>NC_090932.1:1010850833-1011171316 GCF_040938575.1 Ambystoma mexicanum | reverse complement strand
CAACCCAGAAATACACGTACCCCACTCGCACGGGGCCTACCGCGTGTGAAACTTCCCGCGCACCCTGCAATAACGTACCCCACTCGCACAGGGCCTATCGCGTGTGAAACTTCCTGCGCACCCCCGAAATACACATACCCTGCTCAAATCGCGTGTGAAACTTACCGTGCACCCCTGAAATACACATACCCCACACGCACAGGGCCTATCGCATGTAAAACTTCCTGCGCACCCCCGAAATACACATACCCTGCTCAAATTGCATGTGAATCTTCCCGCGCACCCCTGAAATACACATACCCCACTCGCACAGGGCCTATCGTGTGTGAAACTTCCCACGCACCCCTGCAATACATGTATCCCACTCGCACAGGGCCTATCGAGTGTGAAACTTCCCGCGCACCCCCGAAATACACGTACCCTGCTCAAATCGCATCTGAAACTTCCCGCGCAACCCTAAAATACACGTACCCCACTCGCACAGGGCCTATCGCGTGTGAGACTTCCCGCGCACCCCCGAAATACATGTACCCTGCTCAAATCGCGTGTGAAACTTCCCGCGCACCCCTGAAATACACGTTCCCCACTCACACAGGTCCTATCATGTGTGAAACTTCCCACGCAACCCAGAAATACACGTACCCCACTCGCACGGGGCCTATCGCGTGTGAAACTTCCCGCGCACCGTGCAATAACGTACCCCACTCGCACAGGGCCTATCGCGTGTGAAACTTCCTGCGCACCCCCGAAATACACGTACCCTGCTCAAATCGCGTGTGAAACTTCCCGTGCACCCCTGAAATACACATACCCCACTCGCACAGGGCCTATCGCATGTGAAACTTCCTGCGCACCCCCGAAATACACATACCCTGCTCAAATTGCATGTGAAACTTCCCGCGCACCCCTGAAATACACATACCCCACTCGCACAGGGCCTATCGTGTGTGAAACTTCCCGCGCACCCCTGCAATACACGTATCCCACTCGCACAGGGCCTATCGAGTGTGAAACTTCCCGCGCACCCCCGAAATACACGTACCCTGCTCAAATCGCACGCGAAACTTCCCGCGCACCCCAGAAATACACGTACCCCACTCGCACAGGGCCTATCGCGTGTGAAACTTCCCGCGCACCCCTGAAATACACATACCCTGCTCAAATCGTGTGTGAAACTTCCCGCGCACCCCTGAAATTCATGTACCCCACTCGCACAGGGACTATCGTGTGTGAAACTTCCCGCGCACCCCTGCAATACACGTACCCCACTCGCACAGGGCCTATCACATGTGAAACTTCCCGCGCACCCCCGAAATACACGTACCCTGCTCAAATCGCGTGTGAAACTTCCCGCGCACCCCTGAAATTCACGTACCCCACTCGCACAGGGCCTATCGCGTGTGAAACTTCCTGCGCACCCCTGCAATACACGTACCCCACTCGCACAGGGCCTATCGCGTGTGAAACTTCCCGCGCACCCCAGAAATACACTTACCCCACTCGCACAGGGCCTATCGCATATGAAACTTCCTGCGCACCGCCGAAATACACGTACCCTGCTCAAATTGCGTGTGAAACTTCCTGCGCACCCCTGAAATACACGTACCCCACTCGCATAGGGCCTATCGTGTGTGAGACTTCCCGCGCACCCCTGATATACACGCACCCTGCTCAAATCGCGTGTGAAACTTCCCGCGCACCCCTGAAATACACGTACCGGATCCAATCGCGTGTGAAACTTCCTGCGCACCCCAGAAATACATGTACCCTGCTCAAAACGCGTGTGAAACTTCCTGCGCACCCCTGAAATACACGCACCCCACTCGCACAGGGCTTATCGCGTGTGAAGCTTCCCGCGCACCCCAGAAATACACGTACCCCACTTGCACAGGGCCTATCACGTGTGAAACTTCCCGCGCACCACTGAAATACACATACCCTGCTCAAATCATGTGTGAAACTTCCTGCGCACCCCTGAAATTCATGTACCCCACTCGCACAGGGACTATCGCGTGTGAAACTTCCCGCGCACCCCTGCAATACACCTACCCCACTCGCACAGGGCCTATCATGTGTGAAACTTCCCGCGCACCCCCGAAATACACGTACCCTGCTCAAATTGCGTGTGAAACTTCCCGCGCACCCCTGAAATTCACATACCCCACTCGCACAGGGCCTATCGCGTGTGAAACTTCCTGCGCACCCCTGCAATACACGTACTCCACTCGCACAGGGCCTATCGCGTGTGAAACTTCCCGCGCACCCCAGAAATACACGTACCCCACTCGCACAGGGCCTATCGCATGTGAAACTTCCTGCGCACCCCCGAAATACACGTACCCTGCTCAAATCGCGTTTGAAACTTCCCGCGCACCCCTGAAATTCACATACCCCACTCGCACAGGGCCTATCGCGTGTGAAACTTCCGCGCACCCACCAAATACACGCACCCTGCTCAAATTGCGTGTAAAACTTCCTGCGCACCCCTGAAATACACGTACCCCACTCGCACAGGGCCTATCGCGTGTGAGACTTCCCGCGCACCCCTGATATACACGCACCCTGCTCAAATCGCGTGTGAAACATCCCGCGCACCCCTGAAATACACGTATCCCACTCTTACAGGGGCTATCGCGTGTGAAACTTCCCGCAAACCCCAGAAATACACGTACCGGATCCAATCGCGTGTGATACTTCCCACAAACCCCAGTAATACACGTTCCCCGCTTGCGTGTGCTGTGTGGCAGCCCTGTATACTGGTACAGGGTTAGCGCAGCCCTTTGCGCTGGATTGGGGATTTTGATGGCTTTTCCTTGCAAGAGGGGCGTTCTTGGGGGCGTTACTGGCGCTGCTGCAGGGTCACTGCACCACTGTGCGCCACAGCTGGTTTTGGTAGCTAAAATCCATGAATATGCTGTGCGCGGAAATGGATTTTAGTGCACGCGGTTGGTGCAGAGATTCGCACGCGCACACTGTGCGCCAGCCGCGTGCGCCACTTGTGCGCGATATTCTATGAATTACCCTGATTATCTTTATATTTTACATTGATTTCTGTGTACAAGAGTTGTATGCTTGAATGACTGAGTGCATAGTGCACAATGGGTTTAGTGCTTGTTTCATATTTATTCAACACTCACTCTAACATTAAAATGTTTGTAACCATGGAGCATATATACTCCTTGGGAAAGGCTCAAGATTCGGGTGAAAGGCTCAGGATTCGGGTGTAAGAATAAAATAGTTTTACCGTTTGCGGGTTCCACTGGGGTCGTAAGGCTGTTTTTCTTTTTGTGTCCATTGCCTATCAGATCATGGTCAAGATCTCAGAGTGCGCCTGTACAGACATTTTTAGAAAATTATTTATATATGATTTTTCCATGTTATTTAACATGTTATTTTCAAAATTGGCTTTCCTCGGAAATATAACATACCTGCTGGTAGGCACTGATATTCTCACTCACTCATCTAAAGTGTAAAACGAATTGGAACGCACTGCCACAGGGGTTTCAGTACTGAGTAGCAGAAATGTATGTCAGAACTTTACCTGTAAAGAGCAATCGTCGAGCTCGTTATGACTTCTGAAAGGTATTTTTTTTTAATGCTTCAATATTAAACGTTACACATCAGGCACGTCTGGTCGTACGTTCTGCGTCATCTGCACACATTAAAGACTGAGGTAATGATACAGAGAGAGAGAGAGAGAGTGTGTGTGTGTGTGTGTGTGTGTGTGTGTGTGTGTGTGTGTGTGTGTGTGTGTGTGTGTGTGTGTGTGTGTGTGTGTGTGTGTGTGTGTGTGTGTGTGTGTGTGTGTGTGTGTGTGTGTGTGTGTGTGTGTGTGTGTGTGTGTGTGTGTGTGTGTGTGTGTGTGTGTGTGTGTGTGTGTGTGTGTGTGTGTGTGTGTGTGTGTGTGTGTGTGTGTGTGTGTGTGTGTGCACGCGCGCGTGCGCATTTGCAGTGGGCGTAAAGTTCACTAAACTTCGTTTCGTTTTTTCAGAGAAAGTGTACTTTTTTCTAATGTATTCATGTATGCTATTATATGCTCATAACAAAGAACCATAACTTTATTTAAGTTTTTTCAGTGAATTAGCTTTTTTAAGATAGTTTAACCATGTTCCCCTATCTGCACTGCCCAAAGCGCCTTTTCTGCAGCTATTTCCCAGCATAGTGAACCTCTATGCAGTGCTTAGAGGTCATGGGTTATGACCCTGCTTTCCAAGAGCTTTGCCCAGTAACAGGAACAAAGCCATGCCCAGGGCACCGTGAACTTTTTGTCAGTGCCAAAAGTGCAAAGCATGTCACCAGTGAACCTCTTTGCTGCAACCAAAAAGCATGGCTTGAGGTCATACCCAAACACATTGAGCGTCCCTGCAGTGCTGGCAGGGCAAGGCCCATGGCCTGGCACATGTGCTCCTCGTAGAATGGCCAGAGGGTTATCACCGATAGTCGTCACCTTCACAAGACCATGCCCTAGGCATTGCGCCCCACCTGCCATACCTGTTCAGCAGAGATTTGCAACCTTTGGCTCTCCGGATGTTTTTGATGATAGCCCCCTGTGTACTAGACAGCTTAATCAATGGTGGAGGATCATGGGAGTTGTAGTCCAAAACACCTGGGTAGCTATAGGTTGCAGAACATGGCTTGGAGGCATGACCTGAATACATTGATTCTGTTCAAGGAATGGTGTTCCGCCATGCCCAAGTGACAATGATCCTGCCATTAGTGCCAGAACCTGAGGAGTTGCACCTTTGGCATGGACAAAAGCCATGCCCCATAAACAATCACCCCAAACCACAGCATCAGCAGATCTTTGGTGATGGATCTGGAGCAATAACCTTACCATCAATGTCACTCCCTCTGGGACATGTACCTAGAGCATGGCCCCCGGGTACGCCCTATGCACCTTCACTGCACCGAAAGTGCCTACAGAGGCCTGTCTCCGCACTCTAACCAAGACTTGGCCTTTTGTCATACACTATGCAAATTAACTCCTCCCAGAGTCTGCTGTTAGGGGAACTCTGAGGCAGGCAGAGCCTCTTGCTATAAGTCCGCAGGTGCAGAACTCATAGAAGGCCTAACTCCTTCCCAGCCCAAAACAACGTAAGGTCCAGACAAGTAGCAAGGTATAACTGAGGTTTATTGCAGCCAACAAACCAAAGGGATTACATGCACAGAAGCGATTCCGGGCACCTCTCAGCAAATCCTGGCTTGCAGACCAGTTTTGGTAACAAGTGGCATCACAACTTAGCTCCCATTCCGGGCCCTTCTCCAAACACCTAACTGCACTCTGGATAGGTTGTTGAGTGGTAGTTCCCCTATAGGAGCCCATATAAAGGTTAGTTCATTGGGCTAGGCCACATCAGCTGTCAGGCTTGGACCATCCCCGAAAACTGCTACTAACTAATCGTTACAGTGTGCGGACCCCATGATTGGTCAGTGATTCCAACTACCCACCCCTGGGGCAATGGATTTTGATTGGTTGAACTGTGGGCCCCCAAGCCTGGGACAAATTCACTTCCTAGCCTGCAAGATGCCTGTTCATGGTGCATGTGCAACTATGTGTACGTGAGACGCAACTGTGTGTCAGCATCATAACCGTGTATGGGCCATTACTGCCATGAGCATGCTCCGTTCCCAGCACAGAACTGTCGCTTGAGTATAACAAACTTGTTGCAACCATTGTCTGGTCCGTGAGACGGTTGGCTCTTCCTAGCCATCAAATCTTGGCTCCTCATTAGCGCGGCCAGATCACGTGCTTAGAGACCACGTTTGTGAGCTCAGGAGTTCTGAATTATTGTGTATTTTACAGGGAATGGGCTCCTTTGGAGATTGTGTTACTTCGGTTCAGGTTAAGGAATGTCACTTGAAACATTTCGAACTTGGCTGTGGCTTCGTTCTCACCGCGATGGTTCTGCTTGCACAGCATTCTGCGTGGCTTCAGGTTTTCCTAAAACAGCTATGGCCTACTACGATTTCCTAAGCCATGGTCTGACCTCTACTGTATGCGCCTTCCATAGTGTCCAAAGATCAGTACGTTATGGCTGTCAGGACCCTCGAGTGCTCCTGCCATCCCATAGGGTTATTTGCATGTAAGCATCTGCAAGCATTTACAAGTGCTCTTCTTGCTTCTTGCGTTCCTGTGTTGCTGCGGCAAGCTAATGGCAAATATAATAAACGTGCAGACAATATGAACATGTCACTGTCCTCTAACTCATAGAACTGTACGCACATGTTCTACATGTAGTTGGGTGTGTGAGTGTACTGAATGTGCAGATGGCATGTGTGCTTCATGTCTGACATCCCTATGTCATCGTGGTAACTCTAATGCCTTGAGGCATGGCTTCTCTGCACCTTAGTCGATTCTGTCCATGTAGCTGTCTCCGGCTCCCTCTTGTGTGTCTTCGTCCACTCTAGGTAGTGTTCACACGGCTCCTGGGTTGTAGGGTGTGGTGAGAGGGTATCTCTCATGGTAGTTGTTCATTGGGGGAGCAGTGGGGACTGATGTGAGTTTGTACGATCAGCTGCCATATTGTCTTTGGTGCTTTTTTCCTGTTTGAGGGTCTTCCAGGATCGGAGGCGTATTCTGACCTTCCCTATTCAGTCCTCCCTCTGGTCGACTTGTCGACCACACTACCACAGACTCTTCCATCTTCTACCAAACACCATACCTTTGTTATCCCTGCTAGGTGTCCATAGTAGTTGACGTGATTTTCAAATGACCAGTACATGTAGACACATCCACCTTCGGGTTTGCACCATACCCAATTCCCTATGTACTTCTTGGGGTTGCGTGGATTTTCTACCTTCATTCCAGGCAGAAATATGTCAGATTCTGCTGTCTTCTGTCCTAGTCTCTCTCTCTCCTTTACAATACTATCCATAGCTTCTCCATTCTCCAGTTCCATTAGTAATTGTTTCCCAACAACTTCTGACATTTTCTGGCACCTTTCAATACATATCTTGATCCCACATAGAGATTCTGCTAGCAGTACTAGTCCTCCAACTATCACCTTCAGTCCTTCAGCCATCCAGGAAGGCATCCATGACCAGAGATAGGCAAATCAGCTCTTGTCCTTTCCTGTTCCCTTTGCTTCTTCTTGGATTTTTGCATGCATCTGTGCTAATTGAGCCACTGCGTCTGAGAGTGTTCCATTGTCTTCATTGTTGACAGGTATGAACGTGCAACAGGAACTCCCTATTTTTTAATCAAACTCCTCTTTCCATAGCTTTGAGGGGATCCAGAACATACCTATTCTGGAGCACCACCAACCTTATCACTCTGAGCTCCTCTTTGATTGTGTTGAACCCGTTATCCGTTGAATTTATGGTTACCATCAACCCCCATCTAGTGATCTGCAACCATTTGGCATGTGCATATGTCTGTATTACGGGTTTTACTGCTAAATAACCTGTGAGAGATGCTGGTACTTCATCCAGTGATGCTTCTGATCTTCCCCAAAAGTAATTTCCCTCTCTCTTCACTCTGCTTAGTGTTTTGTGTGGGTCGGCATTGTTCGGTTGGACAGTTGCTGCAGTAATCAGTGATCTTTTCTTCCTCTTGTTGGGTTGCATTTTCGGGAACTCATCGAGCTTGACGTCCTTCCTCGGCACCATTAAAGAGGGCATGTTGAGGTGTGCTAGGGAGCATACCCTCCCCAGTTCGGTGGTAGCTTGTCATATGCCTTTGCTCCCCAAGCACAATAGTGGTCCATCAGTACTGCTGTTCCTGCTCCCATTTCTGGTATGGTTTCTATTCTCTTGCAATCAATGTTTTCACCTACTTCTTTGCCATTGTGTTGATAACACAGTGTTGGTTTAGTAAGGGTAATAGTTGGCATGGGTCCAGTTTCGTTGTCCTCCCATGTCACTAATTGTGCGCTCCTGTCCCACTCTTTGAGGCACTTGCCATTTTCTTCTTGCACTTTATTCACTGCTGCCTTGGCTAAGGTTAGTGCCTTACTTTCCACCACTCTGTCTTCCCAGCCTTCGTCTGTGTACACTTGTCCATAGATCAGTATTTGTGGCCTCTCCCTGCACCCCGGCTCTCGTCCTACTTCCCTATCTCTCCATTTGCATGGCATATTTTGCTGTGTTATTGTCTTTGTTTCTCCTTTCTCAGGTCCTTCTGTTAGACTTGGCTTTTTAATAGCCTTGAAGTGGTTCAATAGGGGTCTTCACAGCCCCGCTGTCACCGCTTAGGCTGATGGAGGCTGCAGTCCAAAAAGCAAAGGTAAGCACTCTGAAACAAGGGAAGCAGAAAATTATTGCTATTTTTTTCAATTCCTTCCACTACCTCCTTCCCTAGTCCTTTAACAATTCTCCACTTCACTACTTTGGTATCTTCTACTACTATCTCCTTCACCTCCTTCATCTCATTCACCTCTACCAACAACTCTTACACCAACTCCACTTCTCCTTCTTCATTCTCTTGTTCTTGTCTTATCCAGATCTCCTCAGTAATTTTCAATCATCTACTCTCTTTCCCACCTTCTTCCTCCTTTTGGTACCCTCCTTCACCCATCTGGGTCCCTTTCTTACATCAATTTAGATTGTATAACTTCCATACAACAATCCTAACGCCATCAACCCTTTGGTCCCCTTATTCACTACTTTGGAGCCCTCTCTTCCAACAATTAAGATTCTCCAACTCTCTTAGAATGTTCTCATCTTCTTCACCACTTTGGGCTGGTTCTTCACAACTTTGGGATCCTCTGTTACAAAAATGTTAATTCTCCAACTTTCTTCCAACTCTTCAACCTTTTTATACATGTGGCCCCCCTCTTCACCACTTGGGGCACTTCTCATATAAAGGTCTGGGGCCTATACATCTACTTTACCACTTCCACATTCTGGATCTTCCTTTCCCAAACCTCCTGTCTCGTTCTTCTCCCAGCCACTAGGTCTCTTACCGCCCCCCTAGCCCCCACCTTGGGGGTATGTCTCCTCCTTACCCCATATTTCTATTGCTGGGTCCCTCTTCCTGCCTGTTGTCTGCTGCTCACCCAAAGCTCCTGGGGTTCTCATACAGGACCTCATTACAAGTCTGGTGGTGCAGTAAAAAAAAATGGCAGTAACAGAGTGTTTATTCCATTACCACTGCATTACCCATTACCACTGCATTACTGCACCGCCATACTACAAGTTCAGCTGTGAAGTGGGGGATTTACCGCCAACAAAAAGCTGGACATAAAACTGCTGCTTTACTGCTGAAAATGGCCAAAATTGGCAGAATTACTGCTGGCAGTAATTCCACGGAATTCCCCATGAGTCCTATGGAGTCCAATAAATGGGGACTTACAATGCTTAACACCACTTGTAATCTGGTGGTAAATCCTCCAGACCAAGTGGCGGTAAAGGTAATTGCCTTTGGTGGTATTCCAGCAGATTTACCACTGGAATACCACCAAACTTGTAATGAGGCCCACAATCTTCTGTTCCCAGCTCTTGCTCCTTCTTTAGCTCCTTGTCCATCTTGTTCTGTTCACCTCTCCAGCCAGCTCTGAATGAAGTCTTCCTCCTAACTCCACCAATTATTGACTCAGGCTTAAGCTTTTATAGGGCTTTAGCCCCTCCCACAAACTTCCCTTTGGTTTAATGAGACTGAAGTGTGGTAGATAGGATGGGGATTGGCTGGCGGGATCCACCTCTGTGGACGGCTTACTGCCCTGTTGTGGAACTTGGGGATGGCTGCTCTCTCTCTCTGAGTGGTCCCTCCTCTTCCTGACAAAACCTTGCCCTATCTTTGAGACTCTCTCTGGGTGAAGGGAACTCAGGAGTGCCTTTTTTAGTGCAAGGAACTTCTGAGTTCTAATTCTCTTTGTCGTGGGTGGGTATCGAGTGTCTATTGGACTGAGCTTCAAGAATCATGTTCTCCATGTTGGACATCCAACCCACCAGCAATTCTTCTTCAGATAAAATGTGTACAGTGCCTCATTACAAATATTATGTTACATCAATGAACAGTAAATTCAACTGTCAATATATATTGTTTCTATATATTACAAAAACACCACAGAAAAAAAGAGCCAGAAGCCTGACCAGGACCAAGTGGACAAAAGGCAAAGAAGATTGACATAAAGCATCAGCTTTACTCCTGTAAGTCTAAAAATAAAATCACCACATGGGTTTGTAGAAAATCATGCTCGGGAAACTTCTTAAGTAGTATACAGGTAGAGAAACAGTGGTAAGAAAATAAACAGAACAAGAGCTTTCTAAGTAAAAACATGAACTAAAGTTAACTACTGAACTACATAACCTTATTAATAAAATAAACAACTATTGTAATTAGAACAAGTAACAACAAATATACTATACCCAGATATGCCTGACATCAGTAGGTATATATTGAGAGCGTCATACAATTAACAAGTTATTATAGTAGCAATAGCCAGTGCCACCTTTCCTCAGGGTCATCAGAGAAGCCACCAATATCTGGTCAACAGAACCTGAGACCCACAACCCTGGAAGACAAAAACGAGGAGCCAGGAACACCGAACAAAGAACCCATGGCAAACACCACGTCCACTTCCAATGGGAACATGCAAACAGACACAATAGCTAGGATTTGTAGTAGCTGAAGCTCTTGACAATGTGCAAAACAATTCAGATGTGCCACGAAACTAAATCAATGAAATGTGAGAAAGTCATTCCATACCACTATAGCATAATAACAAGCAGTGCATTCTCGCTTAATTAAAGAACCATTGCTAAAACCCAGCAGAACCTGAGAAAAAGGACATAGCCACAACACCCAAAAATATCACAAAAATCATTAACGTAAGTAAAGCAAAAAGCCATAGTACTAAATCATAGAAAGCTACTGTTTTTGGAGAAAACAGTAGCATATTAGTCGAGGAAGATGATCACTGTGTTACAAGGAAACCTTAACTGTATTAGTAAGAAACATTCCCTGTGTTAGCAGGAAACATTTGTTAAGATGGATTTGTGTACTCTGACCTGGTGGGCAGAGGTTCAGAAGGCCAGTCTAGTTTCTTGGAACAGAGTAACCTCCTGGACAAGCCAGACCAATCAAGGTAGCTTGGCGGCGGTCAAGACTAGGTCTCAGGATGGGTGAGCTTGACTGAAAGACCTCAATGAGCACCCAGAGTAAAGGACACTTACATATCACTCCCAGTCAGGTGTAGATATATTAAAAATACATATACAATTATTTCAAAGCTTTTGAGTTTCAACACACAAATCAAATCACAGTGATACTTATTAAGCCAACACAATCCTATCTAAATGTATATATACAGGACCAACGGGGTCTAAAGGGTTAGTGCATGAAATGGGTCCACAACCTAAAAGGGGAAGGAAACAGGCAGTGCAAATAGTATTTAGTCTCTTCTGCATCCAACACACTCCTAATTAAGAAGCAGTCCAATCCCTAAGAAGAGTTGGGCCTAATGCTCAAATGTACATGCAATGCAAGCGCATGCAGTAGTTCAAATGGGCAAGACCGTGGTGTCTTCAAGGGTCTGTAGCAACTCAGGAAGGTAGGTGAGGCAATGAAGAATAGGTTCCCACTATTCGAGGAGGGTCTCCACTTGAGGGCAGAGTCAATTCCAAGAGTTGGGAATAGTTTGATAGTTCGCACTAGCAGTGGAAAGGAGAGGGGCCCTCAGGGGCCACTCGTGCGTATAAATGGTTGGAGGCACTAGGGGCCACCAGCTAGGGTTGCGATTACTCACTGACCCTCGGTGCACTCCAGTCCAAACTTCAGCAGTCGTCCCACCTCGGTCGCAGTTTCAAGTGCAGCAATTTGGCGGCTCTGCGGCTTTCAGTGGCGAAGATACACTGATGATTCCCAAACGGGACAGTGGTGATTTCTCCGCTCCTGGTGGATGGATCAGGCCAGTTTTACTGCAGCAGGCTTCAGGGGCAAGAGGGGCACAAAGCGCAGTGCACCTGCAAAGTTCGTCACCACGGCTCGGCGACACGGTAACCGTGTATGCTCCGGTTCAGGCGCGCTCGTCTCACTTCAGACCTGGGAATGCCAAGTATACATAATTTGGTGAGAGGGTGCCATGAAGAAAGAGCTAGCGATATACCAAGTTTGAAGGGCCTCCTCGAAACGGCGGCAGAGACAGAGCAAAGGTCCTGTGTAAGCTGGTCAGTCCACTGGTTGGCCCAGGGACACTTCCGAGAAGGCTTACTTGCAGGTTCTGATGACGGTGCCGAGAATAGTTGGTCCCACTATTCCAATGGGTCAAAGCATCTTCGCAGACGTTCTAGGATGACCAGATGCAGAGGGGTCCCAAGGGACGACTGTGGGCTCAGGGTGCCAAACCTTCCAGCAGGTCACCAGCGGTTCCTCAACTCAGCTTCTTTGTTTCAGGATACTTGGATCGTATCCTTCGTTCAGTGAGAAATCCAGAGATCGACATGCTATGGGTGTTTGGGGCCTTCTCTCATCCATAATCTCCTTCGTGCCAAAACAAAGAGGACCCAATGGGAGATCTTCTCACATACAGGCATACCATATGTGGACCAATCACGGACCATGGTGGTGTCAGGCATTCACAGCACTCCAGACTCTCTGGCACCCAGGATGTGTATTGGAACCAGACGTTCCAGCCCACATCCTGCAGGCACACACACAAAGCATGCAGAGGCCTGCGAAAGCTTGCCGTTTTCGCAGGAAAATGCATGCCCAAATAAGGACATACCCGGGTTGGCTCGACCTGTTGAAGGGGAAGGGGCAAGATGGCCAAAGGACAGGACAAAGAACCTCGTGGCATGGCCATTTTGGAGCCAGGCCACCTATTTGTGCCAAACGCACTAATCGCAGTTTACCTGGCAGGAAAGGATTATAATATGTTAAATGATGAACTGCTACCAGCCCTGTCCAAGGCACACCTGTACTTCTCCTACAATATCCTTCGAAAGTAGCTAGGGCCTTTGGAAATGACTAATAGACCCAAGTGTACTGTACTGGAAGGTACATTGTACACTTGTTAAATGTTGCAGAAACGTTGTAACATTGGAAAGGACTAAGGGAAACAAAGTCTCCCAGTACTGACTGTCTTAAGGGCATGTCAGTCTCACCATAAGAAGTGAGCGAAATAGCCCAGAGGAGTGCAGCAGAAGGCTGGGCTCCTCTGGTAAAGTCAGACTATGGTGTTAAACATCAGTGAAAAGTTGGTGGGTACACAACTGGAGGGAAAATTACACATGAAATGGAAATCTTTCCTAACAACATTAACTAGATCATTGAAATTGTGAACCACCAACAACATACCCGCATTGCACAAAATATTAAATATGTACTTGCGTGTATTTACAAAATCAGCTCTATATGTGTGCAACAGCAAAAGCACTGCTTCACAATTAACCCAAACCACTGTGATGAAATGTCTTCCTATGATAAACGAAATGCTACAGAAACAGCTAAACAAATTAGCCAGCAGGTACACCTTCACAAACTAAGAAACCCTAATTAATTAAAAAGTTGACATCGCCACAGCAAAGCATCTCTTAAAGCACATTATATTCACTTACGGGAACTATGGCCCATTTAGGCTCAAGTATTTTCATTGAACCACATGGGAATTTTGTAGTAGGTTGTAATTTATTTGCAATAAAAAAAATTGAATTCCAATAACTTCTCGAGAAAGATTGTCAGTCCCCTTTTGCTGTCAGCAGAAGTGGATTTCCGAAATCCTTTCTGTAATGGGATCAATGATATTCTAACAAGTAAGTTACAATCAGGCCTGGTCCTACCCCAAAAGGGGCAGTCCAGCCTGAACTGCTTGGCCATACCCTCTTTGCACGACATCCCCAGCAACCCCAGACATGTTTCAGCCTCCCTGGGCATTGTCAGTCAGTTGTAGCTTGGGTCTCTGGGCACATCGGACTTGAGACTCGGGGTGAAATTTAACAACACTGAAGGCTGAAAGATTTAGGGGTTAGACCAATCCAAATTTGCATATAGCGTTTTTCTACCTGTAATGGCTTGGCAGTCTGAAAACAATGGTTAGGAGGGTTGCCCAAAGCAATTGCCAGGGGTTGAGACCCATTGAAAATATTTGAGGCATCAGCCTTGAGCTTTGCGGTACTCCTCGCTTGCCCTAAGTGTAGAAGGAGGTTTTGTTTATTTGTGTAACCCCTCCTATTTATGAACCCCGCCCAGATTCATGAACGAGGTGACTCAAAGAGACCTTTTTTCAGACAGTTTCTCACACCTCGGTGCCATTCTCTTGCGCACCCTCGTGCCAGCCGATGACAACCTCATGCCTAACATATCATTCACACTTTCTTTTTCATAACAGGGTTTGCAGAACGTTCCAGAGAAAATAAAATCCAAGATGGCTGCTGCTCTGAAGAATGCCAGCCTGTTCCTGTGGATCAGCTGTCCATTCTGGGATTCCCATTCTGGGATTCTTTTTTTGAGTCTGGATTCCGAAATTTAGCAGTGTTTGCGTTTAATTCTTTTCCCATGGTGCTTCATTACAATTATGGCGATATTGGCATAGCCAATACTGCCAGACTGAATTATTGTAACACAAGTGGTACCTGTAAATCACTGCCTGAATATGGGTTTTGGTCACTCACCATTCTAAAGTCCCATATTACTTCACTGCGGAGTGTCGTTTTTACCACATGTGGTAATAACACCAGTACTAATAACAGCATTGTGAGTGGAAGCAACACATCCTCTGACAACCAGGTGCTTTTTTCCTATGTGTTTTAGATCCCATAATCAAGCAGTGTGGTAAAACAGGTGGTATTCTGAAAGACCACCTGTTTCACCTTTACTTCACACTTGTAATGAGGCCCATCATGTCTGTAAAAGAGGAGTGGTGAAAATGCTCTTTTGCCAAACCCATTCGAATTTTCCGCGCTCGAATGTTCTTTAGCAAACTCAAATCGTAACCAGCTTTATTACAACGTGTCTCCCACGTATAGCTCCTCAGTGGGATAAGTCTCAAGCCAACGACCCCTCTACTCTTCTACATGTTTTTAACAAAAGTCTAACAACGGTGGTAAACCAGTTGGATCTGGCCCAAAAAAAACAGCTCTATTTCAACTCGACCACCAGTAAACCTTGGATTAAGGAGAATCTGTGTGCTCAGAAAAAAATGGTTCGACAAGCAGAAAGAGCTTGAAGAAAGAAGAAAGAACAGAATTTGAAGCAAATTGTCACGAATCATCTCTATACTTACTGACAGATGCTTAGAAGAGGTGAAACGTGAATACTACACTGGAAAGATATTTTCCAGTTCCAACACTGCTAACAAGCCATTTTCTGTGCTGGCTGAATTACGTACAACTGACATGCTTAAGAAGCACATCCCCTCGTCTCAAGAAAGATGTGAGCTGTTAGCTCAGGCATTCGGGGACAAAATATGGAAAATTAGGGATCAGTTCACTTCCTTAGTTAGAGCAGAGTTGAGTGAGAGTGCCGTGCCTGAAGTTCACAATTCCACCCACTCACACATTATTTTTGACTCTTTCCAGCCAGTAACAGAAGACAATGGGGGTCATTCCCAGTCGGGCGGTAAGGGTTAACGGTCACCGTTAACGAGACCTGTGCCGTTAAACCCTTACCGCCCTACTCCGAGTTCCCTTTACGGGTTGGTACTTACGCCTGCTTTTTGCAGGCGTTAAAAAAACAACCCGCAAAGGGACCTAGAAGCTAATTACGGCACCGTAATTTACGGTGCCATAATTAGCGCCTTCCCCATTCCCATTGAGCCCTATGGGGCAAAAATGGGAATGGGGAAGGTCCTTTGGTGAATGGGGAATTACCGACCCCGCCAACCTTGGAATGGGGCGGTAATTCCGCCATTCACCATGGCGGAGTCGGAAAGATAACGGCGTCAACCAAGGCACTAATAGCGCCTTAGATAACGCCAGGGTCGGAATGAGGCCCAATCTGTTAAAATCGATGTCTAAAAAACGTGCTACAGGGTCACCTCTTGACCCCCGCCCGGCACGGCTTATGAAAGATATTCCAACCATTACATACATTTGGCAGATTATAAATAGTTCACTTCTTCTGGGATAGTTCCTGGCTCTCTTAAGATTGCCGTAGTCATTCCACTCCTGAAGAAAGCCACACTTGACCCCGGTGTCCCCACAAACTATCGCTGAATCTCGCAGCTTCCGTACATCAGTAAGCTGATGGACGTAGAGGTAACCTCTCAGCTGCAACATTTTGTCAAAACTTAGAGGTGGTTGGATGAAGCACAAGCAGCGTTTCGACCAGGTCACAACACTGAATCGGTACTAGTGGCTGCTCTAGATGATCTTCGATGTTGGGTGGGCTCAGATAAATCAGGCGACCTGGTGCTTTTAGATCTATTTGCAGCTTTCGACACAGTCAACCACAAAACATTTTTGAAAAGGCTATTAACCCTAGGTATTAGAGGCACGGCTTGAAGAATCCTTCCCTAAAAAGCAAGCTCAACAGTTGTCTTTGCTGCCTTTTTTCTCTTCTCAGAAACAGGTTCCTTGCATGGTGTCCCTCAGGGCTCGACACTAAGACCACTTCTTTTCAATTTATATGTGAGACCTCCAGCTGATTTTATTCACAGGGCAGGGCTCACTTTTTCATGTATGCTGACAATACCCAACTGATTCTTCGCTTGGGTAATCCGGAGGAATTAGACATGGAGAAATGTATGAGTTGTATGGGGCAAGTTAAACATTGGATGGATTCCAATGAAACATTCAGAAAACAGACATACTAATCTGCTCGATTACAGTAAGACCCATCTCTTCTGCTTCAGTGCCACGTGAAGCCTTGATTAATAAAGAGCAGACCTGGCAAGACTCCCACTGGCTCGTTTCAATCATTCCCTGCCCCGTTCCCCTCTACATCGGTTTGTAACCTAGGTATTTGGCTGGATCCAGGCTTGTCTATTTCCACACAAACCAGCAAACCCAAAAGTAGCTGTTTGTTTTCATTTGAAGAGCCTGAAAAAACAGTTGGATTATTTTGCCTTTCCTGCAAAGGTGCAATTGATGAAGGCATTTGTATTGAGTCGGCTAGACTACTGTAACTCAATCTACTTGAGTCTCCTGAAATAACAGCACATTCAAAATGCAGAAGCTAGGATTATTCTTCATTGAAAAATGGTTTGAGCACATTTCCCAAGCTTTGCATGAGTTACATTGGCTTTCATTTATAAAGCTAATTGAATTTAAGGCCCTTTGTTTGGCTCACAAAGCCTATTACCGTAAAGGACCTGCCATTTTGTGTAGGCGTTTCAGCCACTACGTTCCCACCCGCCATCTCAGATCCTCCTCTGAGGGGCTCCTGGCAGTCCCAAAATTCAAACTCCAGAAATGGGGCAGACGGTGCCACTGAAGCCTCCAAATTGTGGAACAATCTGCCACCTTCTTATTGTTTATTGGAAGACCAAATGGCATTCAGGAAAAACTTGAAAACATTGCTCTTTCGCAGATAATCGTCTCAGGTCGCTTTGTATCAGCTGCATGCTGTATGCCCTGTGTCTACTCTGCAACGTGATGCCCCGAAGGGGGAGAGAAGTTGTGAGCATTATAAATCGAGTACATGCATATATACATATTCTAACATTTACATCTCTTAGTCATTGTCTATTAAATATTTATATTTTAATGGATGTGGAGATTGACCCATAGGTGTCAGGCTTTAGGTTATGAAGAATGTGTATGTGAGGAATTTGATCATCCGCATTGTGAGTGTGTGCTCGCCTTGACTTTTTTGAAATTTTGTAAGAAATAGAATGATGGGAGAACAACCTCAGAAAATGTGTGGGGCTAATCCCCTCATATTTTCCTATTCTCACCACACAACAAACACATAGTCAAGTGTACTCCAGAGGGACACAGCCTACAGGTGCAGCCCTTCCTGTCATATTCAGCTGGAATGTGACAGCCACAGATACGTCAAAGCATCTCAAGAAGGCGGAAGGAGACACCTTCCGCCGGCCATGGCCAGACTAATTAAAATGTCAAAAGCTCCATAGATCCACCCTGTTCTTTTGTAGTTCTGTGTGGTGGCAGTGCATACTGATGAGAGTTAATTGAAGCAGGCCTGTGAAGGGGCTTATTCACAGACACAAGGAACAGGAAACACCAACACCTCTTTGATATGCAATGTGTTAACTTGGAGCTAGCACCCACCCCTCTACATAAAGGGCAGTGAATGGCATGTCTCAGAATACTGTTTACAGCAGGCAACCCCTGCAGGGAGACCCCTTTCAGAGGGAAGAAGTATGTGAACTGATGGAGACAGAAAATCTGTTCTTGCCACACACTTCAAGGGAGACCTACGCTTTGATCAGGAGTCACAAAGTGCTCAATTAACCAGAGAGACACTTTGATCCGCAACAGACAGGACAGTGGGTGGAACCTAGTAGTACATGTTGTCTCTCCTTACCTTTCCTGTTTCAAAGCACTCTGGTTATGACCTCACGCATAACAGAAGATTGTTGGTGGGGACCCAGAATTGGTTCATTAAGGTAGGCTTAGCCTGCACCAATCACTGGGGTCCATTGGGCTTTAAAAGAGGGATGAGCCCCTCACTTAGCAGATCATCCGACGACTTTAAAAGGAGTAAGAAGAAGGACTCATTTGGACCCTGGCTGAAGGTATAGTCCGCCTTACACCTTCCGCCAGTGAAGGAAGGCCAGGATTTCCAAGAGGGAAGCAAGAACCCTCCCCTAAACTTCTCCCAGGGAACAGAGGGAGATACTGCACTCAGAGGACCCATCCAGCAGCTTCAAAACCGGTACCCAGCCAGCACACATCATGCCCTACTAGGTTTTGCCTGCAAGCCTCCTAGGTGGGAATTGCCAGAGAGTCTCTGAACAAAGGTCAAGGCCGTCACCTGCAAACACTCTCTTCAGCTTTGGGCCATCCACCTTAAAGGACGGCACAAGCCCTGCAAAGAAGCTAGGAGGAGTGCCACAACAAGCATCAACCAGCACCCATCTTTTAAGGACAGTTTTGAGGCAGTCGAGCCCTCGAACTGCGACCGTCTTCACCACTGACTGTTGTCACGCTGCAATCACTCAAGCTGTCTAAGACGCCTCAACCAGCATTCCAGACCCGCCAACCAGCACAAGGACAGCAATTCTTGACCTTGAGCCACAATGTTGGCCAGGAAGCAGCCGTCAGTCCAGCCGCGCTTGCCAAACTGTCTGCCGCCTGATACATGCAGCTGTCTCCCGTCTTGAACTCTGTCGCAGGAACTTCAAAGCGTCCTGGAACCGGCTCGATGCTCTCGATCATCAAGACCATCTCAAACAACAGGTACATTGTGTTTCTGTCCCCCTGGTTCTTCTCCGAAGGCCCCTAATGACATTTACGACCCCTTCCTCCCTTGGTGCTGAAACCAAATAACCTTGAACAGTTAAGACTGACTGCTTTACTGACTAACCTCCTTTCAGTATCCAGAGTGCATCCCGTTCCTTCATGAAACTGTCTGTCCTTTGTGTTCCTTTACAGGGTGGGTTGTATTTTGCACTGTGCTAGAACTGTCTGTTGTAATGATAATAAGGTAGATATTTGTATACAACCTTTACTGGGCAGACCCTTTTATCATTGGGTAATAATTGTATTTTGGCTGTGTTGCAACTAACCAACGACCCCACAACCTTGCGAACATAAGCATGCTGTTCCTTCCACGTTACCAAAATTGGACAAGGAGGTTTATAATTTACTTGTTTCCAATCTGTTTGGATCCCTTCTAGTGTACTAGAGGGGTGGGGTTGATTGATGGGTTAGAAACCGATATTCATCCCTGGACCACTGGTGCCCGGGATGTTGATTTGTCACATTGGTGGCAAGTGGTCAGATCATTTGGAGCCTTGCGCACAGCTTAGTCACCCAACGATAAAAGTACTGTTACAGGCCATATTTAGTCACTAGTAGTTATTAGTAATAGTCATGGATCTTGACATGGAGACTGTAAAAAGGCAGGACCAAGGATGTCCCGCGCGTCTTATGTCAAGAGAGGGGACTTCCCCACAGCACTAAGGTTAATAAACGTGAGTTGCTGACCAGCCTCTGAGCTTGGGTAGACACAAGGTCAGTTGGGGAGAAGACCCCAGGGGATGGGCTAGGCCCCGTGTACACGAACGGACAAGAATGAAAAGGATGAGGATGACCACATGATCAGTGTTTCTCGCCAATCATCCGGACGGGGGGCAAGTGTGGTTTCTCAACACTCGAGGGTATCAGTAAGGCAGGGGCTAATGTGGCATCCCGCAGGCTCCAGGCCTCAGCAAAGTGTCTAAGTGGCCCAGTACTTTTTCCAGCTGTTAATGAGGTAGCGGCTAGAAACTCCTGCTCGAGGAGAGGAGACTAGCGCTAGAAGAACAGAAACAGCGGGACAAGGTCACCAAAGAGCTGCGCAAGCTGAAGCTTGAAGAGCAGACGGAGGCCAACAGCTCCACCTCTAGTGAAAGCAGCAGTAGTGGCTCAAACCAGAGGGCCCGGGATAAGCCGCGGCAGCACATCCCCCAAGAGTTAGTGCAGGCTTATGAAGTGGGGAAAGACATTTTTGGCTGGTTTGAAGTGCTCGAGCTGGCTTTCCAACTACAGGAGGTGGACGAGGTACTTTGGGGGGTAGCCCTGGTGAGTTGCTTACTGACACCAGGGACTGATGCAATTCTTCAGTTAACTATTGAGGAAAGGCCCGTTTATGGGAGTATAAAGGCAGTCCTCCTCATGAAATTCTGTAAAACCCCAGAACAGTATCTCAAGAGCTTCAAAGACCTTGAAAAGAAAAGTGGGCACATATTTGAAGCGTTCACACACTTGTTGAAATATCTGAGCGGGTGAGTGACTGATAACAAGGTTGACACATTTAAAGGGATGTACAATTTGATTGCGTGCAAACATGTATTGATAAATTGTGAGGTTGACCTACACCAGCATCTTTTGGACAAGACTAACACAGACCCTAGGGAGCTCGCAAAGACTGCCGACAGGTTTGTGAGTACTCGAGTCCAGAAAAAGGCTCAGGCGAGCACATCCAAACCAGGAGAGAAATCGGCTGACAAAAAAGTAAACAAGGATGGGAAGGACAAAGGTCCAACCCAATTCTATTCAAAGTGAGGTCCCCAAAAGAACAAAGGGAAATCCCAAAACTCTAGTTCAGCCGTGCACACCAAAAAGAAGAGCGCAGGCACCCTTAACACTGGGACATCTGAGTTCTCACTACCCAAAGGTTGTTTTGTGTGTGAGCAGTTGGGCCATAGGAAAGGGGATCCTGCCTGCAAGGGCTTACCCAGGCAAGCCACAGTGAATGTTGGTCTCGCAGAAGGGGCCTTCATTAGTGTGGGCCTCTTAGAGGAGGACTTTCCACTAGGCCAGGGAGTGGCCGAATGTGGATTGGTTACACTGAGTGGGAATAGTTCTGGGTCTCCAGAAGAGACCCCGGTTCCCAATAATACTCAACTCTATCTAGAACATGTGTATATCAATGGACACAAAACTCCTGCAATCCGAGACACTGCGGCTGGCGTCACTACTGTCACCCGGCAGTGGGTACAGCTAGGCTGGTATACTGATGGGCCTGATTTGTGTGACAGTGGGTTTGATGGAACGAGTAAGTGCCCCCTTGACGATAGTAGAGTTCAGCTGGCATGGTGGTACGACCCAGCGCTGTGTAGTAGTGAAAGACTCAATTCCTGTCCCTTGTCTGTTGGGTAATTGTCTTCGTGATCCCGAAAATGTTACAGCAAATACCCAATCGAGGGCCAAAGAAAGCGCCAGATTGAACTCTCTGAGAGCCTTAGTGCCTGGAGTGCTTCCAGAGGGCTTGTTGGAAGGACCAGCATGGCCAGTAGCTCCAAGTCCAGTTCCACTGACTACTGAGTCGCCTACTCCTACAGGAGAGGGGCTAGTAGCCAATGAGGACACTACTTTGCTAGCAGGGGACTCAGTGACTTCAGAGTTGCTTGGCTCAGTGCAGGAACCTGAGGTGGAAGACCGGGTGGGCACAGATCGGAAGGGCCTGCCCAAGCTGGATGAGTTTGCATCAGCTGGGGGCCCAGGTGAGACTGACTTCTTCACAGCCCAGAAAGAGTGTCCCACTCTGTTGGTATTGTGGAAGCATCAAGAGGAGCAGGCTTAGGGCGAGGCCCCTGGACTGTTCAAAGTGTACTGGGAAGATGGACTCCTGCACAGTGAGCCAAAATACTCTGATGACAAGGGCACCAGGAGGTTGGTGATTCCCTGATGCCACAGCAAGTTCCTTTTGGTTTTGACTCACCAAATTCCTTTAGCGGTTCACTTGTTAGTTACTAAGACATCCAAACGGTTGTCTGCGCACTTTTACTGTCTGCAGTTCGGCATAAAGGTTAAAGAATTTTTCCAGTCCTGCCCAACTTGTCAAGGTTCTGGCAAGTCTGGTAGTACTACAAAGATCCCCTTAATTCCACTACCCATGGTTGGGCGGCTTTTCAAGAGAATAGGTATGGATATTGTGGGTCCTTTGGATCCCCAAAACAGCTCAGGGAACAGATGTATCTTGGTGGTGGTAGACCATGCCACAAGATACCATGAAGCTGCCCCTCTGAGGAGCATCAAAGCCCCCGTGGTTGTGAAGACTTTGATTGGAATATTCTACTGTGTTGGATTCCTCATGGAAGTCATTTCTGACAGGGGATTAAACTTCATATCAGAGTATATGAAGGCCATGTGGGAAGAGTATGGAGTCACCTATACGTTCGCTACATCCTTCCATCCACAAACAAATGGGCTTGTGGAGCAGTTCAACATGGCCTTGAAAGGCATGATAGGTGGCTTAGAAGAGCACCTGAGGAGAACATTGGGTATTCTCATGCCATGCCTTCTGTTCGCCTACAGGGTGGTGCCACAGAAAGGAGTATTATTTCGCCCCTTTGAGCCTCTGTTTGGATACCCTGTATGAGGTCCTCTCAGTCTAGTGAAAGAGAGATGGGAAAACAAACCCTCATCCCCTATATGAGATCTGGTGGACTATGTATTTGGCCTTTGGTCCGGAATGGCAAAGTACATGGAAACATGGCCACAGTTACAGTCTATTCTCCAGGACAGTGGGTGTGGATTATGGAGTCTGTCAGACCCATTGCCTTTGAGGACAATTGCACTGGGTCTTCCTGTCTGCTAGAAAAGGTCAGTGAAGGGAATTATCTCATTGACGTGAAAGGACCTATACAGATCTGCAGGGTCTTTCAGGTGAACCGGCTAAAACCCCATTATAGCCGGGATGACTTGTCATAGAATTAGTGGATGACAGAGAGACTGAGGAGGAAACCGATCCCCTCCCAGACCTCTTTTTTGAAAATTAAATGTTTATTAACATTCATGTACAACAACATATGGGGCCTCATTACGAGGTGGGTGGAATGGGTTTAACGGCACCGGTAATGGTGCCGGTAAACCCATTCCGCCCTATTACGAGGTTCCCTTGCGGGACCCGCTCAGAACGTCTGTTCAGACCAGACGTCCTTTGCGGGTCCCGCAAAGGGACCAGGGAGATAATAACGGGCCTGTTATTACGGGCCCGTTATTAACTCCCTCCCCATTCCCATTGAGCCCTATGGGGGCTCTAATAGGGATGGTTTTTTTGAATGAGGAATTACCGGGTCCTCCTTGGTTGGAATGACTCGGTAATTCCTCATTCAAGGAGCCCGGACCCGGACCCGAGTTTGGAGGCAGCATAGCACTATGGCTACCTCCAAACTCGTAATGATGCCCATGGTCTTAATCACAACATTCCCTTAGAGCATGGTTACAACCCTCCCTCCCTCACCCCCCAACAACCATGGACCGGACCTCTGTCATTGCATCAGAAAACAGGAGCGTTATATATCGCTACATTCCCCACGCTGGATCGCTCCACTATGTACGCTAGAACCCGGGGCCAGAGACTATCTTTTATTTCAATTGCATGACCCAACCATTATTTCCCTCAGCCCCCTTACACTCCACCCAGTCGCACATCGCCCGGGTAACTCTTTAAGTATTCCCCATGGCCCTCACGTGGACCATCCATATTTTTCAAAAAAGAAAGCCACAGTTCCTCAATGCTCGATCTGGATTCATCCATGAGGTCTGTCAGAAATTCCATGTCATAGATTGACCTCACTTTAGAAACCCACTCTCTCTCCCCAGGCATTCATTGAGATTTCTATATTTGGGCCAGACAGCACCTTGCCGCTACCAACATGACCTGAAACATATGGTTGTGGGTTTCACCATGTGGTCGCCCCACATCAACCCCAAATAGGAGAAGCCATGGGGACAAGGTCCTGCTGATCCCATCCACTTCTTTTATCCAAGACAGGACCTCCTCCCAGTACATCTGAACCATCTGGCATTTCCACCACATATGCACGTAGTCCCCCTTCTCAACATGACATTTCCAGCAATGTGGATCATATCCCTCCCTCATCCGTGCTATCCTCTGTGGGCGATAGTGCCATCTATGACGTAATTTAAGAGCGTAGTGGTGATATTGGAGTGAGGCCGTCGAGCGGTTGGCCTGCCTGCACATGACGTTCCATCTCTTGTCCCCAATAACCTCACCCAGGTCCTCTCCCCATAGCACCTGCGCTGTCGGGGGGGGTCTCTTGGCATCGCCAAAAGCAATAGCATGTAGAGTCCAGGATATCACACCCCTAGAGCCTGTGTGTGTGATCAGGAATTTCTCAAAATCTGTTAGTTCCCTCCTCAGAGTATCTCCCCATTTGTCCTCTGTGAGAACCCCTTTTAGTTGTAAGTAGCGAAAAGGTGAGAGATTATTCAGGCCCAGGGCTCCTTCCAAGTCTTTTAAGGACAAGAAAGTTCCCCCATTCCACAGCTGCCCCGCTCTACTGAGACCAGCTTCGTACCACTTTTGGAATGCAAGCGGTTCATCTATCCCATCCCAAAGGAGTGCTGAAGGGTGAGGGCCATTTGTGAGCCTCCTATAGTCCCCACCCTCCTTCCATATTGACCACAAGACCCCCAAGACCAGATACCTCAGGACTCTCCCTGAGATACACTTCTTTGGGACCCATAGCCACTCATCAAGGGTGACCGGAGCCAGAACTGCATTATCCATAGCTACCCATTACTTTCCTGTGTCTGGTGAGAAGTGATCCACCAGAATTCTCAACTGTGAAGCTCTGTAATATATTTCAAGGTCCGGGAACCCAACCCCCCCCTCTTCTCATCAATACCTCGTAGGAGACCCGGTGTTTCTTACCGGACCAGAGGTAGCGCAACAGGGCATGTTTAACCTTGATCAGAAACGGCTTAGGTATCTGGGTTGGGAGCATCTGGAACAAGAACAGAAACTTGGGGAGAATAACCATTTTTATTGAGTTGAGGCGTGCCACCTACGAGAGCCCTGATCCTACCCAGCGTTCAATATCCCGCTTCACAGCAGACCACAGAAGGAGGAAATTGCTGACATAGAGGTCCTCAGGATCCTGTGTTACCTGGACCCCAAGGTGGCAAAACCTATCCCTCCATTTGGTAAATGGGAGCCCCTCCACATAGTCCCCTTCTGCTGTTGATAGGTTGCCCGCCAGAAATGCCACTGACTCCTCCAAAATGACCTTGTAGCCTGATAGGCCTACATAACGTTCCAGACTACTCAGCACCCGAGGTACCGACTGAGATGGACTGGTCACATAAAGCTGTAGAACAGACTAATCTTGCAGCAGGTGTCCCCGACCCTCCCCCCACTTATCCAGTTGTCTTCTCAAATGGATATCGCCCAGGGTTCCATCACCAACGCATAAATGAGTGGGGAGAGGGGACATCCCTGCCTCGTGCCCCTCTCCAGCGAGAGCGAATCAGACTCATTACCATTCACCACAACCCTTGCTGAGGGTGCCGAGTAGAGGGCCGCCATCCATCCCAGACACCTCAGGCCCATCCCCAGAGATACCAGAACCTCCTCCATAAAGGCTCAGCTCACCCTGTCGAAGGCCTTCTCATCGTCCAAAGACAGGACAAGAGCCCCATTGTCTCGGACCTCCCTTGAGCTTAACACATGGATGGTTTTGTGCATACTGCCTGACCCCTGGCAGTTCAAGACAAATCCCGCCTGATCGGGGTGGATCAGGTGGGGGAGATATCTTTCCACACTTGTCGCTAGAATTCTGGTGAAAATCTTAGCATCTACGTTTAAAAGGGAGATGGGCCTATACGAGTCGCATTCCATTGGATCCTTCCCCGGGCTTGGGTATTACAGCAATCAGGGCCTGAAGGAATGTCGGTGGAATCATAGCCCGTCCCCTAATCTGGTTGAAGAGCTTAGCCAGTGGTTTTACCAAGGTGGACTGATACTGCTTAAAGAAGTCGGCTGTATATCCATCCCCCCCGGGGCCTTTCTGGTCTGTAGACTGTTAATCGCTCCCTCCACCTCTTCCTCTAGTATCTCCCCCTCCAGGGCTTCCCGCTCGGAGTCCTTGAGTGTGGGCATTAGGTTGTCCTCTAAGTAGGTACGGATATCTCCCACAGATTCACCCTCCCTCTTAGTATAAAGTTCCCTATAATAGTCCGCAAAGCATCCCGCGACACCCGCTCCCTCCTTACAGAGCCTCCCCTCCTTGTACCGGATTCCGCCTCTCCACCCTACTACCTCTAGTTCTGTGTGCCAGCAAGGTCCCCACCCTATCCCCCGGCTTGTAGTACATTTGCCACGTGTACCTCATCATCTTAAGGACCTCCCCAATGAGGACCGTGTGTAGGGCTTGCCTCTCCCTCCCAGACCTCTTGAACACTAAAGACACATATGGGTCAGTTGAAGGTGTCAACCTAGCAATCGACCTGTCAGAACAGCAAATGACAGACTGTCGCTGTTTACTGGGACAGTTTGCTGGTCTGTTTTCTCTGACTCCCGGTCGCGCAGATTGGTGCACCCATTATGTGGACACTGGAGACAGTAAGCCGTTGAAGAGTTGGATTAACCGGATGTCTGATAAAGTCAGGGACACCATCAAGGAGGAAATGTCCAAGATGCTGTCCCTTGGAGTGATAGAGCCATCCCACAGCCCCTGGGCTACCCCAGTGGAACTGGTCCCTAAAAAGATTAGTGGTGGGAAGACTGAAGTCCGCTTTTGTCTGGACTACAAGGGGCTCAAATCTGTCACAAAGACAGATGTGCATCCCATTCCTCGGGCAAAGGATCTCATTGATAAGCTTGGCACTGCCAAGTACATGAGTACCTTTGACCTCACAGCGGGGTATTGGCAGGTCGGCTTGACAGATGGAGCAAGAGAGAGGTCAGCATTCTCATCCCCGATGGACATTATCAGTTCACTGTGATGTCCTTCGGATTGAAGAATGCCCCTGCCACTTTTCAGCAGATGGTTAACCAGGTTTTGTCTGGTCTGGAAAAGGCCAGTGTCACTCATTTAGATGTCATTGCTGTGTTTAGCCACACCTGAAAAGAAGACTTATCCCATCTGAAACAAGTTCTTCAGGTGCTGCTGAATGCAGGTCTAACTATCAAGGCCACAAAGTGCCAGATAGCGCAGGATACCATAACTCACCTAGGCTACCTGGTCAGTGGAGGTAAGAAACAATCTATCGAAGCAAAGGTACAGGCTGTGAAGGTTTGGGAAATCGTCACCACATAGGCACAGGTGAGAGCCTTTTTATGTATCTCCGGGTACTACCGGTCATTCATCAGAGGGTATGGAGTCATTGCCTATATGTATTACTGTATGTATTGAGTGTAAGTAACACACTCAAACCACCTGCTGTAAATTATGGACTCTTGAATGACATGTATTAAGTGAGCCTACCTTTCAGCGCCACGATGCACCCGGGCAGTTGTGCGCTATACAAATCCAAATAAATAAATAAATTGCCATGCCCCTGAATGATGTAACTTCCAAGAAGATGCCAAAGAAGGTAACTCGGACTCCCCGGTGTCAACCCTCCTTTCAGGATTTAAAGGATGGATTGTGCAGGGCCCCAGTTCTGAAAATGCTGACTATGGTCAGGAGATAATTATCCAGACAGACACCTGTGATTTTGGGATTGGATTAGTATTAGCGCAGCTGAACTCTGAAGGGGTAGAGCAACCTGTCGCCTACATTAGCAGGCGGTTGGCAAAAAGGGAAAGGAACTGGGCTTTCATAGAAAAAGAGGCATACTCTGTCATGTGGGCCGTAAAGAAGCTGAAACCCTAAATCTTTGGGTCTCACTTTACGATCCAGACAGACCACCGGCCTCTGCAACGATTAATGGCCATTCAAGGGGAGAACCCTAAGCTTTTGTGTTGGGCCATATCCCCAAAGGGATTAGATATGGACATTCAGCACAAACCAGGCTCCCAACATGGAAATGCAGATGGCCTCAGCCGGTACTTTCGCCTTGATGACAAACCAGACCCTCAGTAGGGTGGTGGTTCACATGTTGATGCTGGGGGGAATGTGAGGAATTCGACCATCTGCACGGGGAGTGTGTGCTCGCTTAGGCTTTTTTTAAATTTTGGAAGAAATAGAATGATGGGAGATCAACCTCAGAAAATGGGTGTGGCTTATCTACACTCATTTTCCTATGCTCGCTGCACAAGAAACACACAGTGAAATGTACTCCAGGGGGACACCGCCTACAGGCGCAGTCCCCCCTGCCATGTTCAGCTTCAATGTGACAGCCATGGTTACATCAAAGAATCTCAAGAAGGGGGAGTGTGACACCTTCCTCCGGCCATAGCCAGCTTAATTAAAATATCAAAGGCTCAATGGATCTGCCCTGCTCTATTGTAGTTCTGGGTAGTGGCAGTGCATACTGATGAGAGTTATTTGAAGCAGGCCTGCGAAGGGGCTTGTTCAAAGAACACAAAGGACAGCAAACACCAACACCTCTTTGATATGCACTGTGTCAACTTGGATCTAGCTCCCACCCCTCTGTATGAAGGGCAGTGAATGGCATGTCTGGGACAACTGTTTACAGCAAGCAACCCCTGCAGGGAGACCCCCTTTCAGAGGGAAGAAGTATGTGAATTGATGGAGACAGAAAGTCTGTTCTCGCCACAAACTTGAAAGGAGACCTGCGCTTTGATCAGGAGTCACAGAGAGCTCAATTAACCACAGAGCCACTTTGATCCACAACAGACAGGAAGATGGGTGGAACTTAGTAGTACTTGTTGTCACCCCTTACCTTTCCTCTTGCAAAGCACTCTGGTTATGATCTCACGCATAACAAAAGATTTTTGGTAGGGAGCCAGGATTGGTTCATTAAGGTAGGCTTAGCTTGCACCAAACACTGGGGACCATTTTGCTTTAAAAGAGGGCTGAGCCCCTCACTTAGCAAACCATCCGACGACATCCAAAGGAATAAGAAGAAGGACTCACTTGGACCATGGCTGAAGGTATAGTCTGCCTTACAGCTTCCACCAGTGATGAAGGCCAGGATTTCCAAGAGGGAAGCAAGATCCCTCCCCTAAACATCTCCCATGGAACAGAGGGAGATAACGGACTCATAGGACCCAGCCAACAGCTCCAGAACTGGTACTCCGCCAGCACACAGCGTGCCCTGCTAGTTTCTGCCAACAAGCTTCCTATGTGTGAAGTGCTAGAGAGTCTCTCAACAAAGGACAAGGCCGTTGCCTGCAAACACTCTCTTCAGCTTTGGGCAGTTCACGTTAATGGACAACACGAGCCCTGCAAAGATGCTAGGAGGAGCGCCACAACAAACATCAACCACTGCCTATCTTTTAAAGACATTTTCGAGGCAGTCGATCCCTCGAACTGCGACCGCTGCACCACTGACTGTTATCACGCTGCAGTCACTCAAGCCGTCCGAGACGCCTCAACCAGCGTTCCAGATCTGCCAACCAGCACAGAGACAGCTATTCTTGGCCCTGAGCCGCCATGTAGGCCAGCCTGTAGCCATCAGTCCAGCCTTGCTTGCCGAACTGCCTTCCGCCTGATACCCGCAGCTGTCTCCCGCCTTGAACTCTGTCGCAGGAACTGCAAAGCGTCCTGGAACCAACTTGACACTGTCAAGCATCAAAACCATCTCAAGCACCAGGTACATTGTTGTTCTGTCCCCCTGGTCATTCTCTGAAGTCCCCTAGTGACATTTACGAACCCTTGCTCTCTTGGTGCTGAAACCAAATAACCTGGAACAGTTAAGACTGACTGCTTTACCGACTACCCTCCTGTGAGTATCCAGAGTGCATCCCTTTCCTTCGTGAAACTGTCTGTCCTCTGTGTTCCTTTACAGGGTGGGTGTATTTTGTAGTGTGCTATAACTGTCTGTTGTAATAATACTAAAGTAGATATGTTTATGCAACCTTGACTGGACAGTCCCTTTTATCATTGGGTAATAATTGTATTTTCTTTGTGCTGCAACTAACCAAGGATGCACGACCTTGCAGAGATAGGCCTGCCGTTCCGTCCACGTTACCAAAATTGGACAAGGAGGTTTATATTTTACTTGTGTTTCCAATCTGTTCGGATCCATTCTGGTGTACTAGAGGTTTGGGGCTGATTGATGGTTTAGAAACCGATATACATTTTTATGCAACTGGTGCCCCGGAAGTTGATCTGTCACAGTGTATACTGTTGTGCGATCAACCTAGTATGAAAACAAAATCTTTATGATTGCACACATTCAGTGTATTCGTTTTTACAGACCATTCAGAAGAATGTTTCAATATGTTTTTGGTTGCCTGAAAATGTAAAGAATCGCATGTGAACAGAACTTGTTACATATTTGATTTACATAATTCTCTCATTACATTTGTGTAAAATAAACACAAGAAATATAATATATATTTAGGATTGTATTACTGGGTTGTATTTGGCATATTCCCATAGCCGGGGACACTTACCTGGAGCACCTGAAATACTAATTACCCTTTTTAATGTTCTTGAATTATACAACAGTAGTGCGTCCCCACACAAAACAGGCTTCTGGTTATGCTCATAAATTCAAAGGGCCTCCCTGAGAGTTTGCTGGTGTTACCTGTGGTAACACCGCCATACTCTTTTATCGTTACCACTTGCAGTATTCATGTGATAACATGAAAGGGCCGCATGATTCAGTAAATAGGATCCTAGTTATTCCCATAGGACTCCATTAGGGAAGTTCAATATTACCCCATACGGTAATGGTTTTGTGTGGTGGAAATTTCCTCCACAGAAACACGGGCGGTTTTTACAGAGTTTCGGTATGAAACACCTAAATAGGCGGTGCTGTAAATACCACTTTTTTTTCACCACAGCACCGAACATTTAATGAGGCCTAGAGACAAGCAGGCCAGTTTTTAAGAATGACTTGAAAAAGTATATATAGAATCTCGATTGAAATTCACTGCGTCACCTCCGTATTCATGGTGCGTAGCCTGGAAACCTGACTGGGTGTTCACATTCGCAAGAGGCGGCCACCCCGTGTCAGGAATGCATCCAATGTGTGGCGATATTATGGCATGTCCATTCCCTTCTCCGAGCTGGCACTTGTAGGAATTCATGACCTCTTACCGCCTCAACCCTCACCACCCACCCCCGCTCCCTCCCCGCCCTCAACAGAAGGCCCACACGCACACGAGTGCGAAGGCGCGATGCGAGGACCCTCCCCGCCCCCCATTCGGAGACCACAGGGACACCATCCAGCCCTACCCAAGAGATACCGGGCTTAGAAAGAAGAGCTGTCACCATGGCAACCGGCGCGTACCCTAGCTTCTACTCGACGAAAAATCATTAAGAAGTGGGGTTAGTGTTTACTGTTGTGACAGCTCGGCATGGTAATATTGCGGAGTGACTCACCGAGCCACAGGCAGCAGATAACACATGCCGCGTGAGAGCCGGCAGTTTGGATGGGATCCTGGCGAGACCCTTGGCCCACACACCAGGGAGCGGAGATCAATTGGCATAGATGCCGGAGCAGTGTGTACGGGACCCTACCATGGCCCTTCAATCACACCACCAGGGAGGGGAGAACAAGTGGCATATGAGCAGCGGGTATTGAACCATAGCACTGTCCATGTCTGAAACTACCAGGGACGGCAGAGCACATGGCATAGTTACTGAGGCTGACAGCACATTGCATAGGTGCTGGGGCAGAGTGTATGGAACCCTAGCACTGTCCACGGCTTTCACCACCCGGGACGGCAGAGCAAATGGCAGAGGTGCTGGGGCAGTGTGTATCGAACCATAGCACTGTCCACGGCTGACACCACCAGGGACGACAGAGCACATGGCATAGGTGCTGGGGCAGTGTGTATCGAACCATAGCACTGTCCCCGGCTGACACCACCAGGGACGGCAGAGCACATGGCATAGGTGCTGGGGCAGTGTGTATGGAACCACTATACTGCCCCTGGCTGACACCACCTGAGATGCCAGAACACATGGCATAGGTGCTGTGGCCGACTGCACACGACATAGGTGCTGAGGCATAATGTATGGAACCCTAGCACTGGCCCACGGCTGACACCACCAGCGATGGCAGAGCACATGGCATAGGTGCTGGGATAGTGTGTATGGAACCCTAGCACTGTCCACGGCTGACACCAGGAGGGATGGCAGAGCACATGGCATAGGTGCTGGGGCAGTGCGTATGGAACCCTAGCACTGTCTCCGGTTGACACCACCAGGGATGGCAGAGCACATGGCATGGGTGCTGGGGCAGTGTGTATGGAACCACTACACTGTCCCCGGCTGACACCACAAGAGATGGCAGAGCACATGGCATAGGTGTTGGGGCTGACTGCACATGCATAGGTGCTGGGGCAGAGTGTTTGGAACCCAAGCACTGTCCCCAGCTGACACCACCAGGGATGGCAGAGCACATGGCATATGTGCTGGGATAGGTGCTGGGGCAGTGTGTATGGAACCACTACATTGTTCCCGGCTGACACCACAAGAGATGGCAGAGCACATGGCATAGGTGCTGGGGCTGAGTGTATGGAACCCTAGCACTGGCCCACGGCTGACACCACTAGGGATGGCAGAGCACATGGCATAGGTGATGGGGCAGCGTATATGGAACCCTGGCACTGTCCCTGGCTGACACCAGGAGGGATGGCAGAGCACATGGCATAGGTGCTGGGACCGTGTGTATGGAACCCTAGCACTGTCAACGGCTAACACCACTAGGGATGGCAGATCACATGGCATATGTGCTGGGGCTGTGTGTACGAGACACTAGTTCTGCCCTTGCTGCCACTAGCTCTGTTCATATGGAACCCTAGCACTGCCCTCAGCTGACACCACCAGGGATGGCAGAGCAAATGGCATAGGTGCTGCGGCAGAGTATTGGGAACCCTAGCACTGTCCCCGGCTGACACCAGGAGGGATGGCAGAGCACAAGGCACATGGGCTGCTTCACTGTGTATGGGACCCTGGCACAGCCCTTGGGTCACACCACCAGAGAAGGGAGAGACATGGCATACGAGCTGGAGCATTGCGTGTGTCACCCTAATGCTGCCCTTGGCAAACATGACAAGGGAGGGGTGAAACGAGGGCATAAGAGCTGAAGCAGAGCGTGTGAAACAATGCTGCCCTTGGCTGACGCCACCAGGGCGTGGAGAGCGCATGACATATTAGTTGGAGCACTGCATGTGTGACGCTGATGCTGCCCTCGGCTGACCCCACAGAAAAACATTCCACAGACCACAAGATTAATGTTTTTCTGTAATTGTAACCTTAGAGTCATGAGGGTAACAATGTGTAGAGCGGACAGTTGGGCCACTCAATCAACATGTCAATGATGTTTGCATTCTGTGAATCATACATACACGACACAACCACAGGCATGCACGATAAAAGTAAGAGTCATGCACCTCACTTGGTACTGTAAGGCCACTCACCAGTATTTTTGACATATTTTTGTTCTGCCACATTAGCTTATGTATTTACATGTTAATCACATGTGTCAACACCCACACCCACAGTATTGGGAGACGAGCTCCACTCTTGCTTCACAATGGTTAGACAAAGCAAATGTTCTCTTTAGAACCAAATTTGACAATATGCTTGTCATTGCTACCCATATATTTTTCCAACCAGTAAAGGAATCCATTTAGATTAGGGACTGGGTATCACTAACTGCCCAAATATGGTATGCTTACACAATCATGTAACTCACACCTACCTAATATGTGTTAATCACTTTAATTTGACATACCTATAGACGAGACACCATCGCAGGTATACAGCATGAGCCTTTGACTTCACTCATGTCTAACACCCAATTTGACACCATATGAATGTCTATTATAGTATGGACCATATGACATTCGTTAATGCTCTGATTACTTACAGGTAATCTTCATTACTCATAGTCCTACTCTTCCTCATCACAGTACTTACCGCATGAGACCCCTGCCTCCGACACAGGACCTTCTTTTATTTTCACTATGCCCTATAACTCCCCTGCAACCACGTCATCCAGTGTATATAACCAAGCCAGAGCATGGGACCGTCCCTGCAGTGAAGTAGAGGAGGGTCGTCAGTACTGTGACGAGTAGGAGTAGCACTAGGTGTAATGAAGATCTCAGAGGAAGATTTAGAAATCATCATAAATCAACTCATCAAACAACTAAAGGCCACCAAATGTACAAATGATATTCATACTACTATGATTATTAAACTTGCTCTCCCACTCTAGTTACTGCAATTTGTAAATTCATTAATGCTTCCAAAACAACATGTACAGTACCCCAAGACCTCAAGAAGGCTTGTGTTTTGCCTATTTTAAAGAAGCCAGGCCTGTCAGTTGACCTCCCTAATAATTATAGGCCAAACACAAATACTGCCTTTCTATTAAATATCTTGGATCGTGTGGCTTATAAACAAATCTCGGAACACCTAAAAATATATCCCATACTTAATGATCACCAGTCTGGGTTCCGCGTTGGTTTTGGCAAGGAGACTGCTCTCCTAGAGCTTAAATCTAAGCTACTGGCCTGTATGGATCGGAACAAAGCATCACTGCTTATGTTGCTTGATCTTTCCGCTGCATTCGACCTGGTGGACCATTCTATTATGACCACCAGGTTGCATGAGGTTGCACATTTCTTCCCCCTAGCTACTAAATGGGCCTCTTCATACCTCTGCAACCGTGACAGCAGGGTGTTCTGTGGAATGGCTAAATATGAGCCCATTACCATTTACTGTGGGGTGACGCAGCGGGCTTGCATCTCTCCTTGTTTTTATAATATTTACACTGCTCCTTTATTTGCTATGCTAGATCAGGAGGATGTGATATTTACTAACTACACGGATGACACGCAATGTGTCATCCCGTTATCTGGTTCACATGACCTGGATAAACTGGCTACCAAGAAAGTCTTCACCATTATTGAAACCTGGATGGTTCATAATAAGTTGGCCTTAAATAAATCCAAAATTGAGCTTTTAGTTATTGGATCTACAAACACATTGAAAAACATTGGTCCAAGCTTTTATAGTTTTCAATTAGATGATGAAATCATCATTCCTCTGAAAAAAGTGAAGATGCTTGGCGTCACTTTTGACCAGCGACTCTCCATGAAGCAACATGTCAGTAGTCTGGTCCCTTCTTGTGCTTAGTGCATAAAACTATCATCACATTTAAGACCCCTCATTTCACAAGAAAATGCTGAAACTGTCGCCAGAGCATTTATAGGGGTAAAAATTGATTATTGTTCTGGTCTGTTAATGGGCTTGGACAAAATTGACCGTAACAAACTTCAAGTGTGTCAAAATGGTGCCATACGAGTTGTCGTGAGACTCAAGTGTAAAGACCATGGGCCTCATTACACGGAAGGCGGTAATGGTTAACGGCCACCGTTAATGGTAATGGTGACCGTTAACCAGTACCGCCTTACTACGAGGTCCCTTAGCGGGTTGGTGATTTAACGCCTGCTTTTTGCAGGTGTTAATAACCAACCCGCTAAGGGACCTCAGAGCTAATTACGGCACCGCAAAATTGCGGTGCCGTAATTAGCGCCTTCCCCATTCCCATAGATCCCTATGGGGCAGAAATGGGAATGGGGAAGGGCAATGGCGGAAGGGGGATTTACCGCCCTGCCAACCTTGGAATGGGGCGGTAAATCTCCTTTCCGCCAAGGCGGTGCTGGTATTTTACCGGCATGAGCCATGGCGCTAACAGCGCCATGGCTCACCGCCTTCCGTGTAATGAGGCCCCATGTCACGCCTGCCTGATGCGCTCTCCACTGCCTCCCCGTGGAGATGTAAGGATTTCAATCAGGCACAGACCCAGGTCTGGCCTAGCATGTAGTGCGCAATGAAACCCTTATTTGATTTGTGTCTATAAGTTCAATATTCTAAATGATATACCACTCATATCACACCCACCCTTCTCAAAATACGCCCCAGGTCACACTGAACTAGGAATCAGGCTAGCTTGTAAAGGTAAATATTTATTTATTTATTTAATATTGAAATCACACATAAGTTCATACGTTTTATATATATATATATATATATATACATATATATATATATATATATATATATATATATATATATATATATATATATATATATATATATATATGACAGCAATTATCACACAGTGACAATACAATTCAGGGAATAAGCAAAGCAATTGAATTCACTTATAATGATGCAGAATAGAAAACGCAGGAAAAAGAACAGTTTTCATTTGTGAACAGATAGCGTTTAGGTTAATATTCCCCCTGCAAAGTTTGTTAGATACAAATGAGCAATCCTACACAGATGTATGTAATCAGCAGGTATTCAGGAATGAAAGACAATGGGCCTCATTACAACCCTGGCGCTAAGTGGTTAACGGCGCAGTAAAAGGCTGCAGCGCCGTTAACCACTTAGCGCCTTACTACGAGGTCCCTTTGCAGGACCCGACCTGAACGGCTGGTCTAGACCAGCCGTTAAAGTAGGGACCCGCCAAGGGACTCTCGAGGTAAGTACGTAAGTAGGTAAGCAATTTGCGGTACCGTACTTACCGCCTTCCCCAGTCCTATTGAGCCCTATAGGGCAAAAATGGGAATGGGGAAGGGCCAATGTTCAATGGGGAATTACCGCCCTGCCAACCTTGGAATGGGGTGGTAATTCCCCATTGAACATTGGCGGACTCGTTACAATACCGGCACCAACCATGGTGCTAATAGCGCCATGGTTTAGCGCCGGTGTTGTAATGAGGGCCAATGTCTAGAGTTTAAATGCAATCTTCCCTCCCCCAAACAAGAGAGACAACCGTTTTTGGAAAATTACACTTTTAACTTACAGGTGAAAATTGCTTTGTAAAATAATGCAAAAAGTTGCAAATATGCTTAAATGGACAAAAATTCAGAGAAAAGCAACACTAAATGGGTCCTAACACACATGAGTTATAATATAAACAATAGTACACACTTTAGATCAGGATGGGATGGAAGAAGCACTTTGAAATGGGAGAATGACATGTGTAAACTTGTGAAAACTGCAAATTCGTGGAAAACTTTTACTATGCGATATTGGAGAAAAATGGGTCAAATATTGTGGGTGTAGCTAAGGGTCTTAGGTATCAGTGAGAGTTGAAATTATGTTTCTATCTTTAAAAGTGAAGACGTTATAGAGGTTTTAGTGAGAGGCGTTTTTCCAAAATAGGCACAAAAATGGAACAGGAATTCGGTTTTAAAAATGACAGATAAGTTTTATTACACTATATTAATGACTATGAAAAAGAGGAGGCCACACATGAATCTTCACAGCTTTGTGGCCAGCGCAACCATTCACGTGGTGGATACTCGATTTAGTTCTGGGATTTACTTTAGTTACTCAAAATCACTAAGGAGTTATGGTTTTGTAACATAGATGAGAAAAATCAGCGCAAGAAGGATTCTAACGATACTAGGGTTCTGAATTTAAAGATGGGATGGGTTTGAGATGGGATAAGCCAATGCAAATATACTATGGGTCACTGTTCTTCCTATTAATACTTACAGTCCTTTGTAATTAAATTGGACCGTCCGGTTCTGGTCATTGGATTGGTTCAGTTCTAGCAGCAGCAGGGTACCTCTGGAGGGAGTGGATCAGCGGTGTGGTTCTGGTCAATTTGCACTGCACCTCAGACTGGATTTGGATGGGCCCTTCTGGTAAATGGACACGGCAGATTACAGGATGTTAGTTTCAGCAGGCAAGCCTTAATGGTAGCAAGCCAAGCTGAATCAGAATTATTCTTTTAAGTTGTGGATGTTTTGAAATTGGGTCTAGCTAGCAAGAGTTCAGCAATGCTAAAGTCTCGATTCTGCAAGGAAATCTGGATCTTCAAAGAAGTCTGGAGTCAGCTACAAGATGAAGAGTTCATGAACAAGGTGCTGTGAGGGCTGTGAGTGGCCACAGGCACTTGCCTTGTCCTGGTTGGTGGTCTGAATAGAGCTGTCATCTTTATGATGCAATTTAGGAACTCCCACATTGATTTTGACCACAATTTAGCTTTCCCATAAATACACATTTTCATAATTATGCCCTCTACTAAAATCAGACACATGCATTACATTTTTTATGTTTTATCCTGGCGTCCAATTCCCATCTTGGTGCGAGCTGTCTTTCTCATTCTATGGGATTTCATCAATTTCAATCATAACAGTTTGGATTAATGATTTCTAATTCGGTACACCTGTGGGCGCTTATCAGTGGATCATGTACATACAATCTTAGGCTTGGAACATTAATAGTTCTGCTACCATAGGGATGTTTTCATAACTTTGGGTCCTTAAGTGGTACATATTTCATCAATGTCTTAAAAGCATTGGCCTAAAATTAGGTTAACATCTACCAATTTCTAGATTTATACTCCTTCAGGTTCCACAGTTAAATAGTTTCAAACTTAATTACAAATACAGATTTAAACACCAAGAAGTTCAGAGTTTTTTATTCTCCTTTCAAATAACAACAGCTGTCAGATCCCTTTGATCAGGGTGGGGTGTAGAGGGAGGCATCCTGACCCTCCCCTGCAGAGCCTGTCCTTTGTTCTTGGCTCAGCCACAAGACGAATGTCTAATGAAGTCTCATTATGCTCTTTGTTGTCAATATACGGGAACCATGAAGCAGCCATTAGGCTTCCTGTAGCAAGGGGTTGTCAAACTAAAATGTGAATCTTTCCCAGTCTGGGCTGTCAGATCAGAATTAAATAGTTGATTAGCTCCAGACTGGGTTCCTTTAAATTAAAGTCTTTTCATTTCACACATATAAAATATAAGCACAGTTTATAAGGGATTTGGACATTTAAAAGAATTAGCCCTTCACAAACATGCTTTAAAGAGGCGAAGGTTGCAATTTCTTCCAGAAAACGAAACACGGTTAAACTGGGTTTGACAGCTAATTTCCATAAGCAGCTGTCAGGCAGTGAGGCCCAGCTTTCTCTGAGCCACCTGTAGAATCTGTGATTTCAGCAACTTTTCATTTTAATAGCTCACTGGTGAAATGACTGAATTTAGCACCAAAACAACACTTTGAAGGTTGCAATGGATTATGAAAACTGGATTTTAAGGCATTTTCGGATTGTAACCCACTTCTGTGGCCTTGATTCATGTAACTGGTAACAGCACTTACTGACATTCTCCTGCAGGAAGTTCTGTTTTGACATCAACTTTGCCTATGTGTGGCAAGGTTGTGCAGCCTCTTTGTGATTTCTAAAACATTCACAGTTTTGCAAATTTGGCGGACACGTGGGTTAGTGTCTCCATTTTTGGCAATTTTCTTTCCCCCATTGGCATAGGGATGTAATGTGGCGCATTGGCATGGGTTGAAATATCCCACACATCCCCCCCTGATTTCAGCATGACATCCAGTCGTAGGGGAGTCGGGCACATGGGATTTTTCTTTTCTTCTGTCCATGTTAAAAAATCCGGTTGCTTCTCCCATCAGCGATTGATGCGACTCGCTCTCCTCGCCAGTTCTGGTTGGAAGTGTGGAGCGATACTCCAGATCTCTTGGGTTTTTCCTCCAGGTCCCCAAGGATGTCCTCCTTGGTGATTAGGTGGTTTTAGTTCCAGTACTAGAAAACAGAACATAGCATGGGTATGATAATTTCCCCACTACTGTTCCCTGAGGGGTGTAGTGGGGTGGATGCATGCATTGAATACAATTTACAATATTCCCTGCCTATGTTTAATAATGGCCTTACACTCTTTCCTCATATGTACTCAATGGACATTTAATAATTCTTTTTAGATCTCTGGATTTTCCCCCTCTATGTCTCCGGTAGGCTCTTTTATTTGCCGCAAAGTATGCCTGGGATGGCACCTCTTTAGCGGGTTTATGTGGGCCCACTTCCCCTTCTGTCAGATCTCCCTTGGGTATGTAGATTCTGTAGGCGGCTGGTGAAATTCTGTCCACAATTTCACAAGCACCCCGCCAACTTGGGAGGAATTTGCGCTCTTTGGCTTGGTTCCTTTGGAAATTGTGCAAGATGTTTTTGTTGCAGAAGAAGGGATAGATCTGATGGCCATCAGGACAAGGGATAATCGAATATCCCAACTCGGCCTAGAATCTGCCACAAACTTTTTTAATATGCTCATGATAGCTTTATTGTACCTCTCAACTCCAACACTAGAGAACGCGGTACGCAATTTATAATTTCATTTTTACCCCAAGTATCTCCCAAATCTTTGTCATCACTTCACTAGTGAAGTGACTACCTCGGTCTGATTCAATCCTTTGGGGTAGTCCAAAATGCAAGAAGATGTGATTGATCATCAGGGCAGCTGCTATTTCTGCCTTGCAATTTGGGGCCAGGAGACATTCCACCCACTTAGTAAACAAGCATGTTACGGTTAACATGTACTTGTTCCCCCTAGTGGAGCGAATCAAGGGCCCGATGAAAACGACTTGCAAATCTGACCAAGGCAGTGTCATCCTCCTCTTTTGGAGGGGAGCACAGTGTTTGAGTGATGTTGGCTGAAATTGTGCACACACAACACACCCCTTCAAGTATTGGTCGACGTCCTGTCCCATGTATTGCCAGTATGCAACCTCTTACAAGATTTCTAATGTCGTATGAAACCCCCGATGACCTTCTGTGGCTGCATCATGGGCGTGACTTAGCATCAGGATTCAGAATGAGATAGGGACCACCCACTGGTCATGGATAGATATGGATCTCCTCAACAACAAACCGCCTTGGATTCAGAACATTTTCAGACATTTCATCAACACTCTGAGGTCCTCTTTCCCAATGCAATTGGAATCCATCAGGGGAAAGTTCTCAGGGTCCTCAATGTGTTTATGAAACTTACCAATTATTGGATCCCCTTTTTGAGCCTTAATCAAACCAGCATCTGGGGTCTCCTTACTCCACTGGGCAGTTGAGAGTTCATTGTGAGCATGTGTATGGGACCTAGTGATAGCAGTGACCTGGATTTCCCCCAACAGAGACTTGATCTCAAGTAGATCCCCTTGAATGGCTCTGGTTTTGGCCAGCTGATCAGCTAGGTTATTTCCAGTTGTGTCTGGTCCCTCTACTTTAGATGTACCCTTGATATTTTTCCAGTAGATGGTCATCCCACTAGAGGTGATCAGATCATCAATATTCTGTATTAGTTTCCCATGTTTTAGTGGTTTATTGTTAGCACATAGCATGCCTTTGGTTTTCCAATTAACCAGGTGTTCCATGAACCCGTTACGTACATAATCTGAGTCAGGGATTATGACCAGTTTGTGGAGTTGGTGTTGGACAGCAGTGAGGATGGCTTGATGCACAGCCATTAGCTTTGCCACTTGACTACTATGGGGACCGATTTTGTACCCAGCGGAGTGTTCTGGGGCATCAGTCACCCATGCATTCCCCACGCTGGCCACAAGTTCCTTTTCCATGTTGTTAACATAGTCGGAGCACCCATCCACATAGACAGTGGGCATTCCCTCACACTTGTCTTCTTCATAGACTTTGTGTGGGGAATTGAGGTACGCCTCCATGTTGTCCTTGATTTTCAGACTTTCCTCCTCGAGACAGTTTTCTCTGGCACAATCATGCAAGTCAGCCAGACCTTGCACAAGGGGACTCTTCCTGTTTTGGCCATATCTGACCTCCACAGGAAAGCCTTGTATTGACAGAATCCAGGATGTAATTTGGGAATTACTCACATTTCCGTCCCGGATTCTATCACTTTGAAGATATTGCAGAGGCTGGTGCGGAGTCTCCACTATGATGTGTTCCCCTGGATAAACGGGCGGTAATTCTTCAATGCCCACACCATTGCCAGGAGTGCCTTCTCACAATTATTGAATTTTTCCTCCACAGAGGGTAAAGTCTTACTCGCATAGGAGATTACTTTATTGACCTTGTCATGCTTTTGTTATAATACTGCAGTCAAGCATATATTTGAGAACCCTGTCTCCAAGAAGAACTCCTTGTTTTTGACAGGGTAAGCTAGGCAAGGCACTTGTGAGAGGCTTCTTTTGAGTTGTCTTACTGCCTCGGCTTGCTCTGGACCCCACTCCCACTTGACCCCCCCTTCAACAGATGGATCATGGGTCTTGTGATCTCTGCAGAATCCTCAATGAACTTTCTACTGTAATTAGTCAGTCCAAGGAGGCTCCTTAGCTCCTGCAGAGTTGTGGGGTCTTCTAGTTTCTGGAGTGCTTCTACTTTCTTTTTCTGGGGACAGAGACCCTCAGGAGGGATCTCATGCCCCAAGAAGTTGACACAGGTCCTGCACCTCTGTGCCTTTTGGAAAGATAGTTTTGCTCCGTCAGCCCTCGACTGTGTCAGAACATAACGGATCTCCGCTTTATGTTCCTCAACAGTTGAGCTTTTGATTAAAACATCATCTACATAGGCCAGGTTACCCCTTTCACCCACGTCGGGCATGGCCTTATGCAAGAAGATATTAAATTAATTGCCGGAGTTGATGTATCCAAAGTGAGTCCGGGTCCAAATGTGCTGCTGCCCCCTCGAAGGTGAAGGCCAGCTTGTACAGGTCCTCCCTACTGACAGGTACAGTCCAGTACCCATTGGTCAGGTCAATGGCAGTGTATACCTTTGACCCCTGGATCTGGGCCAGCCCTTGGTCAATGTAGGGAAGAGGCCATCAGGAAATGTGGACCCATTTGTTTTGCTCCCTCAGGTCAGCACAGAGTCTCCACTGGCCTTTTGGTTTCAAAATCCCCAGCACCTGATTATTGAAGGTGCGGTGGACTTGACAAATTATCCCACGGGACTCAAGGTTCTTAATTATTTCTGTAAGGGACTCCATGGATGTGAAAGGCAAGCGGTATTGCTTCACAAACACTGGAGTCATGCCAGGGTCCATGGGAATTGTTGTTATATAGATTTCGGTGCGACCACAGTCATATGAGTCCACTGCAAAAAGATCCTGAAAATCGAAGAAAACTTGTTTCAATTTTTGCTTCTGCTGCAGAATCTTACAGGCATCAGCTAGGTTGACTCTCTCTTCAACCATATGCCTGAAGCCCGCAAAGACTTCTGGTTTGGCTATCTCAGCGGCCTCCCTCAGCTGGGTGGAGAAGTCCCTTGTTAAAGTACTGACTTGGACTGATGGCTTCCGGTGGGGAAGGCAATCCTGGTGGACTTGAAATATCACCTCATCCCTCCTGAAGTCACTGGTGTTGTGTCATTGTTGCTTTCACTGTCAAAACAGTCATTGGGGATAGGTCTTATCAGTTCATTACCTAAATCTATGGAAAAAAGTCAGTCATCAACCGCCGTTTCAATAACGGTGCCTGCGCCCAGAGTGATCCTCCTAAGGTCACTGTTATCCGCCACTATTGGAATGGTGTTGTGTTCTGTATTGACTAATGGTGTTGGGTTTAACCCCACACCTTGCTGTTGGAAATGGGCACTGAGGTGAACATATGCGTCAGGATTTTGCAGTTTCTGTCCTCTTTTAATTTTTACTTCAAGTTTGAATTATCGGGTCCATTCTCGGATTGTGAATTCCTCTCCTATCTGAATTTCAACTGCATATGGCAGCAGTAGAGCTGACCGAAATGCTTTCTCTGGATCATCAAAGTCCATGGGATTACCCGCTGATCGGGACCAGGCTTTGAAGTTTATTAGGTCCAAACTAATGGCAAAGCGATTGAGGATGTCACTGCCTAAATAAAATGCAACAGGGACATCTCGCACGACCCAACAATTATGGACTATGCTCTTGTTACCTATGGACATTTTGAGCATACAACTGCTAGGCAGGAGGTGTTTGGAATTGGGTATTTCCAGGTCCATTTCCCATTTGTCTTTCAATTTAAAGGTGGGAATGGCTGGATCTTTTGGGAGTTTTCGGAACATGGCTTCGCTGATGAAGCTCTTACCGTTGTTCACGCACAGTCGGGCGAGAACAGAGTCCTTCCCCCCATTTAACTGAATAGGGATGAACACCTGTTCTCCAATTTTCTGAATGTCAGCCAAGCTTTGAGCTGGTTTCTCATCATTTTGGACTATAGAAGTGGGATTTTCTGATTGGGAATTGGAATAGAATTTCAGAGTATTTCCTTCCAGTGTGGAATGCCACTTGAGACAGGAAGGAAGGTTGATTTTCAAAAATAGAGAGGACTTCCCATCACCAGTTTGTTGTCCTACTGCAATTACTGTCACGTCAGTGTTCTGGTTGTTTCGGAGGTAGAACTTAATTTGGTCCGGTTTATGTTCAACCATGTGGCATGTGCCATTTAGACTAACATGGTTGACACTTTGTTTTAATTTAATTGGCCTGAGTCTGGGTCCAGAGTACCTTATTCACACAATCTATTAGGGGAGACAGCCTACGAAGGATGTCATTCCCTAATAGACAGGGGTTCCTTCTGGCACCACGACTAGGACCGAGTGCTTTATTTTGTGTCGGCCAATTTTAATTTCCAGCTCTGCAGACCCTTCAACAGGAATTTCCTTCCCGTCAAAGTTCTGGAGCTGTCCAGGAAGAGGGGTGAGAGGAATTTGGTATCTTTCCTCCTTACTGAATTTAGCTGCTCAAAGATCCTCTTTGACAGCAAAGTTGCTTGGGATCCAGTGTCCACCAGTGCTGGAATTGCACCTTGCCCTTGCACTTGGATGGAGGCGTAGAATCTACCTTACTTCTCCTCCAATGGGCAAAGGTAATGGGTGTTCTTGGTAAACTGGATGGTCAATTGACTTATTTCTGACTCTGACACCGGGGTAGTTGGGTCAAGAGACACTGTTGGAGTTGGGGAATCTGGCAAAGAATTTTGACACACCGCTATTTGGGGAGTTCCAGGCTCCCCTTGTTCTGGTTCTCGGCTGCCCCTCCCTTTCTGGAGGCAGTCAACAGAAGTGGTTGGTGAGGTTTGGGGTTCCCCTTCTGGTTCTGGGCTGCCCCCCCCCAGGAGGCGGTCCCCAGAATGAAGTTGGGTGGTTTTCAAATCTGAACCGACAGTTTCACACTCAGTGACTTGAGGAGTCCCGAGCTCCTCCTTTTCTGATTTGGGTCTGTCCCCCCCTTTTGTGGAGACAGTCCCCAGATTGACCTTGGGGAGCTAGGGAATCTTCTTTCTCTGGTTCTGGGCTGCCCCCCCTTTTTGGAGGCAGTTCCCAGAATAGGTTTGGGCCTGATCCTGTGTGGGAATTTGGGGATCTGCAAAGAAAATAGAACAGTTGGATATTGGGGGAGTTTTGGGCTCCCATGGTTCTGATTCTGGGCTGCCCCCCCCTTTCTGGAGGCAGTCACCAGAATTGGTTTGGACAAGGTGATTTTCTGGTTTGTCATTCTGGGGTTCAATGATGGGCGGTTTTAACACAGTCCCCACATTTACCCAGTCTTGATTAGGATCTCTTGGGACCCATTTTTCTTTGGGTGGAGTTCCCCCATCCCCGAAGGAGAAGATCTTTTTCCCAGAATCCTCTGACGACCCCTCTCCTTCAAATTGGAAGACTCTAACATCCTCCACAAAATGGGTCTTTTTAGGTCCTTTATATCTCCTACCCGCCCTCTGTTCCTTAGGTTGCAGACTTTCAGGGGCAGGAGATTTGGTTGTGGTTCCTGGGTTTCCAGGGGCTTTTCACAAGTAGGGAAGGAAGCTTCCTCTAAGGCTTTACAACCCCTTTCCCCCTGTTCCTCCTCCCTGGCAACCGGTGGGTTATCAGGGTTCTCTCCTCGTCATTGCTCTGGAGTACCAGACCCTTGATTTGAGGGGTTCTGGGCCGCCATGTTCATCTGAGGGTTCTGCGGAGCCCTCAACATGCGACCCAGATCCTGTGACAAGTTCTGGACCTGGCGCTCCAGTTGGCATACCCGCTCTGGCTGGTACGGAGGTCTCTGGTCCATCCTAGGTGGATCACGGGAAGGGTAACTGTCCCTTCTCCCATAATACCCTTGTTTGGGATTGTTCTGGTAACCCTCCACCCTTGGTCTCCCCTCTCCCGGATTGGGCTGCCTGGGCTCAGGAAAGTGGGGAAAGAAAGAAGGGTTGTTTTGGGGGTTGAAGTTTGGCGGGTACCGGGGAAAGAAGTTCAACCCAGCATTTGGGGGATTAATGCCCTCCTGGGGAAAGCTAGGAGGGAAGTTTCCTGGGTTGGCAGCTACCTGGTTGGATCCTCCCCCCCTTGAGCTGCGGAGTGCACACATAGCCCAGGATGGGTCTGTTGCCCTTGTAACGGGGCTTATATATTCAGGGGAGTTAGGGGTCCCATGTGTGGAATTACGTCCCTGACTACCTGTTTGGGATTGGCCCAAGGGCCTTCTGGGTCTTTGGTTAGCAGGATTTTGCACAGGAATATTCTTAGGCCCCCTCATCTCCAGATCTAAAATGGGGGCAACCTTCACCTCCGCCACCTTAGCAGCAGCAGGGGTGTTAGCTGGTTTGGGGGGTTTTATTTGTATTTTTATTCTCTACCGGTTTATGCACTTCAGAAATACGAGTCGCCTGTGCAATGACCCAGTCTAGTGATCTCTTCTCGTGAAAGTCCCTCACCAGCTGGGTCATGATGTATTTAGGGAGTGCATGAAAGAAGTTATTAATGAACTCCCTACTGTCTGTGCGCACCCTCCTGGGGCCAGATTACAGAAACTTTGCACTGGTGCAAGTGCAAAGTTCCACGGTATTAGCACTAGGGAAAAGTTTGCCCTATTTTTAAAAACAGTGGCACACACTAGAAAACGATTGCACCATGACAAGGGCAGTTTGACATATTAAAAGCACCAAGGCAGACATTTCCCTAGTGCAATAAAGATTAATTTTCACTACATTATTGCACCAGGGCAAAGTTTGCCCTAGTGCTAATACGGAATGGTAATAGCACTAGGGCAACTTTGCCGTGATGCAAAAATGCATCAAAAATGTATCTTTTTAGCACTAGGGCCATTTTTGCCCTGATGCTTTTAATATGTCAAACTACCCTTATCATGGCGCAATCGTTTTCTAGTGTGTGCCACTGTTTTTAAAAATAGGGCAAACTTTGCCCTAGTGCTAATACAATGCTACTTTGCACTTGCACCGGTGCAAAGTTTCAGTAATCTGGACCCTGGTGGTCTGCTAAAGGCACGTTTTAATTTTGTCACAAATTGTTGTGGGGCTTGATCTTCCCCACAGTGCAGATTGTAGCCCGCCTTGCAGGCCTCTTGGGGGTTCCTATGTACAGAATTTTATTTTAAGATGGCCGCCCTATAGGTGGACCATCTTGAGTGGTTCTGATCCTCCAGCCCCGCAAAGAAGCTGGAGTATTCAGAGGAAAATGTCCATTTGACATATTGAATGCAACTCTGACTATCTTTCAAATGGAAAGTATCCATATTTGCTCGTATAACTCGAGGTGCTCCCAAACTGAATACTTGGCATTTTTATGATTGAGTTATGATGCTCCTAATGGCCTTGATCTGTTTCAGGAGATTCAGTAGGGCCCTCTTAATTATGTTGGCCTTTTTAGTTTTAGTCACCGTGCCCACTCATCCTCTGATTTAGAAGCACTGCTACAGGAGGTGGCTATCTGATCCTCTAAGCTCTCCCTGATTCTGTGAGCTTGAGAATTGCTGGCAGAATGTGGGGGCCTAGTTTCATGATGCCCGTGGCGCTCAGAAGAGTCTTCTGACTCTCCCTTGCTCCCTGGATTGGCTGAGTACCCACCCCCCCTACTGCCCTAGCTGGGAAGACGTCTTTAAGATACTCTTTTTGGGCCTAGTTTCATGGAGTTCCCCACCAAATTTTACAGACTGATCCTTTGGTAGGCGATATTTTTGAGGGTCCAGTGTTCCCTAATTCTCCTCTAACTGGAGTCTTCCTGATCAGAGAGGCTAGCCCTAACCTTTGGGAATCTGTACAGAGATGCCTGCCCATCCATTTCTGGGAGGCGCTGATCTGTCAGTCCCATGTTGCTAATTCTACTGAAGTCTACCATCCCATGACCCTTGGTTCATATGAGCCAGTGGGCATGAGGGCAGCAGAGTCCATCGTACTGAAGGGGTTAAAGTCCCTGATGACAGGGGTCCTGATGTTATGCTCAGGGGTTTCTCTGTCCCTTTCTACCTCATCTCTTTCAGCCTCTATTCCCTGGTGATATGCCAAGATCTGACTCTTTTGCTCCTCCATTAAGGCATTACTGGTCTCAATAGACTGAGACCAGTAAGGCCTTAATAGGCCTTACTGCTCGCAAAAGACTGCTCTTGCATGGCTATCTGTTTGTGGAGCCTGTCATTGTTTTCACAGAGAGCCTCATTGTCTCCCTGTGCTTCCTGCCTGGATTGGAAATACTGGTCCAATTTTTGCTGCAGTAGACCCACCTCCTGAGTTTTGTCATTATTGGTCTGAGTGTTCTTTTCCAGAGCATCCTCCACCCGCCTGGTGTGCTCTAGTAGCTTCTCCTATTCAGTTTTCACTTCATGAAACTCCTGATTCTTGGCTCTTCTGGAGCCTTTGTTCTGCAGAGTCCAGATTAGTTTGGATTTTCTGCAGTGTTTCCCCTTGCTTCTTTGCCAGATCTATGTTGTCTGCATGCTTTTCCTGTATTATTCCTATATGGAGGTACAGATAGGCCACTATTTTGGCAATTTTACACTGCTCCTCTTTTATTTATGGGGCCATGTACAGTTCACTAAGAGCTTGGTGTAATGGAGCCTTGTCCTGCCCTGTATCTAGGTCTATTGCAGTGACTTGTTCTTTTATTTCCTGTAGCCATATCTGTTTATCCTGTTCGGGCCACTCACCCCTGACGAACAGTTTGTGCAGGAAGTGTTCCCTAGCAATATTAATCTCTACTGGGATCGCCATTTTGGAAATATCAATTTCCTTCTGACTTATTTCAGGGTTAATTTACTTTTACGAACAGGCCCGATTTTTGTAGTATTTCTTTTGAGAGGTGCTTGTACTGTGTAGCACAGTACACCAACCCAGCAAGGTGTCTGTACCCTGCAGGCTAGTATACTTTGTTAGACTGTCACGGGTGGTATTTCAAATTCAGAATCCCCAAGCTGTAAGAATTTCAATCAGGCACACACCCAGGTCTCACCTAGCATGTAGTGTGCAATGAAACCCTTATTTGATTTGTGTCTATAAATTCAATATTCTGAATGATATACCACTCATATCACACCCTTTGCAAAATACCCCCCAGGTCACACTGAACCAGGAACCAGACTAGTTTGTAAAGGTAAATATTCATTTATTTATTTAATATTCAAATCACACATACGTTTAATATATCTATATATGGGACAGCAATCACCAAACGGTGACAATACAATTCAGGAAATAAGCAAAGCAATTGAATTCACGTATAATGATGCAGAATAGAAAATGCAGTAAAAAGAACAGTTTTGATTTGTGAACAGATAGCGTTTATGTTAATATTCCCATGCAAAGTTTTTTAGATACAAATGAGCAATCCTACACAGATGTAAGTAATCAGCAGGTATTCAGGAATGAAAGACAATGTCTAGAGTTTAAATGCAATCTTCCCTTCCCCAAACAAGAGAGAAAACTGTTTTTGCAAAATTACACTTTTAATTTACAGGTGAAAATTGCTTTGTAAAGTAATGCCAAAGGTTGCAAATATGCTTAAATGGAGAAAAATTCGGACAAAAGCAACACTAAACGGGTCCTAACACACATGAGCTATAATATAAAAAACAGTACACACTTTAGATCAGGATGGGATGGAAGAAGCACTTTGAAATGGGAGAATGACACATGTAAACTTGTGAAAACTGCAAATTCACAGCAAACTTTTACTATGCGATATCAGAGAAAGATGTTGTTTAGTTGTGGATGTAGCTAAGCGTCTTAGGTATCAGTGAGAGTTGAAATTCCGTTTCTATCTTTAAAACTGAAGAAGTTATAGAGGTTTTAGTGAGAGGCATTTTTGCAAAATAGGCGCGAAAATGGAACAGGAATTCGGTTTTAAAAATGACTGATAAGTTTTATTACACTATATTAATGACTATGAAAAAGAGGAGGCCACACATGAATCTTCACAGCTACGTGGCCAGTGCAACCATTCACGTGGTGGATACTCGATTTCGTTCTGGGATTTACTTTAGTTACTCATAATCACTAAGGAGCTATGGTTTTGTAACACCGATGAGAAAAATCAGCACAAGAAGGATTCTAACGATAGTAGGGTTCTGAATTTAAAGATGGGATGGGATAAAACAATGCAAATATACTATGGGTCACTGTTCTTCCTATTAATCCTTTGTAATTAAATTGGACCGTCCGGTTCTGGTCATTGAATTGGTTCAGTTCTACCAGCAGCAGGGCACCTCTGGAGGGATTGGATCAGCGGTGCAGTTCTGGTCAATTTTGGACTGCACCTCAGACTGGATTTGGATGGTCCCTTCTGGTCACTGGACACGGCAGATTACAGGATGCTAGTTTCAGCAGGCAAGCCTTAATGGTAGCAAGGCAAGCTGAATCAGAATTATTCTTTTAAGTTTTGGATGTTTTGAAATTGGGTCTAGCTAGCAAGAGTTCAGCAATGCTAAAGTCTCGATTCTGCAAGGAAATCTGGATCTTCAAAGAAGTCTGGGATCAGCTACAAGATGAAGAATTCTTGAACAAGGTGGTGCACGGAAATCTGGATGGGTTCTGGAAGCAGTGTGTATGTGTTGTGAAGTTCCTATATTTATACTATCAAATGCCATCCCCAAGTTTATCGTGTGGGAGGAATTTCAGAACACACCCCCACGGCTGTGAGTGGCCACAGGCACTTGCCTTGTCCTGGTTGGCGGTCTGAACAGAGCTGTCATCTTTATGATGCAATTTAGGAACTCCCTTATTGATTTTGACCACAATTTAGCTTTCCCATAAATATACATTTTTACAATTATTCCCTATACTAAAATCAGACACATGCATTACATTTGTTATGGTTTATCCTGGCGTCCGATTCCCATCTCAGTGAGAGCTGTCTTTCTCATTCTATGGGATTTCATCAATTTTAATCATAACAGTTTGGATTAATAATTTCTAATTCGGTGCACCTCTGGACGCTTATCGGTGGATCATGTACATGAAATCTTAGGCTTGCAACATTAATAGTTCTGCTACCATAAGGATTTTTTCGTAACATTGGTCCTTAAGTTGTACAGATTTCATCAATGTCTTAAAAGCATTGGCCTGAAATTAGGTTAACATCTACCAATTTTTAGATTTATACTCCTTCAGGTTGCACAGTTAAATAGTTTCAAACTTAATCACAAATACAGATTTAAACACCAAGAAGTTTAGAGTTTTTTTTTCTCCTTTCAACAAACAACAGCTGTCAGATCCCTTTGATCCGGGTGGGGTGTAGAGGGAAGCATCCTGACCCTCCCCTGCAGAGCCTGTACTTTGTTCTTGGCTCAGCCACAAGACAAATGTCTAATGAAGTCTCATTGTGCTCCTTGTAGTCAATATGCGGGAAACATTAAGCAGCCATTGGGCTTCCTGTAGAAAGGGGTTGTCAAACTGAAATGTGATTCTTTCCCAGGCTGGGCTGTCAGATCAGAATTAAATAGTTGATTAGCTCCAGACTTGGTTCCTTTAAATGAAATTCTTTTCATTTCACACATATAAAATATAAGCACAGTTTATAAGGGATTTAGACATTTAAAAGAATTAGCCCTTCACAAACATTCTTTAAAGAGGTGAATTTTGCAATTTCTTCTGGAAAACGAAACACGTTTAAACTGGGTTTGACAGCTAATTTCCTTAAGCAGCTGTCAGGCGGTGAGGCCCAGCTTTCTCTAAGCCACCTGTAGGATCTGTCATTTCAGCAACTTTTCATTTCAATAGCTCACTGGGGAAATGACTGAATTTAGCATCAAAACAGCACTTTGAGGGTTGCAATGGATTATGAAAACTGGATTTTAAGGCATTTTCGGATTTTAACCCACTTCTGTGGCCTTGATTCATGTAACTGGTGACAGCACTCACTGACATTCTCCTACGGGGAGTTCTGTTTTGACATCAACTTTGCCTGTGTGTGGCAAGGTGATGCAGCCTCTTTGTGATTTCTGAACTATGCGCAGTTCTGCAAATTTGGCACGCATGTGGGTTAGTGCCTCAATTTTTGGCAGTTTTCTTTCGCCCATTGACAAAGGAATGTAGTGTGGCGCGGTGGGGAGTCATAATGTCGAAAAATAAATGTCGACAGACAAAAATGTCGACAAAATAATGTCGAAAAAAAAAATATCGACTTTCGTTTTTTTTAATTATATATTTATTTTAGGGGTTCGGGAGTAAAAAAAAAGGGAAAAATAAAAATAAAAAAAGGGGGGGACTGGGGGGGGGGAACCCCCCATTTCGAAAAAAAAATGCATTGAAAAAAAAGTCGACATTTTTTTTTCCGACATTTTTTTTTCGACTTTTTGACTGTCGACATTATGACTATAAACCGTGTGGCGCGTTGTCATTGGTTGAAATATCACACAGAGATTAGAATTCTATTTAGAACCCTGACCATAATACACAAATGTAGATAGGGTAAAATGCCTGATTAGCTACAACAGCTACTCCCTGTGAGAACAAATGGAAGAACTTTGCGATTAGTCAGAACCTTCTAATCGGACCAAAATGCAGAACAGCAAAGGTTGCTAACTCAGCCTTCTTTGCAATTGGGCCCAAAGTTTGGAACTCTCTTCCATTATAGTTGAGAGGAATTGAATCACTGGAGAGTTTTAAAACAACCTGAAGAATCACCTTTTTAATTAATACTGCTTTTAGATTGTGGATACTATTTTTACTGATCTTAAGGCTGCTTTTGTTATTGGTTTTATTTGTTAATTGTGATGTTACGTCTTGTAGTGCCCTCAAGCCCTAGGGTCCAAGGCTGCGCTATATAAATAAAATAAAGTAATATAAAGTAAAGAGTGGGGAATCAACTCCGGCGGGGCCAGAACGCAGCAACCAACAACACAGTCACCCTGGACACTTTGATGTGCTGAACCACCCGGGGCAGAAGGGGGAGAGGTGGAAAAGCATAAAGGAGACCCCGAGGCCGCTGTACCGAGAGGGTGTCCACCCCCCAATCCACCTTTGCCTGAAACTGAGTGCAGAAGAGGGGAACCTTTGCTGCAGCAAACAGATCTAGAACCGGGGTCTCGAATCTGACATAGATCTCTGCAAAGACCTGGCCTGATAGAACCAGTTCTGCAGAAGAGGGAAACTGGCGGCTGAGAAGATCCGCTTGAACATTGTCCACCCCCCTGATATGTGAGGCCACCAGGGACACCAGATACGATTCCCTCCAAGAACCGATCTGAGCCGCCATAGCATTCAAGGAGCAGCCGGAACCCCCTTGGTTGTTGACATATGCCAAGGCTGTTGTATTGTCCATCCGGACCAACACCGCCCGCCGTTCCAGAAACCCCTTGAAGTACACCAAAGCCCGGAGAATGGCACACAACTCCCTCCAGTTGGATGACCGATGGCTCTCCACCAGGACCCACAACCCTTGAGCTGATAAAACCCCCAAAGTTGCCCCACAACCTCTACTGCTTGCGTCGGTAGTAAGAGTGGTCACCGGAGGAAGGACAAAGGACACCCCTGCCTGAAGATTCAGAACCCCCAACCACCACAGCAGGGAGCCCTTCAACACAGGGGACACCGGTATCAAAGCCTTGTAAGCTTGAGATGTCGGGAGCCAGTGAGAGAGAAGATAAGACACCAGAGGTCGTAAATGAAGACGGGCCCAAGGCACCAGAAACACGCAAGAAGCCATGAGCCCCGGCAATTTGAGCAATGGGCGAGCCGAGACAAACTGCCTTATGAGAACCCTGCCCAGAACAGCCAGCAATCGATGGACCCTCTCTGGGACAAGAACACCCTCCCCATCCTGGTGCAAATGTATGCCCTGATGAAAACTAGATCCTGAGAAGGCTCCAGCTGAGACTTCTGCCAGTTCACCAGGAATCCCCAGTCCAGTAAAGCCTGGCAGACCTATTGAAGATGAGCCAGGACTGTCCATCGACAGGATGCCTTGATCAACCAATCGTCTAGGTAGGGAAAAATCTGAACGCCCCTCAGATACAAATGCACCACCAGGAGAGCCACCATCTTGGTGAACACTCTGGGAGCTGATCGCAACCCGAACGGGAGCATTCTGAATTGAAAATGTCAGAGCCCCACTGCAAACCGGAAGAACTTCACCTGGCAGGTGAGGAGAGCCACGTATTAATATGCATCCTGGAGATCCAGAGAAGCCATCCAATCCCCCCTGTGTAACATTGGAAGAATGTTCTGCAAAGTCTCCATTTTGAAGTGTTCCTTCCGGGCAAAACAGTTCAGGGCCTTGAGGTACAGAATTAGGTAAAACTTCCCTGACTCTTTGGGGACCAGAAACACCCGGGAGTAGAAACCCTGACCCCGACCAGGAAGGGGAACGGGAATGATGGCGGTCTTCAACAACAAGTCGGAGAGAGCGGTTTCCATAGGCAACCGCTTAGTCCGAGACCTGGGAACCACAGTCCGAACCATGCAACCGTGGACCGGAGGAGACAGGAAAAACACTCAATAAACCCTCTGAACTGTGTCCAGTACATAGGAATCCGAACACCACTGGTCCCATACTGGAAAAAACAGCCAGAGCCGCCCGCCTACCGGCATGTCCAAACCATCAGGACTTCTGTACCGGACCAGGACGTGAGGAGCGTGGAGGACCCAGCCCTCCCCTTGATCTCCAAAAAGGGCGAGATGAGGAGCCAGGGAAAGCCTTGCCAGTCAAGGTAAAAGCACCAGAGGGTGACTTCCGGGCCGTTGAAGCAGGCTTGCACCGCAATTTGTTAGCATGTTTGCCAGCCCTAAACACTTTATGCACTTTATCCTACAGTGAATCCCCAAAAAGTTTGGACCCTTAAAAAGGAAGTTTCAGGGCAGCCACCTTCTGCGAACCTTCTGTCTTCCAATCCCGCAGCTGCACATGCCTCCAAGCAGACACACCAGTCCCATGGCTATAGCAGAGCCACGCACTCCATCAAAAGCCAGGTCGGACAACAGTTCAACCTGTCTCTGAATCTCATATTGTAAAGGGGCACAATCAGAACCCCCAACAACAGCCTTTTTCAATTTCCTGAACCCAGCGAGCACAGTTTCAGCTGTGTAGGAACCATAGACATTCGCCCTAAAGGCCAGATGTGCCCCCGCATGACCCTACTTAAGGCTGGAATTAACCCTGCGGTCCACTGCGTTCTGGACAGCCACCTCCTCGGCCGACATAGAGGAGTGACCCACCAGGTTGGCGAGGATATCGTCCATCTCAACTGGATCAGACAGCAAAGTTTCACCCCCTTTCAATGGGTAAAGTTTCATCATAAAGCGGGGCATCGCAATCCTCTCAGGGTCTCGCCATTCCCGAAGGATTTTATCCTGGATATCAGATACCAATGGCAACCCCCTCCTAGGGCTATGCTTATACTGGTGAATTGAAGGGCCAGCACCCTCCTCCGTTATCAGGGGCTCAGAGAACCCCATGCAGTCGGAAAATTGAGCAAGCACCTCCCCTACTCCTTCCTGTCCAGATATTTTCCTTCTGCATCAACCACTGAGGAACAGGAAGAGGCCGAGGCCTCAGAGCCAGAAGAAGAGGATGATGAGGAAGACAGCTGCCGGAACTTGTGTCCATACGCATGGCTGTGACCCCTCCATGATGTTTAAGCAGCTTCTTCAACTCATTTCTGGTCAGGGAAAAACGTTTTGCCTTCTTCTTTCTTCTCCTGCACAACTCAGATGAAGAGGAAGATGAAGAAAGGGACAGGACAAGATGCCTGTGTTTTGCAGAATGTTTACCCATGGTGAGTATTCTAGAAAAACAGAGACCGAAAGAAGCCCATTTCATCACTGCAGCCCTCTGTACAGTGGGAACATAGACAACCAACAGAATGCTGCTAGTCGCCATTTAAAAGAGAGGCCAGAAGCTACAACCAATAGGAAACCCCAAAAAATCAGTCTCCTAGGTAACCTCCACCGGAGCAATGTCAGACACTACAAAAAAATCCGGAAGCTGCCAGAGAACGCTCGGCCACACCGGCAGACAAACAGGAAATCACATTTATCATGCTGTGCCTGTTGGGCCCATGCTCTACCCCACTGAGCATTGGGATCGCCCATGCCCCCAGCTCCTTACCTTACCCGGAGCCTGCTGGTCCCGAGCCGAGATGCCCCACGCCGGCCTGCAGCCCAGCAACAAGACCAGACAAGGGAATCCAAGTCAACTGGGCCCCGAGCCCCGCAGGCAGCCCGGGAGCACTGCCACACCTGCTGGAGTGAAAGGCCCCGCCACACAGTTCCACCAGGGGGCCAGCAATCGTCGCTCCCCGGTGCCCCACACTGGGAACTAAGTCCAACCTGCCAGAGTTATAGGGGATAGTAAAAATAAAAGAAGGTCCTGTGTCGGAGGCAGGGGCCTCATGAGGTAAGTCTGGGACGAGAAAGAGTGGGCGTGGAGGTGTCACATTTAACACATCTGATCCATCCATTAAACAACAGACTCGTGTTTGCTCAATGAACAAGAGTTCCTGAATTGGGGAATCTATGCTCAGAGAAACGGTAATACTGATGAAACGCTTTGTTGTGAGGTGACGTCCCGCGCCTTTGCCGCGTGACGTCGTGCACACTAGCATCACTGTGCATGTTACATCGAAGCCATATCTGCCTGTGATTTTGATGAACAATAGTTTCTACTATATGTAGTTCTGCCACGGGTTTTATCAAAACACATTTATCTTTATAACACATACAGAGTATGCATACGGCATGTTGATTCACTTCGGGGAACCAACCCAAGATATCCAAGTACCATTACAGCATTCTCAATACAACACGCATGTTAATGGTAAGGGATTCACGCAGGGGTGTTGCTAGGTCTGGAAAAGATCCGGGGCTACGCTAATGTCGGGGCTGTCGGGACTCGGGGTTAGCTATAGCCTTTTGGTTGTAGCCCCTGAGATTCTATCTGGGGCTACAACCAAAAGACCCGGGGCTATAGTCCCTTGATCCCCCCCCCCCCTAGCAACACCTCTTATCATACACGAGTTCTTTATTCCTATAAATTTAACATATCATGGAGAGCGTTTGGCTCGTTGTTTCCATGGCTTCCTACAGATAGGTTATTTCTGGGATCCAACCCATCTACTAAAGATTACCAGAGCTTTCTTCAAGGACAAATGTGATTCTACGCCAACGTGCATATCATGGTTGGCTAACTGTCTTGTTCAAGTTTGGGTTACTATGGGAGTACTGATAGAGGTGCTCCATGAGCATAAGACAATGATTATTCTCTCTCATTCCACCAGGGCAACACACCGAGTTCTGAATTCCAAGGGCACATTTTTACTCCCACACGTACTAATGCCTAATAGGCGATCATTGCGGGTGATACATGGCCAAGCAGACACATATATATATATCAACTAATCTACAGGATTAAGATATACTACAGTACACATGGAATCAGGCAACTAATATTGTTCCCTACTTCACCCACTGGTGGGGATTATGACTCACGCACTGACCATGTAGCCTGTAGCGGTCACACATGACATCAAGCAATATAGTGGTGGGTGCAGGTGAGGAGCATCACTCACCTATGGATTTAGTAACATACATAATAATTTTAATGTACTTATTCATGCTTGTGAAAATGTGTCTTTGTTTTGTTTTCCTGCTTCTGCATCACCTTCCATCGGTGACTCGACCATGGGTATGTAACTATTGGCTCAATACTTTCTTATTTTTTTGTTCTATCACTTTATATTCACACCTATGCTATGGAACACATATGTGCAAAATATGTCATATTTGACTGCTTTATACACTTTTAATCTGTAGGGGACACGATACTATGGTGTTTTGTGCACATGCACTTGTACAACTTGCTGACAATACTGTGCACACGGCACCATGTTTGCTCTGTCAGCCTTGAGGAGGACTCAGGTCGAAACACGTGTCGACTGACTCCATGAGAATACATCACCTATTGATGACCCAATTGAGGATATTGAATTGATTTCATACTAAGAAAACTGTCTATCCAACTTTAAGAAGGCAGAGCGGGATCACCAAAACCCAACTCAATTCGTGTTTCATTTTTTCAAAGCCTTTTATGGGTGGACCTTCTGGAACTGGTGATGCAGCTCGCCATCCCTCATATATCTAGTGGGCAAAGCGCACTCCTAAGGATACGAACCCATAAACTCATATCATATGAGCTGGAGCACTGCATGTGTAACACTGATGCTGCTCTCGGCTGACCCCACTAGGGATGGGAGAATGCATGGCATATGAGCTGGAGCAGAGCGTATGGGAAAATGCTGCCCTTGGCTGACACCACCCCGGAGGGGAGTGCACATGGCATATGAGCTGGAGCACTGCATGTGTGACACTGATGCGGCCCTCGGCTGACCCCACTAGGGATGGAAGAATGCGTATGAGACATTGCTGGCCTTGGCTGACACCTCAGGGAGGGAAGTGAAGATGGCATATGAGCTGTAGAAGAGCATTTGTTACCTCAATGCTGCCCATGGCTGACTATGAGGGAGGGGAGTGCACATGGCATATGAGCTGCAGTACTGCATGGGTGACACTGATGCTGCCCTCGGCTGAGCCCACTAGGGATGGGAGAATGCATGGCATATGAGCTGGAGAAGAGCATATTGGAGAATGCCACCCTTGGCTGACACCACCCGGCAGGGGAGTGCACATGACATATAAGCTGGAGCACTGCATGTGTGACAGGTATGCAGTAATAAAATCGTGGCAAAAAAGTCGTCTGTACAAAAAATCGCAGAGAAAATGCTGTGGTTTGACCCAGTAAAGGTGTACCCCATTATACCATTTAAGGGGAGACGGGGTTGCGGGGGTGTCCCCCGCCCCCTTTAAATGATATAATGGGTCCCGGAGTTGCTGGGGTGTCCCCCGCATCCATTACACAACGTTTTTGCCGCAATTTCTTGTGTAAACAGCCATATTTGCCGTGATTTTAACACATGGAACCGTGAGACACTGATGCGGCCCTCGGCTGACCCCACTAGGGATGGGAGAATGCATATGAGACAATGCTGGCTTTGGCTGATACCACCAGGGTGGGGAGTGCACATGGTATATGAGCTGGAGCACTGCATGTGTGACACTAATGCTGCCATTGACTGACCCCACTAGGGAGAATGCATGGCATATGAGCTGGAGCCGAGCGTATGCGACAATGCTGCCCTTGGCTGACACCACCCGGGAGGGGAGTGCACATGGCATATGAGCTGGAGCACTGCATGTGTGACACTGATGCGGCCCTCCACTGACCCAACTAGGGATGGGAGAATGCATATGAGACAATGCTGGCTTTGGCTGATACCACCAGGGTGGGGAGTGCACATGGTATATGAGCTGGAGCACTGCATGTGTGACACTAATGCTGCCATTGACTGACCCCACTAGGGATGGGAGAATGCATGGCATATGAGCTGGAGCAGAGCGAATGCGACAATGCTGCCCTTGGCTGACACCACCCGGGAGGGGAGTGCACATGGCATATGAGCTGGAGCACTGCATGTGTGACACTGATGCGGCCCTCCACTGACCCCACTAGGGATGGGAGAATGCATATGAGACAATGCTGGCTTTGGCTGATACCACCAGGGTGGGGAGTGCACATGGTATATGAGCTGGAGCACTGCATGTGTGACACTGATGCGGCCCTCCACTGACCCCACTAGGGATGGGAGAATGCATATGAGACAATGCTGGCTTTGTCTGATAGCACCAGGGTGGGGAGGTCACATGGTATATGAGCTGGAGCACTGCATGTGTGACACTAATGCTGCCATTGACTGACCCCACTAGGGATGGGAGAATGCATGGCATATGAACTGGAGCAGAGCGTATGCGACAATGCTGCCCTTGGCTGACACCACCCGGGAGGGGAGTGCACATGGCATATGAGCTGGAGCACTGCATGTGTGACACTGATGCTGCCCTTGGCGAACACCACGAGGGATTAGAGAACCTATGGCATATCTGTCATGAGACCGTAGCTCTGCCCTCGGTTGTCACCAGCTGTGCTTATATGGGACCTAGCAGTGCCCTTCGTCGGCATCACAAGGGACGGGGAAGCGCATGGCATTGGAGCTGCAGCATTGTGTATGAGACCATAGCACTGCTCTTGACTGCCACCACACGGACGGGAAAACACATGGCATGTGAACAGGAGCATTATGCAGGGAACCCTGAATGCTGCCCTTGCCTGTCACCAGACGCCTGAGAGAACACATGGCACAAGGGGTGGGGGGAGGGGGTAAGGACACCACCAGGAATATTAGAACATATACATTTCTTTATTCGGTTTTTTACGTGCTCTGGTCGAAAACCCTTTTGCAGGAACACAAATTAAAGTGACATGAATGCATGTATCTTTATATACACATCACAATCATCATCATAATAAGTTCAACACATCAAGTCATACATTTTCACAATTAATACAAACTTTTCTAAAATACCAATCAATACATTTGCCCTAAATTACATTTATGTTCTAAAACAATTGTATCCCCTCATTAAAAACACTTACAACATACAATTACCATCAAATTAATCATAGGCAATGTGAGGTAAATCAGTTGGTATTAAGTATATACAGGTGATACAAATATATTAATCAATTAAAATAGCAAGGCCACTCTTTTCCAAATAGAACAGGCTTCCCCGTTTGTCACCAACGAGCTGGGAGATATATCGCTGCCCAGAATTGATCTTAGGAGATAGATGTTCAGTTTCTTACCAGGGTTGAGTAACCTTTCATATAGTATTGTTTCCACTTGGGTAAGGCTATTTTCATCAAAGTCCCTATTCTTATAGGATTTGTTCCTTTAGCGGTCGCCCCCCTGCAATTCCCCGGGCCCCCGCCCCCCTTTTCGAGGGCGGACACATGCCCTGGTGTGTTTCGATCCCTAACATGGCCCTTGGCTAACACGAAGGGAAGGGAGAACGCATGGCATAGGCGCACGGGACCTGTAGCTGGCACCACCCGGTGAGCATCTTGCACGTGAGACTAGAGCCAGCGATCAGAAGTGAGGATGGGAGCTGCTCAGAGAGCAGACGAGCATAGACCTGGGCACCACTGAGAGGTACCAGATGTGGCAGGAGGGGTGGCGGGAAGATGCGCAGGCGCCAGGGAGGTTACTGGCTGAGAGGCGCCAGGGAGGTTACTGGCTGAGAGGAGCATGGGAGGAGCTGAGAAGAAAGAAAGAGATGGAGGGAGACCGGAAACACGCCGAGAGAGTGTCACAGGCACCAGACGTAGAACAAAAGGAGGGACGTGGCATTGTCCTGGAGGACAGAGACAAGGATTCACAGGCCGACCCTGTGAGCAAGATGGCACCGACGAGAAGCTACAGGACTAGCCGTCCAGCGAGGAGCTCAGGGGAAAAATTCAAAGGAGAATTGCTGATAGAACTTGGAGGCAAAGTTTCTGCAGCAATTAAAGAACGTGAAAGGGCACTTGTTGCAGGTTGGGACTTGGAGGAAAAGGTCTTACAACCTTTGAAGGAAATCATTGAAAGAGGAAACACAGCGTTCTTGAACTTGGAGGGGAAGCTCCTAGAGTGATAGAAGAAAGTTAATGAAAGGAGAAATGCGACTGGTGGAACTTTGAAGCAAGGTGTCTAGAACTATTAAACACATTGAATGAAAGAAATGCTGCATTGTACAATCTGGAGGCACATTGCCTAGAGCCATAGGAGAAAATGATTGAAAGGAAAATAACTGCGTGCAGGAACCTGGAGGGAAACGTCCTATAGCCATTAAACAAAATTATTGAAAGTAGAAATCATGCATGCTGTAACCTGGAGGCAAAGTTTCTTGAGACATTCAAGAAAATGATTGAACAGAGAAACACTGCATGCAGGAAATTGGAGGGGAAAGTGATAGAGCCATTAAACAAAATGATTGAAAGGAGAAACACTGCACGCCGGAAGCCCGGGTTAATGTTCCTAGAGCCATGGGGAGGAGTGATGTATGGGAGAAATGTTTCATGATAGAAATTGGAGGCACCGTTCCTAGCTAGAGCCATTCATGAAATTGATTGAAATGATTAAGCCCTGGTGCTGGTCCTTGGAGGGAACGTTCCTGAGGAACTCTGAATGCTGGACATTGGAGGGAAAGTTCCTGAGGAACTCTGAATGCTGGACCTTGGAGGGTAAGTTCCTGAGGAACTCTGAATGCTGGACCTTGGAGGGAAAGTTCCTGAGGAACTCTGAATGCTGGATCTTGGAGGGAAAGTTCCCGAGGAACTCTGAATGCTGGACCTTGGAGGGAAAGTTCCCGAGGAACTCTGAATGCTGGACCTTGGAGGGAAAGTTCCTGAGGAACTCTGAATGCTGGACTTTGGAGGGAAAGTTCCTGAGGAACTCTGAATGCTGGGCCTTGGAGGGAAAGTTTCCGAGGAACTCTGAATTCTGGACCTTGGAGGGAAAGTTCCCAGAGCAGTCTGAGAAGGTAATTGAGCTGTAGGTGACTCTGATCCTTCCTTGCGATACAGACTCTTCAGGATCATGCACCATGACACATAACTTCCTAATATATAAAGTTAATCACCTGGAGTAATGCATTTATTTCACCTTGCACAGAAAATAAACATATATAGTGGATAATATATTGTGTGGGCATTCCAGTATGTTATAATGTGCTTACTGTACTTGTGTACCACCCGGCTCCTCTCCTGAGAGTTCAGCCTGGGCTGCTCCATCACGTTTACCACTAGTAACACCCTGCTGCCCAGAGGTGGGAGGACCCTTCTCAGACGCTGTACACAGGGGCCAAGAGGAACCTCCGTAACAGTGACATCATTACATATGTCCATCAACCATTGTGATGGTGTTGAAGCAGTAACATTATTCTTATGGGAAAGATCCTCGAGTGTGTTGGAGCACGTCCAAAATAGCAATGTGGTTGTTGGTTTATTTGAAACTATTATTTTGATCTCAATAACTAATTTTATCAATACATTCATGTGTAGCCCTCTATCTAGGCTCTACGGTGATTCAGCCCTGAGAAAGGAAACCTATAAGAAGCACCCCAGCTACCTGTGAAGGGAACCACATAATAAAGCAACCTGTGATGGAAAGGGAATACACACGTGAGGGCTACTTTGTCTCCATCGGGTTCAAGTCATATATGGAAAAGACAAATTCATTGAATCAATCCTTGATGAATCTGAGTGACCAAATTGCTGGCCCTCCAACGAATCTGTGCACAGAACGCATAGTCATAGAAAGCTGACGAGTCGTGACATGGGCCCGAGTGTCCTGTCAGGGTTCCAGAACGGAAGGAAGATGGACGGTTGGAGAAGGGACGAGGAGAGCTGGAGCAAGCAGGGCTCATTACCCCTGTACTGGAAATATAGGGCTCATTACCCCTGTACTGGAAATATATATATATATATATATATATATATATATATATATATATATATATATATATATATATAGATATATATATATATATGCATATATATACAGCACAATAAATAAGGGCCATCAAACTACTGTTGCCTCCATGTCCATGTGTACACACACATTACAGATTGACAATCAGCGGAGCCCAGTGCGAGCGAGCTGAGTGAGGCGAGCCCTGCTATAAGTTCTCCAGGAGCAGCAATCTTCGGAGGGTCTCCTCTGAACTCCGGCCCCCGCGTACGATACATGCTGCAGGGAAACATTTTTGATTTTTTTTATTTCCTTGCATCTTTCTGGGAACGGTGGGTACCCACCTGACAGTTGTTGGTAGCACGCAACGTTGTTGCCAGACAACAGCGTTATGTCTGAAAGAGTTTTGATCTGCAGATGCACAGCAATAACGATTGCACAGAAGTTATCGTCTTCGTCCCAGTATTTTTTGGAGGTGAAACACCACGTTTTTTCCCCCCCTTCGGCTCAGTTCAAATATAATGCCCTAAAGGACACTAATATACATGTAGGATCCTACAAAACAATTTGCGATGGATAAAGAATTTTGAACATTATGCAAATGCTGTGTGCGGCGCAAACTAGAGAGTTGAAAGAAAACTGCCCCTACTCTTACTCTGCCTGGGATCAGCAGGTCAGGAAAAGTTCAAAGATCTTCCAGATATGCCTGATGAAGAAATTGTCAACATGGATGAATGTGAGAAGTCAGTGAAGAAAATGAACAAGCACTATGAAAAAAAAGGTAAGCTGTACATGAGAGCACTGCACGTTTGGAAATTGAGTGCAAGAAGATGGAGAGAGTGTGGAGCAGTACATCGCTGCTCTTTGGAAATTATCCAGTACCTGCAACTTTAATCAGCAATTAAATGAGAGGCTCAGGGATCAATTAATGCTGCAATGTAGCAGCAGTAAGGCTGGAAAAAAGCTATGGGTGGAAGATGATCCCTCTCTTGACACTATTTTGCAGATTGCTACGGAGGTAGAACACACAGAAATTGTGTCCGGACACTGGAAAGTAGAATCAAGGGAACCACACTTAAGGTGGAAACAGTCCCTCCCAAACCAACAGCTTCTGTTGTGCATGCAGAGACGATAGCAGTTGTGAGTACTCATCCTCTAGAGAAAAAATGAACTTCAGATGACAGAAAGAGAGGGGGGGAGGTTTGAGAAACCAAGAGGAAGAGGGAAACTCCAATTGAAGAGGCAAAGTAACCGAAGGAGGTGTTATAGATACGACAGTGATGCACATTGGGCCAACGATCGGGAATGCCTGGCTTTGAGGATTATATGCAGTATTTGGAATGTTAAAGGTCAACTGGCCTGATGTTGCAGGAGTAAGAAGACCTCTAACCATTGGATAGGTGGAGATTACAGTGGTGATGATGGAGATGAATGCATATCGTCTGTGTGGTATGATGAAGAAGATTTGGACTGTCCCAAAGCCTCAATATCCATTAATGACGTACTGGTCACGATGATGATCAAATCTGGAGCCTAATGCACCATCATTGCAAAGACTCAGTGGGAACGATTTGGTCAGGAATACCTACATGAAGAAAACATAAAAAAACAAAGGCCAATGGAGAAGTGAAAATGTATCTCCTGGGTTGGTTTCAGCCGAATATGAAATTTAAAGGGGGAGAAGCCACTGGGAAAATATATGTGTCTAAGAAGGGAGCGATCCCACTGTTGAGCTGGGCTCATCAAAAAAAGCCTGAGGTCAAGCTTGATCCGAATGCAGAAGATACAGTGTTCTCAATAGAAAATTCCCTGAGTGCTCTCAACAAATGCAGGAAGAAGTATTTCACAACAGTACAGGGTGCCTACGAAGCTTTGTTAATCAAATAAGGCTCAACAAATGTGTACACCATTAGTCCAGAAGCTGCAGAAAATTCCGATATCTATGAGAGGTTAAGTAAAAACGGAACTAAAGAAACTGGAGAAACAAGGAATTAAATGATAATTGTTTATTTATAACCAATTAGCCAGAGCATTGATGCATCAAAGGGGGTGTCTCCTTTCACCATAGCCAGGAAGCGCTGTACGAAGGTGAGAATTGTCATGGATATGAGAGTTCAATAAATGTGTAATTCCAGAGCTGTACCCTTTGCCCAACATTCCATAGTTAATATTGATGATGGACACAGCCAAAGTGTTTTCCACGTTAGATCTCACTTCAGCTAACCAACCAGTTAAGTTGCATAAAGACTTGTGGCATTGGACAACCTTCATAACTCTTGAGGGGCTGTATCACTATCGTCGCATAATGTTTGGTTTCATTTTTGCGGCATCTGTGTTCCAGAAGATAATGTACAGGATATTTGATGATGATACAGTTGTGTTTTTCTTTCAAGATGACATTTTGGTGTAGGCTGGCACTATGGATGGAAGAGCACAAGAGGAGGTTAGATGGAGTGTTCAGGAAATTACATGTGGCTGGGATGACCATCAGTAAAGAGAAATGCAAAATCAATACAAAGGAGATTGTATATTTAGGGCATGTCACCTCCAAAGATGTAATATTCCCCAAAAGAAGTCTAGCGGAAGCAATTCAGAAAATGCCTACATGAATCAGTAAGGACCAGGTGCACACTTTTCTTGGAATGGCTGAATACTATTCAAAATTCAACAGAGACTTTGCCAAGCACACAGTGGGAATGACAGAGATGGTTAAAACAAAGACAGCGTTTGAATGGAGTAACTGCTGTGAGAGAGAATTTGTTCACATAAAGAGAGTACCGGCAGACGCACCTGTGTTACAGAATTACAGAAGGGTAAGAAATACAGTCATCACAATGGATGCCAGCAATGTAGGTCTGGGTGCAGTTTTAACCCAGTTTGAAGGGAAGAAAGAGTATGTAGTAGCGTGTGTCTCAAGATTGCTAAAGGGTCTTGAGAAGATTTATGCCACCATTGAGAAAGAGGCTTTGGCAATCAAGTGGGCAATGAAGAAGTTTAGAAGTTTGTAAACATGCAGTTGCAACTACACAAACATAGTAGGACATATAAACGATGTGAACAATATTGAAGTGGCCATCTCTGCCATTTTGATTGCATTAGGTTTATTTTCATTTTCGCCATGTTTTATTGCGCTTTCAGGATTTATGGTCATCAAATAGAATTTAGGCCTACTTGAGGCCTAGTGGACAGCACTGTTTGTCCTTCATTGGATTTGGTTTTATTCCTGCAGCAATCCTACAGAACCTTCAAGCTGCTGAATATGGCCAGGCAGCACAAATATTAGCTATTATTCCAAGAGTTGGGCATCTGGGACACTTTCTCATGGGATCCTTTCTAGGGCGGCGAACACACATTGAAGTCACAGGTTTTTTACCTTGTCATGAGCAGACACAAATGCAATGGCAACACAGGGATGCATTAACGTGGGAGAGCTGCAGGTGTGGGGAGTGACACGGGATTCCAAGTTATCTGGTCTCACAGAGAAGAATGGCCTTGCATTTAGTCTATTTCTGGGGATGGCAGATTCTGCTCTCCTTGCTGACTCCACATGATTGGGTCCCCTGCTGGGGATGTAACATGTTTTTGTAATAACCAATGGGTGTAGTGAAATGCACTAACCAATGGGATTGAGGAAATGTACTAACCAATTAGAATAACACAATTTCTGTTGACTTAGGTTTTATATAGGTAGGAATATAGTTACAAATAATGTTGAGATTATATGCAAATATATTCATATTTTGTGTTTTTTGTCTTTAAATACTACCGAATAATGTGAGCGTGGTGTGTTCTCAGCTTTGCGGTCATACGTGACTGACTCACCTCTCATCGATATTAATTCTCTGTAATAAACCTGTGTTTTCTTGCAAATCTTACTTCTCATTATTGCTTCCCGTGAATTACTAAGGGCCTTACTTTTCATCTGTTAACCCCATTGTGATATCCAGTGCCCCCTGAGAACGCTGGGGTCCTGTCACTTGCTCCAGGACATGACACCCACTTCAAGAGAGTGTGCACACAACGGAAAGGTGGGCAGGCGCCTTGTTTTCCTAAAGGCCTGCCTGGTTTCTGGTTTCAGGGTGCCATGCTGGACTGTGCTGACTGTTACAAGGATGCAGTGTCGTGAAGTTTTGAAGATCGCATAGTAAGTTAAGAGCATGTGCTGGATAAGACATTGGGCCATTACATGGAAGGCGGTAACCATGGCGCTGTTAGCGCCATGGTTGCCGCCGGTAATTTACAGATCCCGCCATGGTGGATGGCGGATTTCCGCCCCATTCCAAGGTTTGCGTGGCGGTAATTCCCCATTCCCCATTGGCCCTTCCCCATTTCCATTTGAGCCCCCATAAGGCTCAATGGGAATGGGGAGGGCAGTAATTACGGTACCGCAAATTGCGGTACCGTAATTACCTCCAAGGTCCCTTTGCGGGTCCCGTCCTTAACGGCTGGTAAAACTAGCCATTAAGGTAGGGACCCACGAAGGGACCTCGTAGTAAGGCGGTAAGGGATTACCGGGACCGGTACCCTTACCGGTACCGGTAATCCCTTACCGCCATCCGTGTAATGAGGCCCATTGTGTTTCCCTCTCTATATATCTCTTCTTTCTTGGAAGTTTTGTTATTGTATATGTGTTAACGAATTATTGGGTAAGCTCCTCTTTATGGGAAAAGAATATGTTGTTTATAAAGTGATTGTCCTATTATAAAAGAGCAGGATTTCGCTAGGATCTGAGGTGCAAGGTACTAGGAGGTTTTAGTACCCTCGACTCGAGGTAAGAGGACACATCATTTTGTAAATAAGCGTCTTTTATTGGTAAGATGTGTTATTAACTGTGTAAATGAAGATGTTTTTCTTTGTTTAGTATTAGTAGTAATTGTGTACATTAAGGTGTTTTGGTGTCAGATATTTGTAGTAGTTGTGTTAACAAAGGTGTTTTTATTGTTTGACGAGGTTAGCAGTTGGGTGAGTGAACCAATTCTACTGTCAGATTATGTGCAGTCAAGAAAGGTGTGGTCATTGGGCCAGTGTTGACAGGATGTTTTGTGGCAGAATGGACACACCATTGGAGTACATGTGTAAAGCACTCACACAGCATAAAGAAAAGACTTTAAATACCACAAAGTGTGGACACAGAGAACAATAGGGAAAATGTTTACAACATAGCCTGAGGAAGGCACGTATGATTATAGTTTACTGGAACATTATGCATACATATTTGTTATCAACCTGAAAGGGGAAACAGTTGAGGAATTGACCAGGGAGGCATGATATCACAAGTATGACACTGATACAAAAGGTGCAATTTGTAAAACCTTTGTTAAGGTTTCTGGGTTTTGGAAAAATTCCTACTTTTCCCTATAGCTAGAATGGGGGTATTCTCTACCATCAAATGATAAATAAAACAGTCCCAGTTGAAGCTGCCAAATCAAAATGGCCTACATTAACAACACCTAATGCCTGCCCTATCTCTTGTACAAAAAGTGTGTAAAGGAGAATATATATGCAAAGGAAAATCTGTGTTTAAATATAAAGAATAAATGTGGCAGAGTCAGCAATCCTCCGCACGTTAGACAGCACGGAGTAAGGCAGTCCCCATAGACAGGATGACACACTCTGGCTCAGATTCTTAACACAAAGGCAGTTCAAAATGTGGTCCAAGGCCCACCTGGCCTTCCATGTCAAAGTCTCACTTTCCAGCTTCCAAAACACAATCCAACAAAAAGTTCACGTCGTCCTCCCTCAGTCGGGCTTAGACCGTTCAAAGCAAAAGTTCACGTTGGTCTCCCTCAGTCAAGCTCGGACCTTTCAAAGCAAAGCACTTGCAGGGGTTCCCTTCCCCAAGCTTAATGCCCATCCTTTAGGAGTTCCCTTCCCCAAGCTTAATGCACATCCTTTAGGGGTTCCCTTCCCCAAACTTATTACACTTTTGGTTTCTCTCAGTCGGGCTCTGACCGTTTCCTGATGTCGAAGACTTTTGAATGAGTGTGGCTTTTGCTACAGACCTCTGCAGGACCACTTCAAATTTCCACTCAGTTCACAGTCTTGTGTTATTTGCCCCAGTGCTTCTTGGTCTGGGTAGTTCACTGTCCTAAGCATCAAAGTTGAACGTTCACCATTTTATTCTCCCCTTTTCTCCTGGTTAATTTTGATCACTTAACTTTTACAGTTCATTCACTTTATTGGTACCATCTCTGGTCGAGTCATCAACCACACCTTCATTTCTTCTCATCATATTATACCATCCTTAGGCAGACACACTCTGGTGACCCCCCTCACGTTACCTCCTTGTGCTACGTATTCTGCTGTACTACATGTCATAAGCCAGCAATCGCCAATGTCGCCACATTTCATCCATTGCTCATTGTAGTTATGGGCATCTTTTGGGCATGTAAACAATGCTCCAGTTTCTCTTACTGGCAGGCAGCCCCAATGGGTACATGGGACAGTAATCTTCCTCATCAGTTTGAGTGTACTGATGTACTGTGTCAGCCACATTAACCATTACTGTCATTTGGAGTGCCTTCTTGCCAGTCTTTTTACATTTGCTTATTGCTATTCTCAAGATGCAAAAAGCCATTAGGACCAGTACCGAAATTGCCAACAGAAATTTGAATGCATCTGTCAGCCATGTGGGCATCATGGAGAATAGATAACTGAACCAGCTATCGTCCTCAATGTCATTTACTCCCTTCTCCATTTTGTCATGCAGCTCCTTCAAGGAGTGTATGGCCTCTGTCAAGGTCCCATTCTCCTCAACATGTGCGGGTACATATGCCACCCCGGTTGGGTGGAAGCTGCACACAAGCTCTTGTACCACAAGCCCAGTAATGGTCAATTAGTACACCTGTGCCAACTTTCATACCTGGCAAATCCATGTGTTTGCAACCTTCATTGTCATCACGCTTTACTGAACCATTATTTCTAAAGCATAATGTTGGTGCTTGTAGTTTGGTTATGGATAGTGGTCCTGCTTCATCTTCCACCCATGATAAACATATTGCAATTTCTTTCCATTCCCCACGGCATACTCTTTCTGTGTGTTTTATCACTTCTATTGATGCAGTCCATACTGCTTCTGCTGTGCATCCCATTATTCCATCAACCCATCCTCCTGAGGAATATACATTCCCTTTTATTTGTAATTGCTGTCTGTCTGCACAATGAGGTATAATATTAAATTAGGCATCAGTACACCTTAATATTTGGTGATCTACTATTTCAACATCTCCTCCTTTTGAACATGATAGTTTGTACTTGAGTACCTTACTTTTCATTCTTATACCCTCCATCATGTGTGCTTCTTTTATATAGTTGTCTACGTATGGGAATTCTGATCCTGTGACATACTTTATCATGGCCTATTGTCCTGAAATGATCCTCTAGTCTGGCATACTGCGAGTTGTACCAAGCAATGTGCTCTGGACACCGGTACTTCTTGAAGTATAAATGCTCGAGAGGCTGTCATGGCATAGGGGATAATTGAGCAAATAAAACAGCTTTCCATTGATCTCTCTTTCTCTCTCCACCTTCTCCATTGGCCTATACCATGAGTTTCGTTCAATATTTATTAAATTATCAAAATACATTCTCATGAAATACTCATCGGTAATACTTCTCCTAGCTCTTGCTGTCTCCACAATTGGGTGGAATACCATTTCCTGCTCTAACTGGAAATCTACTTGTTTTCTAATTTCTTCACTAACATTATGCCATAGGGACACATTCACCTCATCAAAAGCAAGCAATAAATAAACAAAAGAGAAAAGAAAACAGAAGTACTGCAATAGGCATGATGTCAATTGTTTGTAGAGGTGTCCTGCGGTGTATTTATCGGGGTGTTGTGAAGAGATCAGGTACATAAGGATATGAAAAAATTAGTACAGTTTGCTTAGTACCAGGCAATAGTGAATCTTCAAGTGAGTGGGGCGAGCTGTATGTACTGGTTTCAAAATCATTTTGCATCCAATGACAATAATACAATATTTGATTGATGATTTGCAAACCACTTTCACTATTATGTGGTTCATTGGAAAATATAAAAATATAAAAATAGTGGAAAATAGAAATAGTCCCAATAAAAAAATGTGAAGATAAAAAGTAGGAAAAACAGTACTTTGAATGTGTCCGTTAAAGATGATTGTCCTTGTGAAGAATAATACATAAAATAGTCCCAATACAATGTTGAGGTAGGAAGGTAGAGAAAATAGTCTGTTATAGATGGTCGTTCTTGTGAACCATAGTCCTCAGCAGCAGCAGAAATACTGTGTTGGGGATGTATTCAAAAAGTCCTCAGCCTACTGTAATTTTAACTCTGCGCCTAGATGTGGTTTGCCGCTTTGTTCCATGAGGAAGATTACTCATATCACTTTCTTGCTTTGGCCCCCAGATCCTGGTTTCTCCTCTTCATTGAACTGGCCCACTTGGTTTGCTTCCCTGCCAATTACTGCCACAAGGAAGGTGATTCATATTCCTTTCTTGCTTTGGGTCCCAGACCCTGGTTTTTCTTCTTCTTTGAACTGGCCTACTTGGTTTACTCCCCTGCCACGAGGATGATTTGTTTCTTGTTTAGGGTCGCTGACCCTCCTCTGGCTGTGAGTGGGTTTATTTCCACCACTGTCCTAAGGGGCTCTCCCTTTCAAGTTCTCTTTATGGTACTTGTGGTCCTTGGCCCTTCCCTGGTGGTCAACAGGCTTTATTTCACCACTGCAATGAGAAGGAAACGCTTTGTAGGCATTCTGCCTCTGCTGTGCCACCCAAGCATTGTGGTTGCAAAGGGGCCGGGGACAACTGCATGCGCCCTCTTGCTAAGCCGCCCCACATCCCCTCTTGGTCTCCTGTGCCACCCTTTACCTTGTTGGGGGTTTCCTGGGATGGCAGGTGTGGGGTTCGGCTTCTCCGATGCATTGCTTTCCCAGTAGTTGTGGGACAACATTTGCAGCTGCCTTGTGCATTCCTTCCTCCTCTCGACACTGCAGTGCACTGGTCTGCTCCTGCAGACCACTGGATCATCAAATGCGGCAGACTGCCAGTGTCCTTGGAGCGATATCCCTGTGATCAGCAACACAGATTTGAATCTCCCATGTTCGGTGCACAGCACACCTGCTGTCTTCCAGGGCTCCCAGAGCCATCCATTGTCTGTGTTTAGAAGACTCCCATGACCACTCCTCCGCTGAACTCTTTAACATTCCTACTTCATCCCTGGGCTGCCCTATATGGTTCCTGAGGGCCAACTATCCTCAGTACTTTCATGCTGGTGATCTTTATGTTTCTGATGATCTTCTTTGTGCAAGTTCTTGAGTCAGCTTTACTATTTCTTTAGTCATCAGTCACTGTCCTGTTAAAAGGTTGAAATGAGCTAATCAGTCTAGCGTAATTTTCTTAACAGGATCAGAACTAGTAGACTTAGACAACAAGTTAGTACAAGAATATACTGTGGCATTTTCTGAATAACTCTTCCCAGATATTATAAGCTTCGGGTTCTCAAGGCCAGCCGGGCAAGAGCGATCTGTCACAGGACAAGAATCTTTAAGTCTAGAAGGATTTACAGTGGCTGTCGCCCTGTAGGGTTGAGGGTAATAGAGGGTTTGCCTCCGACTCACGCCCTTATACCCGGGGGGGGGGGAGTTCCTCTGCATGAGGTTCTGCCTCGAGTAACCACCTGTAGGGGGACTATCGGTTAGCGGCCCCATGGAAAGGGGCTCCTTTCTGGGGACAAGTGACGAGAGCAAGTGAATTGTCACACAAAATATATTTGGAGGCTGTGATCACCAAGAAAGACATGGTAATACTGTCTGGTTTGGACATGGAGGAGCAGCAATGGTGCTCAGTATTATGCATTGACTGAACACAGCTTTTGAGGGATGTGTCCTACGAATGGCTGTTGGAGGACACAGAAGAAGAGGGGGAAATGATATTTGAAATTTCCATACCCTTCCAGGTTGTAGTACAACACAGACAAGTACCACACAGCCTCCTCCTCATCTGCACAATATTGCCACACTTGCAGGAAGATTTATAGAGGGTGCCCAGTAAATTGTGTTCCAATGGTTTGAACGATGTTGGCTTGCTAAAAATCATAGAGGTAGTTCAAATTAAACTGGAAGAAGGAGCAGTTTTGACTCAGGCTAAACAATACCCATGTCAAAGAAAGCGGAAGAAGGAATATGTTTCTCCCTTACAGGCTTCATGGGAGTAGGGCATAATACAACCATCAGAGTCACCATGTAACCCGACTATTTATCCTGTGAAAAATGTAATAGGGTAACCTTAGAGGATTGTGTAGGACTTCTACCTGTTGAACAACATTGTAGAGGCAGAATTCCTAGTGGTTCCCAACCCCACCACCATCTTGTGTAACATCCTCACAGAGGCAACATGTTTTACAGTAATAGTGTGAGGAAAAGGGGAGCACAGAGGCTCCATGTGCAGTCTGCGAGGACCTGGAGACTACAGTTCCCATGAGGCAATGGGCACCATTGGTGCGTGCATGCGCAAAAGTAAACTGCCCAAAATGCCCCTCCCCGGCCTGTGCTGATTGTTGGTGATTTTGGTGTCTGGCACAGGCCGGCAGAGTGCTGGTAGAAACTCTGATGGTGACAGGGGGTGGGGGAGATCTTGTGCAGATGGAGGACCGGAGGAGGAGGCACCAGGAGAATTATCTCATGGTACACAAGATTATATCACCCAGACCACGGATTCGTCCTACTTATGGCTTGATCTTCAGAGCCTGGGGAGGAGGCAGTTCCCTCCCCCGCCCGCTGCAGGCCTCAGTTAGGTGCTCCTCATTTCTCTCATGGTGTGTGTGTGGAAGGACCACAGCCGGAAATGGGACTCTGGCAAACTCTTGTGTTGAACAGGAACATTTCATCTGGCATACAAAAAGTTCCTTTCCTTTTGTTGCTCAGCAAGTCATATGTACGCTCTGAGTAGCGGATGTGTTAAGAACAGTGGCTTTCAACACTGCAATGTCCGCTTGTTGCTGCCACAGTACGTCCTTGCTTAATACTATGCTCAGCCATGTGTTCTTGTGTTCTTGTGTTCAGCAAGCACTTCAGTGCTAAGTGAGAGTACGCTCTTGTCTCTTGTATTTGTTTTCCTATACTAGTGCTTATGTAAATACTTTTCCAGGACTTCCTGGTGCAATGCTGCTTGTTTAGTTGCTTGCCAGCTATGTTATGACTCAATGTATGTTTGCTTTTCCATGTGGGCATAGCCCTCATCAAGAAGGGGTGTCCTCAGGTGGGTCAAGGGAGTGAATTGCTGGAATTAGGAGGAAATGTGAAGCAGGAGAATCCAAGTAGGTTTTCAATACATGTTGTATGTACCTTTCCTTACTCCCCCGATACCCATCCACTACGCAAGATCCTTACCCTCATTCCGGTTACACTAAAACACTCCTTCCCTATCCAACTTCCCCCCACCCGCTTTGAACCCATTGGGTGCCTCGAGGTAACCTATCATTCTGAATCAGGAGCCAACCAAGGTGTGAGGGGTCAACTGCATTTGGCTTCCGAGTCCAGGAAGGAGTTGTGATATACTCCAGGGGTGAGACAAATAGACCTCAAGAATGCTTATTTATCCATCCCATTAAATCCAGAGTGTCAGTACCTCACTGCATTCACCTATAGAGGCCAAAAATTTCAACACACTCATTTTCCACAAAGGTACTATGAATCCCCCAGTATTTTTAACAAAGTGTTGCAAATGGATTTGGGGAACTTACAAACACAGAGCACAGTTATTCAGTATGCAGATGTCCTCCTGGTCTGCAGTGCGACAGAAGAGCTATATAGGGTGAAATGGAAACGGTTCCATGTGTTAATATCCCCGCAAACATATCGCCATACAAAAATATTGCCATATTTTTGCGGCTATATTAAGGCATGGAACCTGCGGGGGGACCCCCACAACCCCTGCATTATTTTTAAAGGAGCGGGGGACACCCCCGCAACTCCTGCTCCCAAAAACCCCTAAAATTATCCCCCCAAAAATATTGCCTATGGCCATTCCAGACGACCATGTATATGGCGATATTGTTGGTGGGGATAATATGCAGTGATGACCATGGAAACTATGGCCGGATGACTGGGTCAACACGATAGCTGAAAAGAACAGATACAAAGTGCAAACAGCCAGGAGAAAGGAACACAAGGCCTGGGCCTCGGTTCTGAAATACCTACTTACATTTTCTAACAGATGGTATAGAAACCAATTCATGCTTTTCAGAACTTACATCCAACCAGACGGTTTCTAAAAATGTTCAAGCAAGTGTCTTCAGTGGGTTATAGATTCTATTTTGATGAATTAGTGGAAGAAGATTTGAAACATATCTGTTGTGCCCAGGTTTGACAAGGATGAGAACCAAGTACCTGAGCAAGACCAGAGCGGAAAGATACTCTGACAATACATATAGTGATCCATTCGTCTATGAAATGTATATCACATTACAGTGATATTGTAACCATATTTTTCGTGGTGTACTTAGGAACAATGCTATGTGATGCCACTTTCTATTTTGTCAAGGGGTGAAAGGTTATGTTCCATCGCTTCCCGTGATGTCACTTTGGGATGGGGTCAAATGCCATCGCTACCCCTGGCATTTTGGTGAAAGGACGTCCCTGACTCTCTCCCAAAAATCGTTTTTAGAAAACCTGGTAATTAAACTTCCTGAATCAGCAAACCTAGTGGCTCTTTTGATTTTGGCTTGTGTCCTGCATGTTTTATTTTTTAAAATAAATACATGTTTTTCAAAATTCCAAACAATAAATGGTGACACTCCATCTGTGACCAGATACATTGTAATATGGAATCTGGCTGTGTATGGTCCAGTGTGCCCCTGCAACAAGTTATATCCAGGGTGGAAAATTCGTAACTTAACACGGCCAATCTTGTTGCATGTGAGAGCCAAAAGGAACAAGAAAAGAATGATGCTGTACATATTGATGAAATGCCCCTCGGCCATGTGGCGCTATATAAAAAGTAAAGTAAAAAAGAATCTTGCAAATGTGAAGTGGATTGGTTTAAGCACAGTGAGAGGTGGTCTCAGAAAAGGAAATCGTTAACTAACCTCACGCCATTTAGAATCTTGCGTGATAATAGATTTTGAAACAGTGTCCAAAGATGCAGTGACGTGTTTCATGATTTCTTAGGAGTGATTGAATACATCTGAGAGCTACAAGGGCCCTTGGGCCTCTCACAATGTTGGTCTGAGTCACTGATAATGGATAAGATATGTTGTTCCCTAACGATCATTAAGACCCAATTGGATTTTTTTTTTAAAACGTTGTAAGTGAAAAAACCTTTTACACTTGAACGAAAACAAAAACATGGATTACGAAAGACTGCCCCAAGTGGTGGAGTGGTCTTTCTAAATAGACCCAGCACTCCCCTGGGCGCACACACGACTGAAGCCGCGGGTGTGACAGGTGTTTCTGTAACTGCGTGTCTGGTGTGAGAGGAATGTTTAGAGCATGGGGTGGTGGGAGTGGGTGGAAGATGGGTGTCAGTGTGTTTGTATCTGCATGGGGCAATGGAGAGTGTGGAGGGGACGCGACGGCGCAGTGGGTGAGTGTGTGTTTGTGTCTGCTTGTGTTTGTGTGTATGGGTTGAAGAGGACAGTATTTGGAAATTGAGGGGAGGCGTTCCCTCCACACCCAGGAAATTTATTGAGGAGTTTCACAAAACACAGGTGTTTCTCAGGACCCTTGGGTGTTGCCGACCACGCAGGGTTAGAGGCTGGAGTTCTTTGCAAACCCGCGGTGGGTAGTGTTCCTGGCCCAAGTGCAGGGCAGTTTATTGATCAGTAGATCAGGGACCTCTTCAGCTAAAGGGCGACAGAGAGGGCAGTGGTCCATCCGAAGCAATAATTTTCTGGCGAGAAAGAAGGGCGAGGGATACAGGCCTGTTGCCTCCCCAGGGAGCGGAATGGATTTGTGGTATATTATCAGTTCAAATTGGGATAATTGCTATTTTGAAGGATGTGCTGAGGCCAGGAGATTGGTTTGTGAGGCTTCATCTCAAGGATGCTTACATCATGGTTCCCATCTTCAGATCTCACCGTCGCTTTCTGCAGTTTATTTGGCAAGAGAGATGTTACCAGTGCTCTGCCGTTCCTTTTGCTCTCTCTGACATGCCCCAGAGTTTTACCAAGCTCCTCGGGCAATGGCAGAGATTCTCAGAACCTGAGGGGTGTGTTTGAGCATTTATTTGGAGGATGTCCTCATCACGGCCACCTAGGCGAGCCCGCTGCAGGCTGATGCACGTTGAGCGGTTGATCTTCTCCAATCGATGGGAGTTGCTTAGAATCATTAGAAGTTGTAGACGGTCCTGGCTTAGAACATGTATTCCAGGTCCACAATGCTTTGGCTCCTGCTCCAGAAATTAGGAGTGCGCTCTGCAGGGAGTTTGTCCTATTGGTTATTTGGTAATGCAACTAGCTCGGTTGATCGGGCTTTCGGCCTCATCCATTCAGGATATCTTTCCCGGGCCACTACGTTAGAGGGCCCTTCAAAGACTGAAGATTACGTTTTCGCGTTCAGGCCTAACATTTTCGTATTGGTCTCGCTTTTCACTGCTAAACAATAAACATCATGCTCGTGGGGAAACACGCATATGTTTGGAATGCAGGGCTATCTTTCCTTTTTCCCCCAATCTGTGATTAGAATCAGATGCAAGTCAAATGGGTTAGGGTACCAGGTGTAGCACAATCTGGACTAGGGTGCTGTGGTCCTGCAGGGAATCATTATGACATATAAACTGTTTGGAGATGCTTGCTGGTTCTTTTTCTGTGCGGTGCTTCGCCAGAAGGTTCTTCCATTGCGTGGTTCTCCTATTGCTGGGCAACGCGGCGGCTGTTCGATACATCAACAAGTTGTGGGGCACTCGCTGCAGGGCTTTAACAGAGCAGGCAATAGGGTTCTTGCCTCAGTTACCGAATCAAGGTACAGACAGAGTACTTGCCAGGGACACTCAATTGGTGGCAGATTGGTGCTCTTCTCAAAGGGTGTACCACTGCGACTGGACACTCCATTGCTGTCTGTTCTTTATGCATCAGGATCGGGGGGGGGGTCCACAGCAGCTGGGTCTCGTTGCATCACATTTAAACACCTGGTTGCCGAATTATTACAGTCAGAGGCTGGATCCATTTGACAGGTCAGCGGATCCCCTCTTTCAGAATTACAGTCTGAGGAGGCATTTGTACTGATCGCCTGGATGCTGTTTCAGGCTCAGATTCAGGGCAGGCTGTTGGTTTTGGTCACACTTCTCTGTTGTAGGCAACCTTGGTTTCCATTGTTGTTGATGGCCATAGCCCCAACAATTCTTCTGCTGGTTTTACCACACCTTGGGCCTCATTACACGGTAGGTGGTAGCCATGGCGCTATTAGTGCCATGGCTACCCCCTTACCGCATTCGGGGTCCGTGTTCCTGGAATAGAGATTTACCGGGTCATTCCGACCTTGGAGGACCCGGTAAATCCCCATTCCAGGAACCATTCCCCATTCCCATTGAGACCCTATAGGGCTCAATGGGAATGGGGATGGAGCTAGTAAAGGGCCTGCTTATTAGCTCTGAAGTCCCTTAACGGGTCCCTTCCTTAACGCCTGGTAAAACCATTGGTAAACAATATCTAAGGTTACTGCTCAGTTCGTATAGGCTGTTGCAGCTGTTACTGGAATAACCCCTCCCCAATTTGTGCCGATCCATGGGGCTCGGTTTTTTGAATTTCTTTTTTTTTTTTGTTTTTTTTTTGTTTAAACCAGGCGTTAAGGAAGGGACCCGCTAAGGGACCTTGTAGTAGGGCAGTAAGGGATTACTGGCACCGGTGCCCTTACCGGTACCGGTAATCCCTTACCGCCTACCGTGTAATGAGGTCCCTTGTCTTGGACCCGGAAAAGGGTCCTCATCCATTTGTGCTGGAGGGGTCCCTTCAGCTGGTGGCCTGGTTGATTTTGGGGGTCGGTGGCACAAAAGGGTCTTTCATGATCAGCTTTGTGATTCATCCAGCAGTCCTGGGCTCCCAGTAAGGCCCATTCCTACAACGCTCCTTGGGGGACGTGGGTTCACTGGTGCTTGTTGAGGGGGTTGGATCCCTTTCATGCAGTGTTTGGTAGGGTTGTGAACCTTTTGGCAGGTTTGGCCATATCTTTGTCGTATCACAAGGTCAATGTCTTCTGTTCGGCCATTTCATCCAGGCATGATTTGGCACTGGGGTTCCCATTAGTGGAGCATCCTTTGGTTTGAAGGTTGCTGAAGGGTATTTGTGTTTCCTGCCCCTTCCTAGTTCTAATTATTCATGTTGTAGTTATTTACTGTATTTATTTGTATATCCTGAGATATTGCCGAAGCAACAAAGAGAGCCAAGAAGAGTCAACAAAACAAAGCAATTTTCAAACCATGCTTTAAGCAATCAAAAGAACGACATGCTTTCAAATCGGGTGGAAGTGCAGGACCTCTGAGAAACCATAGTCAATCTAACTTTGGGCACAAACAGAAGTGAAGAATAGTTAGGTCGAAGTGCCCTCATGGCGGGTCGCCAGCAAAGTCTGTCAGACAGACATGCAGGACTTGTACCATATAAGCACCTGTGTGTTATTGAAAGTAGTTGAAAGGTTATTCTAGAGGCTACCAGAAGCCAATGCAAGGCCTGGCCTCAGATATATGATCTCTCCGATGAAGGCCCTCAACAGCCTGTACCACATTATTCTGCACTGTCTGCAGTTGGGCAATTTACCCTTTAGCACTGCCATACAAAATACTTGAGAAATAATCTAGTTTGGCTCCTATTATAGCCCTGGCGATCATAGCCCGATTGCCATGGCTAAAAAACAGTGTCAACTGCGCTAATAGTTTGGGATATTATGAGGACGATGAGACAAGGCTGCTCACATGCTCCCTTTAAGCTCCTGATCCAAGATTACACCCAGTGTTTTAACCCTAGTGAGTGTGGCAATGGTGCAACCAGCAAATTTAAATTCACAAAACTCTGAACCAGGCTTTTGGAATTGGGCTCCTGTACGTGTAATCATCAGCTCGGTTTTAGTGCTGTTGAGGGCTGAACCACTTTCAGACATTAATTTCTGGATGCGTGAAAGAACTGAATTAATGCGTTCAGTGTCTCTCTTATAATCACCAGTCAGAAGCAGAAGTATAAAATACTGAATATCATATGCATAATTAGTATAAAGTACCTCATTAGCATCCAGCAGATCAAAAGGTGGCAGGGTCAAGATGTATGATGGAAGCTTGGATCAAGTATTGTTTTTTTTTTTAAGGAAGAGTGATATCCATGCCTGCTTGATACATGATGGAACAAAACCTTCCCTGAAAGAGGTATTGATAACTTTTGCAATCAGGGGAATACGTTGTGAAGCACAATCCTTAACAATTATAGGAGGACAGCCATCTCCCTTACAATAAGTGGGCTTAGGCTGTTCCAGTAGCTAGAACCCCAGATTCCGTTACCATCCTAAACTCAAAGAAAGGAGCAAGGCTCTCCGAACAAAGGAAGCAATAATCGGTTGTGTCCCCTCAACACTATAAGTCTGCACCCAATATCATCCTGAACTTTCTTGATCTTATCCACCATAGCACCCTGAACTGAAGTACACCATCCTTTGTCTTTAATAACAGACGAGGTAACTGGACAAGGATCTTCAAGCTCCTGTAGAATTTTAAAGAGCTCTTTAGTTTCAGAGCTGGCATTGTCAATCCTCTGATCAAATGTCCGTTTTTAGCTGAAGTAATGGCAGTGTAATAAGCCTTGACTGCAAGGTTATATTTGTTCCTATTTTCCACTGAACTGGTTTTAGTCAGCAACACAAACGATTTCTGCTTAGCTAATTCCCGAATGTCTTGCTAAGGGGGTGTGGGGGGGTGCTAAGGGGGCTATAGCCCCTGATCTTTTGGTGGTAGCCCTGGATAGAGTCTCAGGAGCTAGCTAGCCTCCTGTCCCGAAAGTTCCAACATCAGCCTAGCCTCGGGTCTTTTCCAGACCTGGCAACACCCTTGGATGTGGATCTGGTTCTACAGTTGCTGAGTGGTGCGGAGCTCTCTTTGCATTCGCTTTCTACCACGGTGGTGGTGCTTATGGGCCTACTTCAGTTCTGGAGTGTGGGGACATTAGGGCCCCTTTATCTCTTGGCAATGTTTTTCAGTGTGGAAGGGTTCTGGTTTCATATTTCTGCAGGTCTAAAATGGGTAACCAATCATTTCTTTTGCTGCTTTCTCTGTTTTTTCTCATTTCTGTCTGGTACAATATCTCAGGGTGTATCAGTTACACACTGTTCCTTCTGATCAGTTGTTTGTTTCTTTTCGCAAGCCTTGTGTGCCTGTCTTGTATACCAACCTGGCTCATTCGGTTGGAGGTGATGGACCAGGTTGGGGGTTTTCTTTCTTCCTTTTTGGAGCTCATTCAATGAGGGGAGCTATGGCTTCAAAGGCATTTTGGACAGGTGCTTGACTGCAGGATATTTGGGTGGCGGCTGATTGGTCTAATGCTGATACGTTCTATAATTTCTATCAAAAATCTATTATACACGCTTCTAGAGCTGGGTTAAAAAGGATTTTAATGTGCATATTAGGAAGCCTCCGCGTCAGGCCTTGGAATGTCCTAGCTTGTGACAGAGAGTCAGGATTCAATTAATGGCACAGAGGTGAGTATTATCCCACCCGGGGACACCGACCATAATGGATTTTTCTTGTTTAGTTGTCCTGACAATGAGTTCTTTCAGCGGCCAATCCTTCTATTGATGGGGAGCAGGGCACGTCTAGATGGTTGCTTTGGCTGTTGACGTCGGATGGCTGAAGTGTCACAAGATGGAAAGAGAATGGACTTTCTATTTGGGGACATTTTATAGAAAGGAATGGTCCGGAGAATGCTGAAGAGGTATATCTTACTGCTGTGGAGCAAACAAGAGGGCATAATGCTTGCATCTGTGCCATTTATAGAATTCCTACTCTCCATCACAAGCTAAGAGAATTCAACATTATTCGCTGGAATAAAGGTCTACATACAGGCTGGCAGGTAACAATAAGAGAGCTCAGTTGTTAGATATATTGACTGTAGAAATGACACTACACATATTTGGGATTTATAGACTGTAACCATGAGAGTGGTCTGGTGCTCCAGCTTGAAATAGACTAATAGTGTAAAAGTGAGAATGTTTAATTAACAGTGAAAGCACTGCAGTTTAAGCAACATCGACTACTTAACAGTGAGAGTGGCTCAGCTTTTAAATGTATGTATTGTGCTTTGCTTGCAAATTAGATATGGAGGCTGTGTAACATTGAGTTTCATTGTAACTATGTTACTTATGACAACTGTGTAACCGTATTTATACATAAGTGAAACATTGTAAACACTCTAGTGTACCAAATTTGTGTTAGATGCACAAGTTGTGCAACAGGGAGCGAGCTTCAGTGTTACTGTACAAGTGACACGTCTAATGTTTGGCAGCCATTCTGAACCCTTGTAACTGTGTAAGAGGGTGGACCCTAGAGAGCCAGACGTTCATTGCTAAAAGGCCAGGTATTTCCTGGTTTATTTGTGGGTGTCGCAAGGGTTTTAGAAAGGATGATTAGAGTCTATTGCCAATTGGAAAGATAAGCTGAGAGATCAAAATAGAGATGAAGTGATAGAAAAGGGGGTGGGGGAAAGAGAGTGAGCGAGATAGAACGTGAGAGAGATAGATAGGAATAGACAGAGAAAGCGAGAGAGAGAGACGGCAATCAAAGTTTTGGTCTAATGTGTGCAGACACACCTGGAGCGTTCCAAGTATCCGGTGGAATTACCAATAACGATCTCAGAACCCAAATAACCAGACAGACTCAAAGTATATGGCAAAATACTACTTTATCATCAGCTCCATAAAGTAGGGAAACTTGGCGAACAAAAAATCGTAGTCCACATACTTAAAATAATATATTGATTATGCAAAGATTTTATACCTCAATATACATCAGCTATGACATCATCCTGGGTGGCAACTTCAAAAACCTATTGAAGGGAGGGATTGGTTTTGTATAAGTATTAGTGTCATTAGTGGATGCCCCTTATCTGGTAGACATGCCTTGAACTACCTCTAAATAAGTAAAGTACAGATTAATAGCAGAATAACAGCAGCAGATTGGCTTCTGAAACATTGTATAATACACTGCTACTTAGACCCTCATGATTGATTGGCATACTCTCCCAACCTTGGATGCTCAGCTCATTAGAAGCACATAAGCAAAACAAAACCAGGTGCAGAGAACAAGGCCAGACTACTACCCACTCACCCAATTAGTCCATCCCTCATCAGTCAGGCCCTAAGGCAAGGCTTTTTTCTTTGTAGTTGACCTTGTGGACTGTTCTTTTTTCTGGGATTTTTAAAGGAGTGTAGGAACATCACTATCTTTGTCTGGAGCGTAATGAATAGGACTTGTTTTCAAGTTCTGAATCATGTGTGAGGAGACCACGATTTTATCCATTCAACCTTTTATTTAGTGCTATTTAATTCAATTATTCTGTGTGTCATTACTCCTCTTGGCCTCTGGAGACTTGGTTGCTCTATCTCACCTATGCTTTCTGCATCCTTGATTGTCCAATACTTGGCACTTGCAGATGTTTTCCTCTTTGCTTAATCTAAGAGAAATATGTTGTATGTACATGGCTTATCCTCTTAACTCCCTTTGTGCCTTGCAATTATTCCTTGATGTGGCATCCTTGATCCCAGGCCAATAGATGTGTGTTCCTCACACAAAGCTGTTTTCCAGCGCCTTTTAACTCTGCAGCCTTGGTTCGTCCTGAGGCAGCTTGATTGGTTTCAACAGGAGTCTGGTGTCCATCTTTTCATCATGGCCGCTTCAATCGCATTATATTTTCTTCTGCAGCATGCTTCTATATGTCTCATCGACCTTGCGTTTCTGTATGTACCTTCACTTAGTCTTTTCTCACTTGTCTCCTTGGTGCACATGATTTCTTCGTATTTGATTACATGTTTCTCTTATTACTTCAGTTCCAAATGTATTCTTGAAATATGCACACATCATTTCAGTGTGTCCCTGTGTCTTCTCTTCATGATGTCACTCTGCCCTTGCCTGATTTCAATTACAGTTCTTTGATGTCCAGTGGTGTATGCAGATATCCTTCCACCATGTCAGTGCAAGGGTAGATTCGATATGGTTGTCTGAGTGCATAACATTTCTTGTATCTTTGATGTGGTATTGGAACAATATCTGGTGTCACGCATAGTGCTCGCTTGCTATTTCAGTATGACCCAGGTGAGGGGGTGGGCACTAGAGATTACGTGTACATCCTTTACAGTCCCTCCTCTGATCGAGTCCTTGACCACCTTCTCTTCTTCAATCTTCATCAGCTTTTCTCCATATTTTGGTTTCTTCGGGACCCATACTTTGGTCACCCCCCCTCAGGTGAACTGCATTCTTTATGTGCTCATCCAAACTCCATGTCATATGCCAGCACTCTCCAGTCAGTTGACAGAATACTCAAAATCCTACATAGTTCTTATGGTCCTTTGGTTGATAAAACTTCATCCCTGGGTGTGCCAGCGAATGCTTCTTTAGGTTCTCACGGGTGGTGTCTCCAATTGGTGGTGTATGATCAGCATTCACATTGATCATTATCTATATCCCAGTAGATTTCTTTGATGTCTTCTTGCATTGTGATCCTTACAAGAGAGAATCCTAATAATACCAAAACTAGTATTGCTCCAAGTAATTTAAAAGCATTTACCAAAAAGGTTGGAATACATGAAAACAGAGACGAAAACCAATCATCTTCCTCTATCTCATCAACGTCTTCCTCCATCTTCGTATGTAAGGCTGGCAACATAGTTATTGCCTCTGTCAGGGTTCCATTTCCTCCAACTTGGGTAGGTATGTATGTGCAACAGGAAAATCCGATTTTGGCACGCACGCCCCCTTCCAATGCTATAATCAAGTCCGGCACATACTATTTCTGAATAGTTTATGCTCAGCTGGAATATCATCATAAGCTGATATTGATTTTGCTGAGAAATAATTCTCTCTTTTCAGCCCATGGAGGTTCAGTAACCTCTTCTTTCTCTGGTGTGCATCCATATTTGGAAACTCTTCAATATGGAAATCACTTTAGGGGGTCACCAGTTCAGGAACATGTATGACCACAATAGAACATATTCCTTCCCAATTCTTAGGCAGCTACATGTAAGCTCTGGATCCACAGGCCCAATAGTAATCAATCAGCACAGCAGTTCCTCCACTTATTCCTGGAACATCAATTATCTGCTTACAGTCCTTGTTTTTCACCACTTTAGTCGATCCTGTATTTCTGAAACACAGTGTGACATTCTTCATCAGTAACATAGATACAGGCCCTGCTTCATTCTTGACCCATGTTAGATATTTTTGCATAACTGGCCCATGTTTTCAAGCATTCATCATTTACTATTTGCACTATCTGCACTGGTGCTGTCATCAATAGATGTTAACTACAGGCCAGCATTCCATTTTCCCATCTGGTTCTGGTTGCTACTCATCCATATATTAACATATGAGGCCTTTCCTAACATCCTGGGAATCCCAGTGTTTCTCATGCATCTGCAAATCCTAGTCTCTTTTGCTCAACAATCCTTATCTGAGCTGAGGGAATACATGAGCATCCTACGGAAATGTCTTTCTTGACCTCCATCTTAGGGTTGCTCATCTTCCTTTGAATTGTCCTCTTGCCTTGCATGCTGCTAAGTGACTGAGACATCTTGCATCATGTACAGGTATTTCTCTTGCAATACATGTTCATGACATAAGAGATGGGAGAACACATGTAGCAGCTTTCATCTGACGTTCTTTTCCCCAACTCCTTCATGTTCTGAGACTGCATGTTATTCTTTAAGTGGGCTGAATTATTGAGATCTCACCAGCATCTCTTTTAACTCAAACAATGTGTTTAGCAAAATCACGGAAAATGCTACTCATGCTTTTGTTAGGGATGATAAAAGATGTTTTATTGTCAACCACTGTATCTGCAATTTTAATCATTATGTGTCTTACTGCCATAATAATAAGGTAGAAGAGACAAATCATTGTGCAAAATGAGGTTACAATTAGCATTCCAAGGAAACACATTGATTTCCCTGTTGGTAGTGATTGTCTTATATTTCAGAACATTCCCATTCTTTTCATTTAATATGTAATAATGTTACTTTTGTGAATAGCACTTTTATATCAAAAACTGCAACATGATCGCAATAATGATCCTAAAAGTAATAGGACTGTTTTTAGGATTATCGAGAAATGTAACAATGTTAACGTGTCATCTTGCTAAAGCTGGAAAATACTGAATTATGTAAGTAAAAACAGCATACAAAAATCTGTGTAACGTTATTATTGGCAGCATAAAAGGTACGATGTGTTCTTTTTCTTTGGATCCCGTACATCAATGCATTGTCTCTGTCCCATATCTAAAATAGTTCTGAAACTCTTTTAAAAGTTATTCATCTTTTTTCTCTCTTGCCTTGAAAAGTTCTTTAAAAATTCAAAGTGACCTTATTTCGATGAATCTTTGTTTTGGTTCTTTGCAGCCAATCTTGTCATCATTCGTGGAGCTTCTTTTCTTGCTTCACTGTCAGCGGATGCAGGAGGGGTCAAGGTTTCTCCTTTGTATGTCCTTATGTCGTGCAGGTGCAACCAGGCTCAGCTTCCTTGTAGCTTGACAGCTGTGGGAGTGACCTCCTCTATGAAGTTTGGTCCTTCAAAGCGGGGTCTATTCCAAGTGCGGCCCAATTTTGTACCAGCACATCGTCCCCTGGATACAAACTAGGTTGCTTCAATAGATCATTTGGATCGACTGGTTGGCTGTGTTCTGCAATCCTTTTTGACCCTTCCCTTCGGTTTTTGATCTGTTGAGAAATGAAAGAGACACTAGCGGTCATATTTGTCAAATAATCATGCCATCACCTAATGTCTTTGCTACACTGTGCACATCAGTTTCTACCCTAGTAGGAGGAGCAAGAGTTATTCTCATATGGTGTCCAGTCACCAACTCATGAGGAGTCAGGTGGTGATCTGAGCCAGGTTGGTTTCTTATTGAAAATAATGCAAGGGGTAAGCAATGTAACCACCACTTCTTTAAAGTGATTTTAATCGTAGCTATCCTTTCTATAAGGAGTCCATTTAAATGCTCACAGATACCATTCACCTGTGAGTGATAGGCAGAAGAAAATGTGTGCTTCATGCCTAATAAAAGAGTTACCTCCTCAACTTGTTCATTTACAAAATGTGGTCCATTATCAGACCACAGGACTACTCACACACCCCATTTTGGAAATACCTCACGTACGAGAAATTTACATGTGGCATTGGGGTGCCTACATGGGCCTGCCTCGATCTATCTCAATAAGGGACATACTACAACTAACATGTGCCTATACCCGTTGCACACTTGTAACATATCCACATACTCTATATGTAGATGCTGAAATGGGCCATTATGTCTTGAAATTGCTCTGCTTACTGTTCAAACAGTGTGCCTTACTTTTAAACTTTGCCCCATGATCTAATAAATGTAGAGAAAACAAATCTACTGCAATCATGGTGGCAGGGCTCTCTCGAGTTGTGTGCGTGCAGAAGTGAAGCTGCTCCAGCATCACCTTCAATAATGCTACAAGCATAACTGGCTTTACAGTGCTATCCTGTCTCCATATAACCTCAGTGGGGATAAAGAACACACCTATTTCCTTCACAAATCTTGCTCTTCTTGTGGGGCTCGTTCACATAACTCAATCAGCTTGGACAACAGACAAAAACATATTAAAGCACCCCCCTCACCATCATGCACTGTCCTGACATTTGTTTAACACTTTTACTTCAAAATCAGCAATATTTGAAAAATATGCTGACCTTTTGGCTTCTACATCTGCTGCTTTGTTACAGTGAGAAATCATGTCTGTCCTCTGAGTTTGTATTAAACGAAAACAGTGCATCGCTGTTACTAATCGCAGGTGAATGATTTTAATAACATCTCATCACAGCTCCGTGTTATCTTGGGGTCTGTGTGTAATTGGTCTGCTATTGAACACCCACTTCTTCAAAATGAAACGTTTTTTTAATTATTAACATACACAATTCAATTGTATATCAGACATCCAGGTGCAATAAACAAGGTGTAAAACAATCAATAATATACAGTTCAGATTTGATAAACCAACAAAAAAGAAAAAAAGAGGGGAGAAATGTCTCAAGATTCCCAAAGAATAATGCTAAAATCATACAGAAATCTCTAAATCATAAATGTGAATGTTGCAAACATACAGTGTGACATAAAATATAACAAATAGTCCTAACAAATGAACATTACACATCTGGTTCAAATGATTATACAGTCTGGTAATGTATTGTGTGCAAAATATGTGTAGAAAAACCAGGGACCAGTTATTTCTCTGGAAATTTCAACCTGGCAAAGAGGTGCCTTAAAACCACCTATTGATATAGGAAACGTGTTCAATTACGCTCCTAATCATCTGACTTATTATATCATCTTTTAGGGTCTACAAATGCAGGGTATCTCTGCCTGTGCGTGCAGTAGTGAAGCAGCTCCAGCACCAACTTCAATAATGCTAGAGGCATAACTGGCTTTACAGTGCTATCCTGTCTCCATATAACCTCAGTGGGGATAAAGAACACCCCTATTTCCTTCACAAATCTTGCTCTTCTTGTGGGGCTCGTCCTCGTAACTCAATCAGATGGACAATAGACAACATATTAAAGCCCCCCTCACCATCATGCACTGTCCTGACATTTGTTTAACATTTTTTACTTCAAAATCAGAAATATTTGAAAAATATGCTGACCTTTTGGCTTCTACATCTGCCGCTTTGTTACAGTGAGAAATCATGTCTGTCCTCTGGGTTTGGGCTGCACATTTCACCACGCCGATAGCCAATGGGAGTCCCAATGCCTCAATAAGTGTCATGATCCCAGTAAGTGAGCACATGTCCCATTCAGGCATGCAGGGGAAGTAAGGTACACCACATCAGTCAGAAGGTCAAAAATGGATACAAGCCTGGCACACATACCATGTGTACCAGTCTCTCATAGTGCTTACAGTGGTCTCATACATTAAACATGGCCGCCTCCAGATCCATTGATAACTTACAGCACACTCTATACTTATTGCAGAGGGAGCTACTTAAACCCCGCCTCCGCTGGAGCGCTCGCTTCACGTCTTCTCCGCTGACAGCGGGTAACGCTACCGGCGTCTCTCATCACAGAACCTGTCAAAGGAAATATCAGAGACATTCGTTTTCACAGAAAAAACAACAGAATTCCATAGTTATAGAAAAGAATTACCGAACCGAAGTTATCTCCGAAGTAGTTTTTCAATCAGCTGTGTTCGTTCGTAGCTGCAGCATCTTCTGTCAGAAATTCTCTCACAGCTGCAGCATCTTCAAGCAGCATTCATCATTCACAGTCGCAGTACCTTCATTTAGAAGATTCCTCAGCAACCACTGCATCTTCCGAAAGGTATTTTTCATCAGCTTTCCAAACACCTGCAGACAAATAAGGTATTTCATTAACTAACAAACTTAACAGAAAATAAGAAAGAAAAAGTTTAAATAAGTTTACAAACCTGAAGTTTCTTCAGGTTTTCATCGCTCAGTTATTGCTGCGCTCTTCCCTAAAGGCTGCTTTTACTCGCATAGACGAAGTTACGCTAGTTAAACGTTTCTCCATCCCGAGTAACGTCGCAGTCATTCCGCAGCCATTAGACTCTCTAAATTCCGAGAACCTGCAAGAGAAAGGGAAAATATTAGAAAGAGAGATCTCTCCAACGTAGGGACTATTCCAAATCTAAAAGACTATAGTATTTTCTCCAGATACTCACCCAAGACAAATTCTGGAAAAGCAAAGGCATTACAAAGGCAAGAGTCTATTGAACACCTCAGCCTTCCAAGTTAAACTTTCTTCATTCAAACGTGCCCCTGTAGAATAACAGGATGGAGAGCTCCACAAAACATAAACACAGGTGAGAAGGGAGGGATTACCAAAAGCACACAGTTATACAGTAACTTCTCAGAAGTCAGGTATTATAGCAGTTCTATTGTTGCTATTGTTGTTTATACAGAAAAGGAATCCTAAAAGTGCCCAAGTAACAGGTCCACAGGCTGAGGAGACATTACGCTCCCAAGGAGTCCAGGTAAGCGTTACAACAAGCTTATCCAATAAAGATTCATTTTACACTGATGTGCCCTTTGTGCAGATGAAACCCCTAATTTTCCAACTTGACAATCCATCATGTACAGTTGACGTCACATAGGCTTAGTCAGAGTACACTGTCACTTTCTCATCCTCATATCTTTGGAGTGTGGTGATAAGTGCCACTAATTCTGCAGCCTGTGCTGAATAATGTGAAGGCAGTCTCGCACTTGTCACTACTTTAAATTCACCATCACGGTTCAACTACACTACTGCTGATCCCGTATGTCTTTCTCCCATTGTATGGTCAATTTTTGAAGAACCATCAATGAATCGAATTCCCCGCCCCTACAAGAGCATTTTCTCTAATGCAGTGAATATCAGCATAGAACTCGGTATAGGTTGTGCAGTCATGTACATAGCCCTCCTTTGTTACTGGTTCTGCTCTAAATGTTGCTGGATTCACTATTCTACACTTAACCATTTGAATCGCTGGGTTCGAAATAATTACCTCATATCCTGATGCTCTTTGTAGTTAATGTACTTTTGGGTTTCTCTAGAATGGCAAATAACGAGTGTTCGACAAATAATGTCACTGAACACCCCATTGTAATGCTTGCAGCCTTTTCAATAACCAATGCTGCGGCAGCTAATGCTTGTTTGCAAGGTTAATGTCCTTTCATTACTGGATCAAATATCCCACTATAATGGTTTATATCCATGTCCTAATGTCATTTTCGGTTTAAGAACTGATGTCATTACTTCTCCATTTGAATGTGAGAATGGATACAACTCTTCATTGTAATCTGGAATTCCTAACACAGGGGCTGTACTGATCACCCTTTTTAATTCTTCAAATACTTAGTCATTACCTCTCTCCATGTTATCTTACTTTTGCCTACCTGTGCTTCCTTGCATCATTTTAAAAGTGGTTGAATAAATGTACTGTAATCGAACACCCAAGCCCTGCAATAACTATATAGGTCTAGGTATTGTTGCATTTCCCTCACTGTTTTGGGTTCTGAAGTCTTCATGATTGCTTCTGCTCTCTCAGGTGACACTTTTCTCCTGTCCTGAGGGATTACCTGTCCTATGTCGGGACCTCTTCCTGACAATATTGTAGCTTTTCTTTATCAATTTTATATCCTTTCTCTGCGAATATGGCCATTAGCTGAAATTAATCTTTTCTGCACTTTTCTTCGGTCTTGCTGCACAGTAATATGTCATCAACATACTGGTGTATAGCACTCACAAGTTGTACCTTTACCTAGGTCCATCTGAAGGACCCTGTTAAAGATTGAGGGGGACTCACAGTACCCCTGAGGAAGTCTTGTGTGTTTCCAGTGGTGGTTTCTATCAAAGTAAATGAGGCCCAATCCTGTGAGTCCTCATGAAGAAGTATTGAGAAAAAGGTGTTCTTCAAATCTTTTCATGCAAATTATTTGGCTGTGGCTGGAATATTACATAATATCTTAGCTGGATCTGGAACTAAAGGAAATTCCTCCTCAACTATATGATTTAAGGGATGAAGATCCTGAATAAATCTCAATGACCCGCCTGTTGATTTCTTCACTGGATAACCAGCCATGTTACATGGGGATTCGGATAGCACCAATATTCCCTGCTGTACCAAAGTGGAAATGGTTACAAGTATGCCTTCATCCGCTTCTATGGACATGGGGTGTTGCTTTGTTTGTGTCAAAATTGCTCCAATTTTAATCTATCTGGATTCTAACTGCTCCTTCTCCACTGAATAGACCCACGCCATATGGACTGCTGGTCCATAAGATACTGGGCACCTTTTCTAAATCTTCCTGGATAAATGATGGTTTATTTTTTACAGATCCCATTCTCTGTGGTATTTCTCTATTCTCTACTTTAATCCAATAAGTGAAATTTATGAAAAATACGAACTCATCATCTGAGTAATCATCCCTAAAAGGTTCTTTGTCTGTCAGGTATGTCAATCGATACCCTTCACCAAGGACTGTCAGTGCTCTCCATCCTCATCCCTCTTCATCTGTCACCACCTTTTCCTCTCTTACCACTGCTGCTCTAGTTCTAGGGGGATAATCTGTCCTTCATCATCCATAGGCATTTCTGGTCGAAACAAAAACTCTTCAGGTATTCTTAATATTTTATATACCAGTCTAGGGGACCACATCAATAAAACAGTCACTCCATGCAAAACTACTTCAGGGTCTAAAGGAACGACTCGTAATTCTTGCTGGCCTGTAAATCTAATATAAACTCGCTTACATTCATTTAATGTATCCCTGGAGTTGAATAGACTATTCCTTTGTCAGCAAAAGATATCATATTAAGTTTTGTAATCAAGTCACGCCATAATATATTAACTGGTGTCTGCCAAGAATACAATAATGACATAGACAATTCATGTTCTCCTATAGAAACTGGTAATTAATCAGTAAAAGGAACTAAGCTAATAGCCCCAGAGAATCCCTGTGCATTCATGGCCATGCCAGACATTGGGTATTTTCCCACTCGAACACAGGAACGAGTAACTCCAGTGTCTACATGAAGCAAAAATGTTCTTGCCTCCTATCGTTACCTTGACGCTTGATTCCTCTTAGGGGTCAGATGTCACTGAAAGTACTGAACACATCAGGTCGCTCTGTAAGGCTTTCCTATTAAGGATATAAATTAATCTCTGTACCCATAAAAGGAATTCCTCTTACCATGGTTACACTCCCTATTCTAGCTGTGGGTACTTGTGGGACTCCAGCATTAGTGTTCCATGTGGTACAATGGACTGTTGTGTCTGCGCTTGCTGAGTTTGCACTTGTTGTGTTTGTACAGGCACTTGCTGTGTTTGCCCTTGGGGAATTTTTATTTGCTGTGGGATCTGCTGTGCTTGCTGTATTTGTGGCGCACATGTCTGATTCTGCGTGGGATCTTGGGCATATTACTCTTGTGGTTCTGTATCATTTTGTGGAACAAAGCCGAGCCCCACTCTTGGAGCTTGCCAGTTTTGCTGCATGCCAACTGTACTCCTACGTGTTTGTGCCATGTGTCCCATTCTTCTGTAATTCCAGCATTGATGTGGCTGTCCGTCAATAAATCCTCCTCCTCCCTGAGGGTTCTGAAATCTGCCTCGTCCTCCTCTAGGTCTATTCCCTCTACCTCATGGCCAGAAGTTGCATCCTCCTTGGTCTGTAGGATACACTACTTTGCTTGACTATGTTGGCCGTGCTTCTTGTGGCATCACATCTTCACCACTTGTCAATACCTCTCCCTCTATGGCTAGTTTTGCCATTTTTTTTCTGAACCATCTTTGATTTCTCCTGCGTTTTACTCTCAGATTTCTTCTTATTCTTCTCCTGTAACAATCTACAATGAAGTATGATAGTCAACTATATCTCTGGCCATGGCTTTATCTCCATCCCTACCTGCTTCTTCATCTGCCGCTGCACTGGCTCGGGCAGTCCCTGACATAATATTGGATAGGATATGTCCACTGTTTTATCTCATGGTTCTCTCGTCTCAAGACAACATTCTTGAATGTCTTGAATAAAGGTAACAAGATCTTCATCCTCACCCATTTTCCTTGTCATAATTGCACCCATGTCTGATGTGTCTGGATATTGTACTCTGAGAGCCTGCCATACGTCTGCTCTGCAAATATTAAATGGGGCTACATTGTGTATTGTATTTTGTGATCTCACACTCGCATACCCTGCTCGTCTCCACATGTCATCAGCCCTCTTCCCTAGAATCGCTGCTAACCTTTTATGTCACCTATTGCTAACATCATTCCTGATGTCATTCTTTCTAACTCATACATCTACTTTCCCACACCTGAAGTCAAACTAGGTAATTTACATTTCAAATCATTTTTATCCATTTTTGGCCATGGTATATATTGTGGTTGTCCTCCCCTTTATCTAGTAATGGGAAGAGAATAAATCCTGGTCCACAATCATACCCACCTACACTTCTCATCTTCCAAGTGGGGCTAATCTCACCTGTTCGTCTTCGTCCTGGCAGTGACCTTAATCTGCTTACAAAGGGCAGGGATATATCCCCTGCGCTGAGCAATCATACTTGAGGTTACTCAGTATATGGTGTCTGTACTGGTGTTTTCTCTTTGGGGTCTTTTAAGTCTGACAATTTTACCCCTCTTTCTATGCTTGAAACTTTTGAAAAACCACATGTGCCCTCTCGTCAGGCTCTTTCGCTTTCCCCCTTTTCTTCATCTGACATCATTATACCCCAACTTGTATGACTGCTGTCCCTTTCTGCCTCGTAAAGACAGCGTTCTATGTTCCTCGGTCATTACATCATCTGATCTAACTCATGCTTCCTTTGATGGAAATCCTTCAGTATTCCCTTTGATTTTGCAACCATCTTTATCTTTCATTTGCCTATATAAATCCCCAATCCTTTTCCCTACGCCTTCTGCCTCATGCTCGTCAGCCCATGTTTGCATCCTCGGTATTCCTTGCAAGTCCCTGCAGACCTGTTGTGACCCTCTCTCTTCTTCCCATTGTTCTCGTGCTTCAATAGGTATTATGCATCTATTGAATAAATGATCTATTTTGTCATAACTTTGTCCCTGACTCCTATTAATTTCTTATTCCCTTCTTCTCATTTCCCTTTTCTCTTCTTCCTGTCGCCTTCTTTGCAATCTATGTTCTTGTTTTCTCTCTGTTTTTATCTCCACTTGTTTCTTCTCCTCTAGTCTCTCCTTCTCTTTCTTTGCTCCTCATACCTGCTTTGTTCTTCCTTTTGCGTCCTCTCTTTTCCTTCTCTTCCTTGTATGCTTTCTCTCATTCTCTTTCCTCCCTTTCCCTTTCTTCTCTATCTTCTCTTTCTCTAACCCCATCAATGCCCTTGTCATCTAACTTAAGTAATATCTGTCATCCCATCCAATCATTCTCTACTATTGTCACTTCCTTGACCATATCCTTCGCTTCTCTTTCTCTTTGCTTCTTCCTCTATGTCTATGTACTTTCTCTCATTACAATGTATGTTTCCATCACGTGTTGACATATATTTGCGTTATCTATTTTTGCTCTCTTCCATATCGTCTTTCTATTATAAGCTTGGGGCTCGTATTTCGGATTAACATACCCCACTACTGCTTTTAATTATTTTAAAGGATAAAATCCCTGTTTCTCAGTGTCCATGCTCTTATTTCCAGAAGGGGAAAGAGGAGCTGAAGTCGTTACATCCTCCCCTCTATGCTAATTAAGCACCCACTCCTTCTCAGGTGGGTCTTCTCTCTTACTCTGATACATCTTCCATAATACTAAAACAGCTAACCTTTTCTGTAGCTGCTTCCCTTTATATATAGCATGCAAGTATGTTATCATATGCTGCAATATAGTTTTTGATAATGAGCCTTCTTGAAGCCACTGCATGAGTGTTTTATTATTCGTACCTTTTACCCACTCAGCGTGATACTTTCTAAACTTAGGTATGTATCTTGGCAATGTCCTGCATAGATGTAAAAGGGGAGTGTCCCCCATAATGACAAGTCATTTCTGACTGTCAAAACCTACTGGATATTTTATCCTGTTACTTATTTAATCAAATATTTCACAATAATCGATTCAGCAAGCACCATCAATCGCTGTCCTTTACCAGAAAAACAAATGTTTTAACCAATTAAAAAAATCTATGCAATAATGTTCTCTGTATTCCTCCGTTGATAATGTGTATCAATCCTTGCTGTCCCATTTATTATCAACACTAAGAATCTCTTCTTTATTTATTTAACATTTTTCTTTAATTTTTAGCCTTTTCTGATTGACGTCAATCTCTTGATTTAAAAATCTGATGATCACCTAAATTATTGCTATTGTTTTATATCTCTTAGTCTAAACACAATAAAAGTTTTACACTGACATATTTATAACCCCATACACATATGCACTTCTAATGTTTTGTGAACGCCTTTCTTTACTGTCTCTAGTAAATGTATCTCATTTTACTATTTACCCCATTTTGGAGTTTGATACGCACTCTTCATCTTGGCTTTGCCTCAGGAATCCTTAAAAACTACCCTGTTTTGGAGTTTAGTGTGTATCCCTCTGACCCTCTTAGAACCAGGAATCAAGATATCTCTCTCTCTCGCTCTCTCTCTCTTATAAACCCAACAAATCATGTTACTTTATACACTACAGATAACAGAATTCCTTGCTGCTACAGACTGGTACTTCCCAGAGGGATTCAACCCTGAACATCTGAAACCAATCAGCCTCCCTGATGATTGCTGAGGCATGAAAGTGTGCTAGGAGGAGAATATCTTTGGACTGGTGAGTAGATTGCATCTGGGACCCAGAGTTGTGCCCCACCCCGCCTCTTTTTGCTTGCATATATATATATAAATATATATATATACACACTTATAATACGGTCCCTCCCCCTTTATTTGCCACTTTCGACACTCTACTTACATCCGGTGCACAGCTCGAGTCCCTCGGCATCGACCCTTCCCCAATCAACCACTTCGCCATCCGTCCACGGGGCGCCTGCGGGGTCTGGACAGGAATTTCATCAAAGGGGCCTCTGCCAACCGTCTTGCTGTCACACATGTGTCGTTAATCTGCTCTGTGCAGGAAACTCTGCAATCTTCTGGCTAATGGTGGAAGCTGTTGATAGCCCGAGAGTCTGTATCTGCGCCCGGGCGACTGGATCAGAAGCGTCCGCACCTCTACCAAAATATGCAGTCACACCTGGAGCATTCCAAGTGCTCGATTGAATTGCCAATAGCAATCACAGACCCAAATAATCTGACAGACTCAAAGAATATGGCAAAATACTACTTTATTATCAGCTCAATAAAGTTGGGAAACCTGGCAAACAATTAATCGTAGTCCAAACACTCACAAAAATAATGTTATTATACAAAGGTTTTATACCTCAAAATACATCAGCTATGAAGTCATCCTGCATGGCAACTTCAAAAACCTATTGACAGGAGGGATTGGTTAAGGGAATATATGTACCTATAGTTCGTATAAGTGCTAGTGTCATTATTGGATGCCCCATATCTGGTATGCACACCTTCAACTACCTCTAAGTGTGTATAATATAGATTAATAGCAGAATAACAGTAGCGGATTGGCTTCTGAAACATTATAATAAACTGTGACATAGACCCTCAGGATTGGTTGATTTACTCTCAACCTTGGATGTTCAGCTTGTTAGCAGCATGTAAGCAAAGCAAAACCCAGGTGCAGAGAACGTCAGACTACTACCCGCTCACCCAATTAGTCCATCATCTCTCATCGGTCAGGTCCTAAGTCAACCCTTCTTCTTTGTAGTTGACCTTGTGGACTGTTCTATTTTCCAGGACTTTTAAAGGAGTGTAGGCACACCACTATCTTTGTCTGCAGCTTAATGATTAGGCCTTGTTTACAAGTTCTGAATCACATGTGAGGAGACCATGATTTTCTCTATTTCTACCTTTTATTTTGTGCTATTTAATTCAATTATGCTGGGTGTCACTACTCCTCTTGGCCTCTGGAGACTTGGTTGCTCTACCTCGCCTATGCTTTCTGCATCCTTGATTGTCCGGTACTTGGCACTTGCAGATGTTTTCTTCTTTGCTTAATCTAAAAGAAATATGTCTTATGTACATGGCTTATCCTTTAACTCTCTTTGTGCCTTGCAATTATTACTTGATGTGGCATCCTTGATCCCAAGCCAATAGATATTCTTTGTTCCTCACACAAAGCTGTTTACCAGTGCCTCTTAGCTCTGCAGCTCTGGTCTGTCTCGGAGATAGCTTGATTGGTTTCAACATGAGTCTGGAATCCATATTTTCATCATGGCCACTTTAATCACGTTATATTTTCTTTTGCACCATGCTTTTTTATGTCTCATCTACCTTGCGTTTATGAGTATGTACATTATTCTCTTTGTGCTTTCTCACTTGTCTCCTTGCTGCACATGAATTTGTCATATTTGATTACATGTTTCTCCTATTACTTCAGTTACATCTTTATTCTCTAAATATTCTCATATCATTTCAGTGTGGTGTCTTCTCTTCATGATATCTGTCTGCCCTTGCATTATTTCAATTACAGCTCTTTGATGTCCAATAGTGTCTGCAAATTAACAAGGGGGGGTCCTGGGAGTCCCTCTGCCAGACATTAGTCCTTGTTACGAGAGACTTACCCAGAGTCTTTAGCTCACTATCTTTCACAGAGAAGAAATATCCCAAACATATCAGTCTTTGTCCTACCCTGGGGCAGTCCAGAACCGAAATGGTAGGCAATTCTCCTCTGAACAAGAGTACCAACAGCAACCCCAGACACATGTTTCAGTCTGGTTGGACCTCATGAGTAGGGTGGATCTGTGCCTCTCTAAGAATAGTGAGCAAGGGGTCCACGTCTGGATTCCCCTAGTAACTTAGGGTGAGACCCAAAGTTACTTAAATATGCAAATGAACAAGGGGGGTCCTGGGAGTCCCTCTGCCAGACATTAGTCCTGATAATGAGAGACTTATCCAGAGTCTTTAGCTCAATATCTTTCACAGAGAAGAAATATCCCAAACATATCAGTCTTTGTCCTGCCCTGGGGCAGTCCAGCACCGAAATGCTAGGCAATTCTCCTCTGAACAAGAGTACCAACAGCAACCCCAGACACATGTGTTGGTCTGGTTGGACCTCATCAGTAGCGTGGAGCTGTGCCTCTCTAAGAATAGTGCGCAAGGGGTCCACGTCTGTATTCCCCTAGTAACTTAGACATTAGTTCTGGTTACGAGAGACTTATCCAGAGTCTTTAGCTCACTAGCTTTCCCAGAGAAGAAATATCGCAAACATATCAGTCTTTGTCCTGCCCTGGGGCAGTCCAGCACTGAAATGGTAGGCAATTCTCCTCTGAACAAGAGTACCAACAGCAACCCCAGACACGTGTTTTGGTCTGGTTGGACCTCATCAGTAGGGTGGAGCTGTGCCTCTTTAAGAATAGTGAGCAAGGAGTCTACGTCTGGATTCCCCTAGTAACTTAGGGTGAGACCCAAAGTTACTTAAATATGCAAATTAACTAGGGGGGGGGGTCCTGGGAGTCCCTCTGCCAGACATTAATCCTGGTTACGAGAGACTTACCCAGGGGCTTTAGCTCACTATCTTTCACAGAGAAGAAATATCCCAAACATATCAGTCTTTGTCCTGCCCAGGGTCACTATTCTTAGAGAGGCACAGTGACAACCTATATATGGCAATCTTGCTGCGGTATTTGATAGCCAAGGTCATTAGTTAAGTGATGATTTTTGCGTGCATTTGTCCATCAATATACCGTAGCAGGAAAGCATGCTTACTTTTCTTTCTGTTGATTGATGGTAAACCTGTTCAACTTGCCACTAAAAGGAGCAGAGCAAAATGTTATGGATGATGTGCTTTAAAGAAAGACTTCAAAATTAATTTTATTTCAAGACACAACTAATATGTTATGTCGATTGATATCTGTAAATCGCATAGTTGATCCATCACCATCAATGAACCGGTGGGAGTTGCAGCTTTAACCCCAAATGTATTAACACAGTATGGAGCAGCCATGGGTAGTGTCAACAGTGGGTGTGAGTTGCCCACCCCAACGTGTAACAGGATTGCTAGAAAATATTTGGGGCCTGGCACTTATTTTCTTACAAATTAAGCTCTGGCTATGAGACTCCTGCAAGATGGAAAGCACAACATAGCACAATATACTGAGATCAGGTGTTTTGAACAATCACAGAGGGTGGGCTAGGGGGGTGGCATTCATGGTTGAGCTTTAAAGAAATAGCCCAGCAAGGCATTTCGAGGCTGTGATACTAATTCAGAAAGACACTGGATCACTCCTTCGAGAGTAGTCCCTGTGGATCTTTCAGCATCAATACATATGTGACATGCACAATGCAACCCATAAAGATCCGCTATAGGACCCCGCAAATCCAGCAGTTAGTAAAATATCTGTGCTTGTAGGGGACAGGTTGGTATTTTCAAAATGTAGAGCAAGAGGCTGCAACCACAGATCTTTAGCTGTACTGGACCACAACTCCCATCAGCCTTAGCCAGCATAGTCAGAGGTGTAGGATCATGGGAATCATAGTCCAAAACATCAGGGGAGCCACAGGTTGCAGACCCATGATACAGAGGGTCGCCGGCCACACTTTGCACCACAGCAGCGGTCTACAATCTTTGGCTCTCCTGATGTTTAGAACTACAAAGCCCATCAGCCATAGCCAAAATAGTCAATGGCGAGGGATCACATGAGCCATAGCCCAAAAATCAGGAGAAATACAGGTTGCAGACAGTGTTAGAAATGCTGACTGCTTAACATTAATAGCACTCCATTGATGTAGTACCAAGATTGTTGAAGGTACCTGGTTACACTGCCTTTAATACCACCCCACTGTCCTCTTTTCCATGCCAGCTATTATAATGCAAGCCATCACAATTACATATTTTTGTTGGTCTTTTCTCTTGAAACCTTTTGACCAAATTATGTTTTCTTTTGTATTAATTATAATTAGGGATGGGCAAATAACTGGCAGTGAAACACAATTTAAGAAATTCCCCTTCAGTTTGGCTTTTCCCACGGAACAGATTTTTCCCGATCTGCTGCTTCAATGTGAATTTCGATTTTTGCCTGAAATTTCAGATTTTTGGGATGTAATGGTATTGTTTGCCCACATTTTTCAATATTTAGGCGATTCCTACTTTTCGCTACTCCCTAATAGCCTGATATTTTAGGAAAACTTTTTTTTTGCTTTTCTCCTTAAATTTCAAGCAAAAAACGAAATACTAAAAAAAGGGAAGTTTGGGTTAGGAAAACATTCTTAAAAGTCAATTCTGCTCCACTTCCTGAAATTGATGAAACTGGCGATCTTTTTCCAGACTTCGTCAATTTCTCTATTGGGTGAATATCAGCCATTTTGCCCAACCCTAGTTTTTTTCAAAATGAGGGGATGTCAAACTTATAAGGGAATAGGGGTCTCGATACCCTCTTCCGAACCACAGAAGCCAAATAGATTTACCCCTCCCACCGTGGTTGGCATGGGCGCCTGAAAATGATATCACAGGTAGCCACGTGGCAGCCAATGGGGGGGAAGATGGAGTTAGGGAAAGGGGATGGAGGGACAAAGGAAAGGAAGGGAACATAAACAAACAAGTACATACAATATACGCAATACTCCTATACCTGTACCTCTACTTCCTGAACACCTAGCCTGACCTCCCATACATGTAATGCACCTGCTACATACCCACAGTAGTGTACCTCATTTGTGGCCCTATACAACTCCACTTTGCACACCACAAAACATAAGATTATAAACTTGAACATAGAACTTGAACATAACATAACATGCGCCTTGGGATGTATACTTCCTGAAAACACATAGGGTTGCATACAAGAAAAATGGCACAAACAAAGGGGTTGTCCCTTTTCATGAAGATACAAGATTCATGGCCCGCTGGGCCCAATGAAGCAACAAACAAGGGTTTAGAACAAATACACAAAACACATGCCCTTGTGCTGTGTGGACCCTAAAGAATGATTCCAAAACAAGTGCGCTTTAAAGGATAGTCTCCTATCCAGGGCACTGTTTTGTCAGTTCTGAGATTCATAGAGTGTTTCCTCACACATGGCGTGTCTCACACATGGCGTGTATCCTACACATGGCACGTTTCATCACACACTCCCTGCCGTGTTCGTATCATAAATCAACAAACGAAAATAAGCATACTTTAACACCAAAACATGAACACTGTTGTAGAAAACTTAACTGATGGTCCGGATGCCTCACAAGGACATCCGGACCCTGAAGTTCGATGCCCAACACTTGGGAAGGAGCCTGATTCACCGCCATGGCCCGCGACTGCTTTTTCTCCTGTTTAGGCTGCTAATCACCGTCGCGGCCCAGGGAAAGCTCCAAAAGTCCTTTGGCGTCCAAAACGTTCCCGCATGCTCTTGCTTCTTCAGCTGCCGCCGCCCGTGCTGATAATCTGTAATTACCTGCACCGAGGCACAGGCGGCAGCGAGTTTTCAACAGTTGCTGCTAAAGAGCAGCTGGCGTACCGCGCGAAAGAGGAACTACACACATCCCAACGCCTGATAGGAAATGTAGTTTATCGCCTCTTGGGAAACACAAAGCGCCGTCCTCTACCCCAAATCAGATTCCTGACAGTACCTCCTCTCTCAGGGCCCCTTCCAAGTTTTGCCTTCTCTGGATGCTGCCAATGAAACTGTTGCACCAATCTAGGTGCATGAACCGCACTAGCCGGTTTCCATGAACAATCCTCAGGGCCATATCCTACCCACTGGATGAGATAGGATGAGATACCATAATTGATTCTGTCTCCGTCTTAAATCCAGTATCTTCTTTACTTCATATTCTGTCTGCCCATCCATGATAATTGCTGGTGGTCTCTGCACTCCCGTCCCTGGAGCTGCGGGTTTAAGCAAAGACACATGGAACACTGGATGTATCTTTAAAGTTTGAGGCAACTTTAATTTGTATGCCACCGTAGATATACATTTCAAAATTTCGCAGGTTCCAATAAACTTAGGGGCACATTTACGGGGTCCTTTCAAAGGCAAATTGTGTGTGGAAAGCCAGACCTTATCCCCCACTTTATACTGAGGAGCCTCTCTCCTATTCCTGTCTGCATATCTTTTATACTGTTCCTTAGCCTGGTCTAAATTGGCTCGTGCTTTCTGTCTGAGGTGTAGAAGTAACTTTTTTCTATCCTGAAGCATAGGAATATTCTCCATATCAGGTAAATGTTCTAGTAACATATTCTGTGCTTGACCATACAAACATACATTCGGAGACATACCCAAAGAGGCGTGTTCAGTGTTATTATAAGTGAACTCAGCCAACCATAAAGACTGTACCCAAGATTCACGACCATCACTTAAATAACAGCATAAATATTGTTCAAGCATCTGATTGACTCTCTCTGTTTGTCCATCCGTTTGTGGGTGATAACTGGTGGACAAAGCACACTCCATTCCTAACATTTTACAAAAAGCATGCCAAAATTTGGAAGTAAATTGAGGACCTCTATCGGATACAATACTCGGAGGTAGACCATGTAATCTGACCACATGTTGCAAAAACAATTCTGCCAATTTCCCTGCTCCCGGAATACCTTTACAAGGTACGAAATGGGCTTGTTTAGATAGATAATCCACCACCACCCAGATTGTATCATACTGATCATCCGGAGGCAAATCAGTAATGAAATCCAGGGACATATGTGTCCAAACCTTCTCCGGATTAGGTAGGGGCTGGAGTAACCCTGCTTTCTTATTATGGTCTGACTTTCTGCGTACACATGTTTCACACTCTTGAATGTATTTAATAGCATCCTGTCTTAATCCTGACCACCAAAAATATTTTTCCAACAAACCTTGTGTCTTTTTACTTCCTGAATGTCCTGCTAAAGGTGAATTATGACACCAATGCATCGCCTTCTTTCGCAAAGCGAGCGTCGGTAAAAACAATTTCCCTGCATAGTAGGGAAGACCATTGTGGAATGTTTCTGCAGGATTCGTCTCTCCCCATTTCAATTTGAACTTTCCTTTCATTTCTTGTTTTACTTGTCTCAGTAACTGAGTCATTACCGCTCCTACTACCTTGTCCGCAGGAATGATAGTCTTAACTTCGGTTACACTGCTTTCCAAATTTTGCTGCCTGGATAGAACGTCAGCTTTTCCATTATTTTTTCCTGGTCTAAAAGTGACTTCAAAATTAAACTCATTAAAGTACTGTGACCATCTTAACTGCCTTGGACTCAATGTATGAGCTGTATTGAAGTACTGCAAGTTCTTACGATCAGTGACCACTGTAACCTGATATTTGGCCCCCAACAAATAATGTCGCCACTCCAAAAATGCTGCTCTAATTTCCAATAACTCTTTATCAGTAATTGAATAATTTTGTTCATAGCTAGTAAGCTTACGAGAGTAGAAAGCTACTGGATGCCACACTCCTTCTTAATCCTTCTAAGACAATATTGCTCCAACAGCCACATTGGAAGCATCAGTTTGCAATTGGAAAGGTTTCTCTGGATTAGGGTGTCTCAGTACCGGAGCTGACGTAAATGCTTTCTTTAACTCTTGAAAAGCTACTTCTTCCTCAGAGTTCCAATCAGATTTAGTGGCCTTCCTTAATAATTTGGTAATGGGTGTAACGATTTGTGAAAAATTTGAAATAAAGCGCCTATAAAAATTTGCAAAACCCAAAAAGGACTGGATATCCTTGATGCATTGAGGCGCTGGCCATTCCGTAACTGCTTGCACTTTCTTCTTGTCCATCACAATACCAGAGGGAGTCAAAATAAAACCAAGGAATTCCACTTGAGTGGTGTGAAAGGCACATTTTTCTAGTTTTACATACAACTGATAGTCTTGTAATTTTTTCAACACTGCTCTCACATGACCTATATGTTGCTCTTCAGAAGATGAATAAATCAAAATGTCATCAATATATACTATGACAAACTGATCTAGAAACTCACTCAACACCTCCTGCATAAAGTATTGAAATGCTGCAGGAGCATTGCATAGACCAAAAGGCATCACAAGGTATTCAAATAAACCAAACTTAGTCCTGAAGGCTGTCTTCCACTCATCCCCTTCTTTAACACGGATCAAATGGTAAGCCCCTCTCAAATCTAATTTGGTGTAAACCACTGCTGTTTTTACTTGGTCCAATAACACTGAAATCAAAGGCAAGGGGTACCTGTTTTTCACTGTCACCTTATTCAATGCTCTATAATCAATACATGTCCTAAGAGTTCCCTCTTTCTTTGGGACAAAGAATAAAGGTGATGAAACAGGTGAGGTGGAATGTCTAATAAATCCCTTATTTAGCATGTCATCCAGATATTGTCGTAAATGCTGTTTTTTTGTTTCAGTCAAAGCGTAGGTTCTACTACAAGGTAATTTAGCCCTTGGTTCCAAATCAATCACACAATCATAGGATCTTTGGGGTGGTAACCTGTCTGCTCCCCCTTTGTCAAATACTTTGGCTAAATCTTGGTACTGATTCGGGATACTCACAGCCATTGCTCCCACCATTTGTGGTTCTGCCACCTGATCTGCCAAATATAATGCAGGTCTCACCTCCTCCTCCATGTGACCCTCACATTCCACTCCTGCAAATACCACCTCCCGCTTAATCCAATAAATCCTGGGATTGTGCTTAAGTAACCAAGGCATGCCCAAAATGAGTCCGAACTGAGGTGCCGCTATTAAATCAAATACAATTTCCTCTATATGTCCAGACTCACACCTCATTAGAATGGGCTTAGTTTGTTGACAAATGGGCCCTGAAACCAATGGTGATCCATCCACCGATTGCACCCCCTCAACCTGAGATTTTTCCCTTAACGGTAAACACAACCATTTCGCCAACCCAATGTCAATGAAATTACCGGTGGCGCCAGAATCCACCATTGCAGATACTAGCTGTTTAGTACAGGCAAAAAATAAAGTCACCAGAATGTACAAATGTGAATTTCTTTTCCCTGTCATATTTACACTCCAATTGGGCAACCTAGTTGTTTCTGAGCCTGTCGCCTGAGTTCCCCCTAAGGCCGGCCCAATCTTTTTCCCGCCTCAACCTTGTTCCTATCCACACCTGCTCCTTTCTTGGGAGTATTCGGACAGGTCCTAATAAAATGTCCTGGTTGTCCACAATAAAGGCACAAGTTATTAGCCTTACGTTGCTCCTTCTCTGCAACAGACAATGGCCCCCTTATTCCACCAATCTGCATAGGTTCACCTTCTGTATTCCTGTTTCCCTTACCCCGATCCAACCTGGTAAAGGGCAACACTTCTGGTCTTTTCTTCTCTCCCCTGCGCTCTCCAATACGATGATCCAATCTTAGTGCTAAATCAATCATGGCCGTACATGTACTAGGTTGAGGTTCTACTTGAGCGATAGCATCCTTCAATTCCTCTTTGAGCCCTTGGTAAAACAACACAGTCTGTTTATTCTCAGGCCAATCTGTTTCAATCACTAACCTGTTAAATTGGGTAACATATGAAACCAAGTCCTGTGTTCCTTGTCTTAAAGCCAACAATTCTTTGTCTTGAGCCAAGGAAACTTCCCGGCGATCAAACAATCTTCCAAACTCCACTAGAAAACCATCCCAATTATATAATAAAGATCATCCTTTTGCACCAAAGGCATTGCCCATGCTGCCGCATCTCCAGTTAAATAGGAAATAACAAATGCTGTTCTAGCCTGTACTGTCTCAAAAGCCTTAGGTTTACACAAAAAATGAAGTCGGCACTGTGTTAAAAAGGTCATATATTTCTTAGGGTCTCCTGTGAACCTTTCTGGTGCGGCTAATGGCACACTACTATGGGACTGCACAATCACGGTAGACATGGTTTTACCAGTTTGCCCTCCAGTAGAGGTTTCAGTAGAGGTTTCAGCCCCATCCAGTGGGGTGCCTTGTGTGACCAAACCCTGTACCTGGGCTTTCAATATACTGGATTCCTGTCTAGCCTGCACCAACTCTACTTGTATGTCTTGTAGTGCTTTTAGCACATCCGCTAAAGAGGGAGGATTCAAATCCATTTGGCCTGGGTGGTTCAATTACCTCGAAATCGGGGACAGGTAATTCTGTCAAACTTATAAGGGAATAGGGGTCTCGATACCCTCTTCTGAACCACAGAAGCCAAATAGATTAACCCCTCCCACCGTGGTTGGCACGGGTGCCTAAAAATGATATCACAGGTAGCCACCTGGCAGACAATGGGAGGAAGATGGAGTTAGGGAAAGGAGATGGAGTGACAAAGGAAAGGAAGGGAACATAAACAAGCAAGTACATACAATATATGCAATACTCCTATACCTGTACCTCTACTTCCTGAACACCTAGCCTGACCTCCTATACATGTAATGCACCTGCTACATACCCACAGTAGTGTATCTCATTAGTGGCCCTATATGACTCCACTTTGCACACCACAAAACATAAGATTATAAACTTGAACATAGAACTTGAACATAACATAACATGCGCCTTGGGATGTATACTTCCTGAAAACACATAGGGTTGCATACAAGAAAAATGGCACAAACAAAGGGGTTGTCCCTTTTCATGAAGATACAAGATTCATGGCCCGCTGGGCCCAATGAAGCAACAAACAAGGATTTAGAACAAATACACAAAACACATGCCCTTGTGCTGTGTGGACCCTAAAGAATGATTCCAAAACAAGTGCGCTTTAAAGGATAGTCTCCTATTTCCCCAGGGCACTGTTTTGTCAGTTCTGAGATTCATAGCGTGTTTCCTCACACATGACGTGTCTCACATATGGCGTGTATCCTACACATGGCGTGTTTCATCACATACTCCCTGCCGTGTTCGTATCATAAATCAATAAGCGAAAATAAGCATACTTTAACACCAAAACATGAACACTGTTGTAGAAACCTTAACTGATGGTCCGGATGCCTCACGAGCTCATCCGGACCCTGAAGTTCGATGCCCAACACTTGGGAAGGAGCCTGATTCACCGCCATGGCCCGCGACTGCTTTTTCTCCTGTTTAGGCTGCTAATCACCGTCGCGGCCCGGGGAAAGCTCCAAAAGTCCTTCGGCGTCCAAAACATTTCCGCATGCTCTTGCTTCTTCAGCTGCCGCCGCCTGTGCTGATAATATGTAATTACCTGCACCGAGGCACGGGCGGCTGCGAGTTTTCAACAGTTACTGTTAATGAGCAGCTGGCGTACCGCGCGAAAGAGGAACTACACGCATCCCAACGCCTGATAGGAAATGTAGTTTATCGCCTCTTGGGAAACACAAAGCGCCGTCCTCTACCCCAAATCGGATTCCTGACAGGGGACCTCTTAGTGCATTTTTGCCCCTATTGACCTCTCTCACCCTTTCACTCAATATTTCAGTTTTGTTTGCTTTTAATCCTCTTTTTGTGCCCTCTCATGGTTTACTGTTAACATTTAAAAATATACGTTTTATATTCAGTTCAAAATCACTGAGTTTTACCTTTAACTTAATATGTACATTTCTAGCAAGATGGCCATGCACTGAAATGGATGTACAATGAAATGGGTTGCGTTGAAATGCCTTTCATTGAAATAGAGGGGGTGAAATGACCCAAGTACTTAACAGTATTCTTCAATACCAAGCGGATGGAAACAATAGTGGGTCTCAGGCAGTCAAGATGTCAAGAATTGTGATGAAGAAGATCTGGACAAGGAGTAAGGAAAGTTACAGCTAAGCAGTGGAGCTATAACTTCTTCGTCATTCTCCCTTGTCGCGGTTACTTTTCTACAAGGGTTCACCAATTCACCACGCCAATGCTTCAATCCCTCCAGAGATACAACCAAAACAGGCCCATGCAAGCTGTCTTTGGCATTTATTCAGTGGTAGACAGGTGACTTATTGCAAGGTAAAACAGCAACCCGCAGGCATTGAGCTAATAACCTAAAAAAATGTGTGTGTGTCTAGCGTAGTGTGGGAAACAACTTAAAGCCACTGCCTGGAAGTCCCGGGAAGACAAGACTCTCCTGTAACTGGGAGGCATATGAGAGAAAAGGACCCAGGTCCTACTAAGGACCCAACTAACACAGAGCAATAGACGTAATCTATAGAAAGCACAGTGCAAAGAATGGAATGAATCAAATACACTTGTACATTTTCCCAGACCAGGGTTATCCAACCTGCCTCTCCAGGGATATTTTAGACTACGAGGCCTATTATCCATCACTATTAACTATGTTTACTAGGGTTGATTGGAGTTGTAGTCTAAAATGTCTGAAGAGCCAAGGGTTGCAGACTCCTTCTCCAGACCCTTGCCAGTTAGAACTGCTTCCAATCAGGACACCTGCAAGACAACACCCCATGGTACATGTCCAAACTTAAATGCAACCACTGAAAAACAATGAATCTAGCTTGATATTGGGGATATAAACAGTGACTGAGATAAGGAAAATGAACTGACCTTCTAGCCATCTGAATGTTGAGAAGACCCTTGAAATGCCCTAAACTAAAATATGAAGCTGGGGGATCTAGGTCATCAATGAGGGGAATGAAGCAACTATTCATCATAATAAACACGGGGAGTCAGGACAATCCAGGGGTGTACAGGAGTGGTATATTGGGGACCGGTTCCATTACAACACATTGAGGAGCAAACAACTGGCAGGTGGCAATAGAACAAGGACACAGATACAAATGTGGGGCACAGTGCACCCCCTAATGATATATTGGGACCCAGGGTACAAAGTTGAGGTGTGTCTCTTCTACTGGCGAAACGCGTTGTCAACTGGTTGTCCCCTAAACAGGCTGGGTTTTGATCTCCTTCACCAGTGTTTTTTTAATGTGTTCGGTAAACTGTAGATTTAACACATGCATTATGTGTTTATGGTTTTCAGCTGTCACCTGCGGTTTTATGTATTCTAAATTCAGTTGCAGGGAAATAGGCGCTGGGCAGCAGTGAATGTGTTCATTTTTAATTTGCATTTATTATTTATTGCTGTTTGCCTCTACCCTGGTCCCCCCTGATGTGGCTGTGTACCCAATCCCTACTGTCCTCATGTACCGTTCCCAGGTATGCCCCCTGTCCATACCTTAGAACTTGCACAGTCCGGATATCTCTAGACCGAGTGCAACAGCTAGTCATCACATTCACGCTGCCAAAGGCCTGTAGGAGTGACTCCACATTCTCCCTCGTTCCCTCCCTTGTCATCGAGCCCCTCGATGATGTCTCTCTGTTCCTCTTCCCTCTTCTTGCTTGCCATTGGTCCCATCTCCGGCTCCCGCGATGTCGCTGTGTATTCAGCCCTTCCGGGCCCCATGTATAATTGCGAGGCATGCCCCCCTGTCTGTGCCTCAGCATGTGCCCGGTCTGGGTGCTCCAGAACGCGTACAGTAGCTAGTTTTCACATTTGTGCTGCTCATGGCCTGTGAGAGTGTCTTTACGTTCTCCCCCGTTCCCTCCCTTATCCTTTAGCGCCTTTGAAGCGCTCTGTGCCTAGGTGCTTTGTGGATGAACCATCATATCATATCACTACGCTTACTCTCTACTCTACACCATCACACAATTAGAATACAGCTATACCCTTTCATAAATTTGGCCTAGCTGCTCACATACGAACACTACCCCATAAACACACATCACTCTAATAAAACGCAGCTATATCCCATGACAAACCACCCTTGCTGCTTACATAAGCATCTTAGGCCTAACGCAGCCAGAACCCAGTCTGGGTGTCCACCCTCCAGACTGCACACATTCAACTGATATCATCACCATCACACCTAACGCTAGGATGTAGCCACCATCAGGCAATACATCTGCCGCACACATAACTGGTGCACCCGCACACCTTACGACACTTACTCTCTCAACTGACCTGGACTACGGCCCCTGAGGGCATTCAACCTACCAGTGCTTTGAGGTCATACCAATGACATATAGAGCGCTACATAAATTCCAAATAACATAACAAATAACATAACATTGTTTTAATTTCTTCCATGCTATTTTTGCAGTATATATTGTTATGATTGTATTTAGAGCTTCTTGCTTTTATGAGATACATACTCCCACAGCTGTATTTTCTTTTACCATTAAATAGCTACATGTCCCAGAATGTGTGGGGCATTTTGGTGTGTACAATACTACACACAACACATACATCTTGAGCGTGCAAAAGCATTTTGAACTGCACTCCATACTGTACACAGAAACAATTTCCACTTATTGTTAAATCCACCCTCCCCAGCCTGTTCTTTAAAAACACTGTTCTGCTGAAATGGCCCTCCTGTCCCTCACCTCACTGCCCTCCCCACAGTTTACTGACCACCAATCATACTTTGCACAAAGGAACTTCAATGCTGTCCCTCGGTGCAGGAAAGATGCATGAAATGCCAGCGAGCAGAGTGAATGCATTCAGTATTTCTAGTTAGTTATGTATGAGTTACTGTACATCTAACACCACAGGTGCCGAAGCGTCCGAGACTTCCACAGCTAAGTTTACTTTGTTCCCTTAATAGGTCTACATGTTTTATAATGCATGGGGCATAGTGGCATGTGCCCGCTAAGGCGAGTAAGAAGGCATTCCATACTCTTCAAAGGTGTGCTTGAGCCGAAGCTTCCCATCTCTCACTTCTATCACCCACCTGTTCACACCTGATGGAATGCCAACCTGGGAGTAAACCTTAAGCACCCTCCGCCTCTTGCAACACGTGCGCTAGCATTCAGACCACCCATACAGGGCACTATGCCCTGCAAAGAAGCCTGCCACCTGCAAGCTGCCCCCTGTCCCCACAATGGAGTGTGCAGCAGGATTCGCCAGCTGCACCTCCAAAAATTTCCGAAGTGGGAATGATCAGCACAAAACAGGTGTGTCATTTCTCCAATGTTGCGAGCAGGAAAAACATGAACCGAGCAGGAGTCAAAATGTCCACGCATTGCATATTCGGCCCATTCCCTTTCAGGACCGTTTTGATATGGACATTGCCCTGCTGCAAATTGTCAAAGGGCAGGCAAAAGTAATCAAACACAAAAAGGTCAATTCTTTGCGTCTGCCTTCCCTCTTCCTCTCCCCTGCTGATCTCTCTCTCTCTGCTTCGTCATTCAGCACCTGGCTCCCCTCTGATTTCGGGCCCAGATCCCTACCTATATCCCGCCACACACTTGCACTGCCTCCCGGCAACCCTGCGGCCCCTTCTCGCACTTACTCTGACACCCGTTGTCTGCACCTTTTTCTCGCACATATCACCTGCTGGCAGCACTTTCTGTTGTTATTTTCATCACATGTTCAGCACTTTCCACGCCCCCTTTGCACTTTTCCCTTTCCCTCCTCCCCTGCACTTGCACGTTCTCAATGTCACTGGGCCTAGTAAGCTCGTTGTTTTTGTCCTCCCTTGTTCCCCTCCCCTGCCTCTTCACGCTCTGAAACACTTGTGTATGGGCGCAATATAAATAGAATATATCATAAGGAGGTTTATGCATATATGTCTATTTTTAAAGCGCCCAAACCCGTGGGCATAGGAGCGCTGCTTGAGGGAAGACTGATCAGAATGCATATCTACTCACTTTCACAGAACACGTGTATACAGAGCAAGTGGGTCTTAGGGGATTTCCCAAAGTTGGCTGAGTGTGATTCAGTCCTGAGGGAGGAAGGGAGTTTGTTTCAAATTTGAGAGTGCAGCACAGCGGAAGTTCTCCCGCCAGCAGAACGAAAGCTACAGCTGGGGCACGTTAGCATGTTAAGCGTGGCAGCTTGGCAGGCTCGAGTGGTAGTGTACGAGTTTAATCTGCAAGATAAACAGGGGCTTTACCTTAATGACACGTGTGCATCAAGGTGGCCATTTTGAGTGAACTTCTAGCTGAGACCAGCAGCCAATGAAAATGCCTCAGGGTGGGAATAATATGAGCATGATAGGGAAGATTCGTGAAAGCTCTGGCCATGTGATTCGGCAGGACCTGAAGCTTCTGACAGTAGGTTTTAGGAAGTTCAGAATATATCAAATTATAGTAGTCTGATTTTGATCCAATAATTGCTCATGAAATAGTTGACAGCTGGTCCGGAAAAAGATACGAACAGATCTTTTTGAAGAGTCGCAGGCAATAAGAGGTGTTACTAATGATTTGGTTGACTTGAGTAGAAAATCAAGAAGGCGGTCAACGAATACTCCCAAAGACTTTATTTAGTACGGTAATGTTGCAAGATCTTAACCGAAAGGAAGAATATTGAGAAATCCAACCCTGGGGGAAGCTTCTATGGTGTACATTCTTTTGGTGGTATGAAGCCTGAGAAAGTTGTTCGGCATCTAGGACTTATTCAGTTGTTTTTTTATAACACACCTAATACCATACCTGAGTTTGGTTTCTAAGTGCGGATCCTGGATTCGAACCTCTGCTGCTCTTCGTGGCCTTGCTTCCAAGACCAGCGCGTGGTCCCTGTGCTATCCTCGGTTCACAAATTTGTAACAGAGCATCAGCCAAAATGGTATTATCTGATAGCGGGCAACCTTTCAGTTTAAAAAATAGTCAGGCATCATCTGCAAAGCAGAGAAATGTAACGGCCAGCGTACTAAATAAGTAATGGAATGGCTTAACGTAGATATTAAACAGTAGTGGTGACAAGGCCAACCCCTAGGGAACATCATATTTGGAGTCAACAAAGTCGGTGCCAGGATCATCCGAGTTAACACAGAACCTGCGGCCTGTCATAAAAAAGGCAAACCAATGGAGAGAGATGAGTCAGAGACTCTGGCCACAGAAGAACGTTTCCGTCAAAGGACCTGTAGAATCCATGTATCAAATGCTGTGGATGCATCAGGCGTTATAACTAGAGGTGAAGGGTGTTGTGCAGGCTCCCGAAAGGTGGGGTTGGAACCCAGTTCTCATGGCCACGCCTACTTCAGAGTCAAGGGTCGAAACCATTTCACAACCGAGGCCTTAACCCTGACGCCAACAGAAGCAAAAGTAAGCGTCATAACACTCTTCTACCACACCATGCAATGTGCACACACAAAAACCTATGCATATGCAGCCCGGTTCCCATCTACCACCACACTGCACAGAGTGGGGAGCTGCCATTAAGTCGATAGGTTATGGGGAAAAGAAATAAATCAACCATAGGTCACTCGCCAAGACAACGGGTCTCATATCAGGGCAAAGGCTGAAGCGTATGTTAGCTGAGGTATCAGGTAATGTTATCCCCATAGATAATGTCGCCATACATATAGTCACAGGGAAACGGCATAGGTGACATTATTTATGGGGATGATTTATGTGGTAAATGGGAGCGGGGGTTGCGGGGGTATCCCCGGCTCCCTTTAAAAAATAAGGGTGTTGCGGGGGTGTCCCCACACAGGTTGCATATAGCAATACCACTGCAAAGAAACTGCACCATTCTTGAATGGTGACATGTTTGCTGCGATATTAACACATGGAACCCTAGCTGATATGTCAAATGCTGCTGCCGAGTACTGTACCACAAATTGGGCATCCACAACCCTCTACAGATACAAAATGAACTTTAATAACACAAATCGGGCAACCAACCCCTTCTTCAAATACAGACTGTACTTCAATAACACAAATTGGGCATCCACAACCCTTCTCCAGAGATAAAGTTTGCGTCTGTACCACAAACTGGACATTCAAACCCCTTAAGGATAAAAACTATACTTCAATACCACACATGGTGCATCCAAACTCCTCTACAGATATAAAAAGTATTGTAATACCACAAATTGAACATCTAAAGCTCATTAGAGATATAAACTGTGCTTCAATACCACAAATTGGACATCTAAACAACTCTAACAATGAAAATGATAATACCTAAACTCGAACATCCAAACTCTTCTACAGATTAAACAGTACTGCAATACCCCAATTGTGCATCTAACCCCCGCCCGCCCCCAAGGTATTAAATGTGCTTCAATACCATAAATCAGACATCCGAACCCCTCAACAGATATCATAATTACTTCAGTGTCACAAATTGGACATCCAAGCCCCACTAGAGATATACACTGTGCTTCAATGCCACACATTGGGCATCCAAACTACTTTACCCATAACAACTGTACTGTTGTATTCAGTGATGCACACAGTGATGACTCGCAGACGGTAACTTCAATGTAAGGCTGTTTATTGGTTACAGCAAACATACATGTGGTCAACTTGCCAGGTACATCTGAGTAGCCACAGGTCATCCATCCTTTCCCTTGTCAGGCCTCTCTCGCTCCACTGTTTCCATGGAACATTCATCCGGCCATCAGATGGGAGTTCCATGATGTCATGAGTGAGCTTGCTTAGTCAAACAGGGAAGTGCAGGATACAACACCTTCAATACCACAAGGTGAAAAATCCAACCCCTCTTCATATATACAATGGCCTGCAATACCACAAATTGGGCATCCAAACCCCTCTTCAGAAATAAACGGTGGTCTGATACTATCACAAATTGGGGACCCATGTCCCCCTGCTTATATCTAGTGCGCACTGATGCCCTGAATGAGGTCTGCAAACCCTCGTTTACAAACCATGCGCAGTGACTCCTTTCGTAGGAGCATCAGGAGAAATTCCCTTCTTCAAAGAAGAGACCGTGAGATTGCAGCATCGTCCTTACAGTGCCGGTTCTTCTGGCAATGTTATTGTCCATGTGTAGGGGCTGGAAATCATGCACGGTATCTTCAATTGCAGGATAAGGTTCCCACAATTCACAACACTCCATGGAAACTTAAATATATACACTTGGGGGTACGTTCTTCTGTGTATTATTAAACAACTCAATTTTACAGCGTCTGTCTACTTTACAAAGGTTAGGGTGATCAGATTTCCAAAACGAAAAACCGGGACGGCCAACAACATAAAAGAAGGACTACCCTATCCGCAGCCCACCCATTACCGTCCCTCCCCCAACACGCCCCCACAACCACCACCCAATCCTATTTCCAGCACTTCTCCTTTCTATAAATTATATTTACTCTAAATTGTGCAGTTTTGTCTGTGAATCTTGGCATGTTAATTAAAAACAAGCATTTACTCTAATTGATATTACATGGCTTGCTAGTTGCTGTACAATCGTTTCCAAGCCAGTCTCTGTGGCACAGTCAGTAAGTGTTGTGATGCATACTTGAAAGGTTGGTGGTTCGAGTCAATACTTCAAAATTCTGAAAGTGTTGTGAAATTTACAGGCCGATTCATGGAATTAATGTGTGCCAAAAAAAAGGGCGCACGCGTGCGAAAACGTGCGATTCGCAGTGAAATAGCGAAAATCGCAGTGCAAGTGCGATTATCGCACAGAAAACATTGCACATCTATTCATGGAAGTCAGTGCACGCGCAAAATGTGGGATGTGCGCTGAAAAAGTGCGCGGCGCACGCTTGTGCACAGGTCATCGAACGCCGTGCGATAAGGCCACAGCGAATTCGCACATAGCGCGGCGCACATAACAAAAGTAGGCGTAACACGGGGCATTACACGCAGAATGGGGAAGAACTCGTGAAAATGTGGGCGTCACGGGGGAAGTACAGAAGGCAAGTGCGCGGAACGCCCACACGCTCGCCTACAACACGTATTCATGGAATCGAATAGGGAAAAACAGTGCACGGCCAAAGACGCGCACAGGCCCATACATGTCCGCCACACGAAAGCAGGCGGTAGCGTCCCTGCGCAGGAAAAAATTGTGCGCCAAAGTCCTACACACGCGAGAAGTTCCACACGCGATCGGCCCTGGGGGAGCGTGTGCGTGTATTTCAGAGGTGCGCAAGAAGTTTCACACGCGATCGGGCCTGGGGGAGCGTGTGCATGTATTTCAGAGGTGCGCAAGAAGTTCCACACGCGATTGGCCTGGGCGCGTGTATTTCAGGGGTGCGCGAGAAGTTCCACACGTGATTGGCCTGGGTGCGTGTATTTCAGGGGTGCGCGAGAAGTTCCACCCGCGATCGGGCCTGGGGGAGCGTGTGCGTGTATTTCAGAGGTGCGCAAGAAGTTTCACACGCGATTGGCCTGGGCGCGTGTATTTCAGAGGTGCGCGAGATGTTCCACACGCGATCGGGCCTGGGGGAGCGTGTGCGTGTATTTCAGAGGTGCGCGAGAAGTTTCACACGCGATTGGCCTGGGTGCATGTATTTCAGAGGTGCGCGAGAAGTTTCACACGCGATTGGCATGGAGCGCGTGTATTCAGGGGTGCGCGAGAAGTTCCACACGCGATTGGCCTGTGTACGCGATTCCATTGAACCAAAGGCCCTGACAGCGCAGGCGCGTCTATGACGTGACACGCGCGGGCGTGTCCCTGTACCCAGGGGAATGTTACAAGACCAAAAACTGCACGTCCGAGTGTCAGCCCGCGTAATTGGAGGATAGTGTCTCAGTGCGTATACGCGGAAGTGACGTTGGACGTGTGGTACGGTTTAAAAGGTACATGTAGTACGTCATTTCCTTGTACATGCTTCTCGTGGAGAGCGAGTGGGTGAAATCTGTACTTCTTGTCAGTTCACACGCGATTTACTTCACAGCGTTTCTAGCTCTGTCAGTATTTTTCTGATTTTCTCTTCGACCTGTTTCCTCAAACAGCGTTGACTTCTCCTTTTGTCCTGTCTCCTCAGACAGTGTACAAATCTTCTTTTGACGGGGGTGTTGCCAACGCGCACACGCACGTATTTTTCACGCTCTTTTCCCAGGCAGACGGTGAGTCGCGCACGTATTTACCAACTGTACTAGCCCTGTTTGCAGCGTACCCCTTCAGAGGTCATTGTAGGCTGCGTGTGACACGCATACGTTCATTTTTGTGTTTCTGGGTGCCACAGCGTAGTGCAGGTTCCTTTTCCCATGCACGTGGTCTACGAGGGGTCGCATGCACGTCATTTTCTGTTTTAGGGGTGCCTGTGCGTTGCGTGACCCGTCATCTTTCCCCAGGGTTTCCATACAGCCTTGCTAGAGCACTTGGGTACGAATTCCACCTAGTACCCTACCCCTTTTACCCCCAATTGCCCAGGACAATTGTCCAAAGCAACTCCCATACGCACAACTCCATCAGTGCCATGGCTGGGAGGCGAGCAAGTGGTAAGGGTGGCAAAGGTGGCCGAGCCTCAAGAGGTGGGCATGGTGGGCACGGTAGGGGACGTGGCCAGGATTTGCAGACTACCCCTAGCCCCACACGTATGGAGGACCAGTCAGGGACACACATCCCCCCCCATGGTTGAGGGAAACGTGGCTGACACCATCCCTGCTCAGCCCTTGTTGGACCGGCCCCTTGTGGCACCTGACCTAGCACAGGGTGACTCCCAGGCGGACTTCCAGGTCACCAAGTCTAGGCCACGGGTGGCAGCGCAAGCCAGTGTCACCAGGCCATGTGGTACAGGGGCAGCCATGTCATCTGCTGCCCCGAGTAGGCGGGGTGGGGAGGCTGCAGGGGCAGCTGCAGCTCCATCCACCCCAGCTCTGACTCTCCCAGCCAGGACAGTGTTGGTCCCGGTACATCAGACTGAGGTTCCCCCTGCCATCATCACACTTCAGCTAATGCCTGCAGAAAGTCATGTGGTCAGTGTGCCATCGCACACTACTACTACACAGTCCACCGGTGCTCGTGCCTCTAGTGTCCAGAGCGGCGTAGGGCACTCCGGATCCCCACCACCCACAAAAAGAAAGAGGAAGAGTGCTCGTCCAGTACAGGCTGATGACCCCGACACGGCTACACGGTCCGGCACGCCAAGGAAGCCTAGCTTCAATGATGCCGAACTGGATGCACTTGTGCAGTATGTGTCCGAACATGACGCGGAAATGTTGGTCACTTCAGGGTGTAGGATCACACCTGCTCGACATCAGGTGCACTGGCAGTCCATCGCGGACAGCATAAGTGCCCTTGGGTTTATGAGGCGCACAGCTGTTGAGTGCTACAAGCGCTGGAACGACCTTAAGCGTAGAGCAAAGAAAAAGCTGGCCTCAAGTCATGCCGCAACTCTGGTGACTGGAGGTGGGTCTCCACAAGAGGACATTGAACTCACTCTACATGAGCATGTTGCTGCGACCTACGTCACAGAGGAGCAGATCCAAGGTGTGGGAGAACTGCCAGATTACGAGGCATTGTCCGGTGAGTGCACATGCATGTGTGTGTGATCCATGTGTATGTTGTTTGTGGGAGGGGTTCTGGTTGAGTGCCAGGTCAGGTGTGTGTGCCTGAGTGTTTTGGGCCACACATGTGCTTCATCCAATGCATTCGGCGCCCCGGGATTTGGGTATTACAGTATCCCTTCTGCCCACAGTAGGCATTTTGCACTACATCGCGCCAGTTGCCCTTGAAGTGGCATCTTGCAACAACATTGTTCCGTATTTAGCTGTGTTCATTCAGGCTGATTGTAGAAATTCACCCGGTTCTACTGCGCATCACTCTGCCCTATTGTCACATATATGACATGCCTATGGTACATGCATTCTGTGTGATGGCATGTGTCATGTATGTGTATTTGAAATGCCACTCCCAGGCCAATGTGTGATGGCACTGCTAGCCAGCATGCAGCTAATGTGTTGCTCTCCCATCTTGGTGTCATCATTGTCTGACATTTTCCTCCCCTTCCAACTCATGGACAGTGCATGCATGGGAGGGTTATAGTCATGTGGGACATGTGTAAATCAAGTACTGGTACTGTAGCTTGTCTGGCCTAATAGCGTGCCATGGTGCTAATGCCTGTTTCCATTTTTTGTCTTTCAATTTTTTGCAGAGGATGACGCACCTGATGCTGTTGAGGGAGAGGAGATGGTGCAGGCCCAGTAGGGATCTGAAGCACGACCAGGCACCAGTGGGGGACGTGTTGTGGTGGTGGGGGAGAACCCTCTCTTGCTGCAGGCCATACTGTCCCGGGGTGTCCCTGGCTGCACCTCCCCAGAACTCTTTTCAGGTGTTGATTCGGATGAGACCTATGTGGATTCTCAGGTATGTGTTCATGGAAGGGACACTGTTCTGTCCGACCCACCTGCACCAGGGGTAGAGCCCACTATGGGGATGTCAGTGTTGGTAGGTGCGCCTGTGGTGGTTACGGATGCAGGGCCACACTCCGCAACATCTGATCCTGTTCCTGGGCCAGCAGTTCAGAGGGTAAATGCAGTCCTGCAGCCTCAGGCAGTGCCGACACAGCAAGGCGCAGTTTGCCTTGCCCCAGACAGGTGTGGTGCCCGTCAACGCGGTGGCCGTCCGCCACCGGGCAATACCGCATGGGAGCAATCCATATACTGTATGGCCAACCAACAGGCAGCATCATCAGAAATGATTGCTCAAGCCATGGAGAGGGTGGCCACTTCCATTGTCCCCCCAGAAAGGCAGATGGAGCTACTACAGCAGGCAACAGACTCCGTTTGCCAATCAGTCAGGGAGGACATGTTGGCGTCCAACAGGGACAGACAGGCGGCCCTGGACAATCTGAGGGAATCAATTTCTCTAGATGCCCAGGGACAGAGGGAAGCCCTGAGGGGAGAGGTCCGGCACCTCAGGCAGACTCTTGTGGACCTTGAGGCTTCCACTGTCACCAGGACGGAACAGCTGCTGGAGTGCGTCACCCGTACGCTCTCAGCAGAGATGCAGTCAACTCGGGCGGAGGTCCGGGCAACACGTGGGGTGTTGCATGGGGATCTCCGCACCATATCCCTCCAGAACGAGGCCTTCCACACCCGCATGCTTGCTGCCATGGAGGACCAAACTAGGTCTTTGCGTGGGCTGCCTCCCATAGCACCACCACATCCTGTGGCAGTAGCAGCAGAGGTTGAGGAGAGCGAATCCAGCAGTGAATCTCCCACAATTTAGTAGCCGTGCAGGCCATGAGCCCATGGAGGTGTTTTTTTTCCCCAACATTCACACAGGTGGCTGTTGGTGGGCACCCTGTCCTCGGACCTCCTGGGTGGCCTCCCCCACACCTCACGGCCCACACATGGCCATTTTTGATTTTTGATTTTTTGTTGCAGTGTTTTGCCTTGTGTGGCTCCTGTGGGCATCCACTGTATTCCGGCTGGACACATGCAGGCTTGTCCTGAGTTTGGGTTAGATGCTTGGGTTCGTGAGACACACACCCCTCCTGCTTCCCGTTTCCATGGGCTTGCAAAGGGTGTGCCCAAGTGACAGTGATTTACACAGTGACGTTGGACTCCCACGACATGTGTGGGCAGTCTGTAGTCAATGCTGTGTATACATTCCTAGTGAATATTGTTGTTGTATTGTACACGGCATGGTGTATTGATGTGTGCTTGTGCATCCATGTCTCCCTCCTAATTTGCAGGTTCATTCCTCATGTCTTCACAAGGCCGTCCACTTTGGAGATGGAGCTCATGTTGTGAGCAGTGGACTTCCAGATGTGCGTGGCAACAACACTGTACAGTTGGAGGCGGTGGATGTGCTGGCATTCTCATGTTGTAAGACTACGTATCCTTTACCTTAGTACTGTCATGTTAATGCTATGTCGATTGTATTGTGGTAAGTATTTGGTCATGTGTGTTGTTATTTCTACATTTATGTGGGCATATTGTGTGTGGCCAGTTTCCATTAGGGGCACTGTACTTTGTGACACGTGTCATGTTTGGGGGATGACTTTGTTTGCTCTCACATGGCATGTCATGCCAATGATGTGTTGGGTGGCGGTGCTGGGGAGGGGTTGGGTGACATGGCACTGTTGTCATGTTGTACTATGCAAGGGGGTAATGATTTTAGCAGCATAGAAGTGTGTCTTTTGAACACAGCATTGGTGGTGTTTGTGTAGGTAGGGAAGCACACAATGGAACACTTCCAGATGTACAATCTCAGGCTGGTATGGTTGTGACAGTTGACTGTCCATTGACACATCATAATTGTCAGTTACAATCATCATTGATTGTCAGCTGGTATGTGCCAGGGCTGTGTGCACTCCACAGGGGTGTGATTTTATGTGAAGTAATTAGCGACGAGCTGCGTACGGGCTGCCTCACCCCGTGCCCTTTCCCCTCCCATGCGCAACAGCCATGCATGTGGTTGGGGATGTGGGGGCACCCCCATGTCCACGGCCAGGCCCCGGCGTGTTGCAACGTTGTGCAGGACACATGCTGCCACTATGATCCTGCACACTACTGGGGGAGCGTATAACAGCTGCCCGCCAGAACGGTCAAGGGAGCGGAAGCGTGACTTGAGCACTCTGAATGTGCGCTCCACGATGCCCCGGGTTGCAATGTGGGCTGTGTTGTATCTTACCTGGGGTGGCGTGATGGGGTTCCGAATTGGCGTCATCATGTGGGTGCTGAGAGGGTAGGCACTGTCCCCTGGGGAGGTGGTGATGGGTATCATTAGTGGGGTTGTGACATTACTCAGTATCTGACATGCATGCATGCGCAGTGGCATTTATACTCACCGAGCAAGCCATGTATCGCCATGCCGCCCAGCTTCTATGTCCCGGTTTAGGGTAGACATTCTGTAGATGAAACTGTCGTGGGTGGAGCCTGGATAGTTGGCGTATACTGAGGTGATGATTCCCTTGGCATCACATACTACCTGGACGTTGATGGAATGCCAGTGCTTGCGGTTTCGATAGATGTGCTCAGTTGCCCTGGGGGGACGTAGAGCCACATGGGTGCAATCAATGGCACCTAGCACTTTGGGGAATTGTGCCACCCTGTAGAAATCCTGGGCGACAGCCTGCCTTTCTGCAGGTGTTCTGGGCAGGTATATGTGCCTGCGGACTGATGGGCGTGCAGTGATGATGGCCAAGACCTGGTGTAGGCAGCGTGACTGCGTGGCCTGTGACACCCCCCCCACTATGGCACTTGTCCGCTGAAATGATCCAGTGGCCAAGAAGTGCAGTACATTGAGGACCTTCTCCAGGGGGCTGAGTGCTTGGGAGCACAGGGTGGTTGATGTGAGGTCATCCTCCCACTCACTGACCAGGTCGAGTATTATGTGAGGTGGAAACCTGTACCTCCCATACACATGGTCATTAGGCATCCCAAAAAGGCTGGTTCTGGGTGTAAAAATTCTGGCCCTGACTATCCTCCTCCTCCTCCTGTGGTATCCCACGGCCACTGCTGCTAGGAACGGTATGTTCATCCTGGCGTCTGAGCTTGTTTGTTGTTTGCGTGCACTTTTATGCTGTGCGGGTGGACGTACGCCTACTTCCTGCTGGCGTACGTGTTTCCGGATTGGCCACGTTCGATTCCATGAATACGTGTTGTAGGCGAGCGTGTAAAACTTCCCGCGCACCCCTGGAATACACATACCCAGCCCAATTGCGTGTGAAACTTCTCGCGCACCCCTGAAATACACGTACCCTGCCCAGTCGCGTGTAAAACTTCTCGCGCACCCCTGAAAAACCCGCACCCAGCCCAATCACGTGTTAAACTTCCGGCGCACCCCTGGAATACCCGCACCCAGCCCAATCGCGTGTAAAACTTCCCGCGCACCCCTGGAATACACGTACCCAGCCCAATCGCGTGTTAAACTTCCCGCGCACCCCTGAAATACATGTACCCAGCCCAATCGTGTGTGAAACTTCTCACGCACCCCTGAAATACACGCACACGCTCCCCCAGGCCCGATCGCGTGTGGGACTTCTCGCGCACCCCTGAAATACATGTACCCAGCCCAATCGCGTGTGGAACTTCCCGCGCACCCCTGAAATACCTGCACCCAGCCCAATCACGTGTTAAACTTCCTGCGCACCCCTGAAATACACGTACCCAGCCCAATCGCGTGTGAAACTTCTCACGCACCCCTGAAATACACGCACACGCTCCCCCAGGCCCGATCGCATGTGGAACTTCTCACGCACCCCTGAAATACCGCACCCAGCCCAATCGCGTGTAAAACTTCCCGCGCACCCCTGGAATACACGTACCAGCCCAATCGCGTGTGAAACTTCCCGCGCACCCCTGAAATACCCGCACCCAGCCCAATCCCGTGTTAAACTTCGAGCGCACCGCTGAAATATACGTACCCAGTCCAAAAATTGCACGGAAATTGATTTTATCGCATGCGGCTGGCGCAGACATTCGCACGGGCACGCTGTGCGCCAGCCGCGTGCGACACTTTTGTGCAAATTTCCATGAATTACCCTGTTGATTACAATTATAATTGTTGTTACCCGCCCTTTGCCCAAAACCGGGACCGCTTTTTTAAATTTAAAAAACTCTCGTGATGGGGGGACAGAGGGCCCAATTCCGGGACCGTCCCGGCAAAACCAGGACGTCTGGTCACCCTAACAAAGGTGGCCTGCTGAGACTTGAGTTAACCCAAAATGTCTGCAGGAGGCGCTCAGCCCTCAGCGCTATCAAAGATTGCATGACAGTATGCTGCAATATACAAGTGTGAATCGCTTACTATCTCAACTCATCGAGACTTGCCAGGAGTTTGGCGGTAAATCGACAGTAAATCTGCCATTTTACAGGAAAAACAATTACCATTACTGCCACTCCGTCCCGTGGCGATACCACAGGATTATGCATGCGGGCACTGCGGTGTAAATCCCCATTTGAAGAGTCCACGGGACTCCGTGGGGATTTTTGGTGGATTTCTTGCAAGAAGCAATTATGTGCGGTAAATACACTGATTATTGGAGGTAAAATGAAGGATGCACCTCCAGATTGTTTCTGGCGGTGAAGCCTCCACTTGATCTCCACACTCGGAATTCGGTGGTACAGTAAAAAGGCGGTAAAGTGACAGTAACGAAATTACTGTTATTGTACTGCCTTTTTCCCTGCACAGCTGAACTTGTAATGAAGCCCATAGTGTGTGCGGAGCAGCGTGAATACTGAGACACACATCACACATGTGTAGGGCTCTGCCCCTACTGCAGTCAATCTCTCTCTGTCTGACTCTCTCTCTTTTTATTTCTTACTCTCTTTCTCTCTCTGCACTCTCTTTCTTTCTGTGTCTATCTCGCTCTCTCTGCACTCTTCCTCTCTTGCTCTTGCTGTAATGTCTCACTCTCTCTGCACAGTGCACTCTCTCTCTGTGCCTGTCTCTCTCTGCACTCTCTTTCTCTCTTCCCTATTTCCAGATCTTTCTCTCCTTCTCTCTTTCTGTGTTTTTCTATCTCTCTCGCTCTTTCTGCACTTTCTTTCGCTCTCCCCCCTCTCTCTCTGTCTCTTGCTTTCGGTCTCTTGCTCTCTCTGCTGCACCCTCTTTTCACTCTCTAGCTCCGTCTCAATTCCTCTCTATTTCTCTCTGTGTGCCCTCTCTGCACTCACTCCCTGCATTCTTTCTCTCTGTCTCTTGCTGTAACCTCTCACTCTCTCTACACGGTGCACTCTCTCTGTGTCGCTGTTTCTCTCTAAACTCTCGTTCTCTCTTCCTCTATTTGCAGATTTCTCTCTTTCTATACGTGCCTCTATCTCTCTCTCTCTCTCTCTCCCTCGTCTCCCCCATCACCCCGTCTTCCTCCCGCCCCCCGCCCCTGCAGCCGCCACACTAGTTCTTGTGAATGGTCATGGGCGAGCACCGGATTGGCCGAGGCCCTTCCCCCCGGGGGCACTTCAGTGGCTCTTGCGGTTTTCAGTAAGAACCAATTACCATCAGCATCACCTTGACGCAGGCTTCTCGCGCGCAAATGGGATGGAGGCATTTTGCTTCCTGGTTCTCTCACCCCCGCTTGCTTCCCTCTCCAGTGGCACATATGTGGCGGAGTACCGCAGCAGCCTGGAGCACCCAGAGGCAAGGGGCGGCATCGCCCAGCGGCACATGAGTACAACTACTGACCTACAATATCCAATAATAAAACCCCAGCTCGCGTATCAATAATAACGCCATGTTTTGTTGTGTATTGCTACACAACGTCGAGTTACACCAGCTCTTCCATACCAAATGTTTCTATCGCCCAACACATTTTCCAGCCTGGAAAGGATAAAAGGATAACATATGGACCTGCTGTTAGCGACAGCCTCACATTGCTTTCTGAATAAATGTACTCTAAACGAGTGCAGTGGGGAGAGGGACTTTATTTGCTTGGATCTTTACCATTAATCTGACATGGCGCCTTCCGGCCACGTATTTACTCTCTGAGACGCATAACAATAGAGAGTGGTTCTCAGTGCCCTGAAGGGTCTTCCTGGGGTCGCAGGCTCATGAAGTCCCAGTAGCTGGGGTAGCCTGAATCCTCCCTCAGTTGATGGTGGGCTTCAGTTAGTAGGGTGCATAGTGCAATGCCTCGTGTGTGCTATATGCTCCCCCGTGTCCGGTCCCCCCTCCTTAATTCCCAGCCATTAACCCCACGGGACGCTGTAGTTCTGGAGTGACTTGGCCCCTCCTAAGCCAGTGCTCCTCTGGGAGTCAACTGCATACACAACCTGTTTCCAAGCTCCCTCGCGTTGCTGTAGTTTCTTCCAGGCTTCAATAGGGGGCCATGTGGAGTGTACTCAATGGACTGAATCTCCGTTGCCTTCAGGTCCTTTTTCCTAGTACCAATACCGAGACGAGGAAGAGTAGAGCTAGGAGTAATGACGATTACTGATAAGTAATCCCATCATTGCCGGGCAGCGCTGGGATGCGTGGGTTCCAGGCCTGGTTAGGAAAGAGCTAAAGTAATTATATAATAAAGGAAGGGTTTCCAGTTCACAAAAACATAACGAGTTAGTGAACCAGGGAAGGCGTCAGTGTAGAAGAAACCTATATAACTACCTCGAACTCAATCCTGTGAAGGTCTACTTGCCGTTCTTCAGGGAAGGCATGTCTACCGCAAACCTCTGTGCGGGTACATTACACCACTGGCTCACCTTGCAAAGAAATCAACAGTAAACTAGTGTGGGGTGTACGGGTGCGGGATGCACAGCATATCCCTGTGATACATAGACACCCATTGCAAGGAGGGGCTGTCGGTACAATCAGGTGTCCCCTGCAAGGATTGGGTGTGGCTACACTCCGGTGCTTTTAGTAAGAGGTGTGTCTGGGTACAGTCAGTTGCCCATAGCAAGGCCGGTATTAGGCTGCATTTAGGTGTTCCTAGCAAAGAGGGGGTGATGGGTGGGGGATGGGTACACTCTGGTGTCTTTAGCAATAGGTGTGTGTGTGGATACCATCAGGTGTCCCTAGCAAAGATGGTGTGAGGCTGCATTCAGGTGTCCCTAGCAAGGATGGTGTGAGGCTGCATTCAGGTGTCCCTAGCAAGGATGGTGTGTGGAAACATTCAGGTGTCCCTAGCAAGGATGGTGTGTGGAGACATTCATGTGTCCCTAGCAAGGATGGTGTGTGGAGACATTCATGTGTCCCTAGCAAAGATGGTGTGTGGAGACATTCATGTGTCCCTAGCAAGGATGGTTTGAGGCTGCATTCAGGTGCTCCTAGCAAGGATTGTGTGTGGATATATTCAGGTGTCCCTAGCAAGGATGGTGTGTGGAGACATTCATGTGTCCGTAGCAAAGATGGTGTGTGGAGACATTCATGTGTCCCTAGCAGGGATTGTGTGTGGATACCATCAGGTGTCCCTAGCAAGGATGGTGTGAGGCTGCATTCAGGTGTAACTAGCAAGGATGGTGTGAGGCTGCATTCATGTGTCCCTAGCAAGGATGGTGTGTGGAGACATTCATGTATCCCTAGCAAGGATGGTGTGAGGCTGCATTCAGGTGCTCCTAGCAAGGATTGTGTGTGGATACATTCAGGTGTCCCTAGCAAGGATGGTGTGTGGAGACATTCATGTGTCCGTAGCAAAGATGGTGTGTGGAGACATTCATGTGTCCCTAGCAAGGATTGTGTGTGGATACCATTAGGTGTCCCTAGCAAGGATGGTGTGAGGCTGCATTCAGGTGTCCCTAGCAAGGATGGTGTGAGGCTGCATTCATGTGTCCCTAGCAAGGATGGTGTGAGGCTGCATTCATGTGTCCCTAGCAAGGATGGTGTGAGGCTGCATTCATGTGTCCCTAGCAAGGATGGTGTTTAGGGACATTCAGGTGCTCCTAGCCAGGAGTAGGTGTGGGTACATTCAGGTGCCCCTAGCAAGAAGGGTGTGTGGGTACATTCAGGTGCAAATCAAAGGGGTGTCTGGGAGTCTCTCTACCAGCACGAACACAGCCCATTGGCCTGTTCGTGGGTGGATGGCCCCTGGGAGAGTCTCAACCAAGTCTTTAGTTCAGATGCTCCTCGCACGGAGGGTGCGTGGGTTCATTCGAGTGCCCCTAGCAAGAAGAGTATGTGGATACATTCAGGTGCCCCTAGCAGGAAGGGGATGGAAGGTGTGTGGGTACAGTCGATGGAATTCTGGCTGCCTGAGCAGGGGTCTTATCTGTGGCAAAACAGCATCTTCTGTTGTAGGTGAGATCATACCATGGTATACACAAACGGGTGGCAACTTTCAAATGTGCCTGGGGCAGAGATCTGGGCTTTATGGCACACTCTTTCACCAAGTGAGGTCATGGAAAGTGACATGTCATGGAATGACAACACAGGAAGTGACTGAGCAACGCATTAGCTTGGCCTTGCTTTTTTTCGTGATACTCCACATTTTCACCAGAACTAAAAAGAAATGAATTGAGGATTTTACATAATCATAACCACTGGCATTGCCCTTGGCAACCTTCCATGCCAGAATAATTGGTTCCATGTCTTAAAATTGCTGCAGAAATGGCAGTGAATACAAAATATCACAGCAAAAATGCTGTGGTTTTGCCGCCACAGTCATGTAATGGATGCGGGGACACCCCTGCAACCCCTAGACCTATTACACCATTTAAGGTGAGCGGGGGGGCACCCCTGCAACCACCGCTCCCTTTAAATGGTATAATGGGGTACACCTTTACAGGGTCAAACCACAGCATTTTTGCCGCAATAATTTGTATTCACAGCCATTTTTGCCGCAATTGTATTACCTGATACCGAATTATTTTAGCCTGTCTATACCATTATAGAAGGGGACCGGATATTTTAAGCGGAGTCTTAGTCCTTCGAACAATGGGACCAGTTGAGTCCTAACTGCTCGGTAACATCTCCTCTGCACAAGAACACTTTTCTGTTCTGTTCTCTCCTTAAGTAGGTAAACCCAAAGAATGCATAATCGAAATGCACTAACAAGATACCTCAGCTGGTTGACGCACCTGCGTACGAGCTGAGAGCCACACCCTGGAACCTTTGATGAGCCAGCAAAGCATTTCATCCTTCTAGGGCTTATACAATGAGTAATATTGAGATGGATCATGCTCTCCTGCCTGTGGGTAGAAGGAGTAATGGCTAGCAGAGCTGCAGGTGGGTTCAAGCTGTAGTGGAGCTTTCCAAAGTCCCACAGTAGGCACAAGTGGAGCAGCAGGTGGCACTGACATACCCTGTGCGGTGGGAGACACTCAATAATTGGCAGGTGGCAAAGCTCAGCTTTAGGCAAGTTCTCACCATGCCCAATACTACTGGGTACACCCCGCCCCCACCGCCCCGTACACAAACTGGGTTACAGGTGGCGACTTCAGGGCCACATGCCCTAAACGCGGGCAAGGCATAGTAAAAGAAATCGCTCTGGCAGTCCCCTTTCAAGGCGCACACTCCTAGCTCCTCACCCACTTTAAACGATGTAGGGCTTCTGTTATTTCACAGGGGAAAACCATGGCCAACTAATGGCAATTCCAGGGGCAATTAGCAAGCTAAGGGGCATATCATCCTGTGGTGTGGGCTGTATGAGCAGTCATTTTTTTGTTATAGACTTAAAGAATAAGGGCTAGAGTAGGAAATGGACCCGAACAATACAGAGCTGTGCTCCAGCCAAGTTTGTCTTGCCGTAGCGCCCTTCCATCCTGAAGCCCAACCCCTGGGGGTAGGATAGTCAGGCAGTCCCCAAAATCTGCTCCGAGTCTTGTGCAAGACTAAATGCTTAACTTGCAATGAGTGCCATGCAGAACTAGCCTGAGCTTTCCAAATACCTGCTATGTCCAGCTATTTAGAGACATTCGGCCTCATTCTAACATTGCCGGTATCCTGGCGGTAGAGTCGCCAGGATACCGGAAAATGTAGATACCGTTCCCGGCACTCAGTACGGTGGCGTTGCTGCTGGATTCCGAGTGCCAGAGTGACAGTGTAAATCCCCATTCATCCACGAGGGGATTTGCTGTCATTACCAGCACCGGAAATGCCAGTGCAGGTAATGAGGACTTTTTTTCCCAGTAGGGCACCGGCAAACCCGCAGTCAGCCTGTCGGGTAAAGTGCTGCTATCCACAAATACCAGCACTTTTTACCAGACTGGCCGACCTAGAATGAGGCCCATTGTTCTTTGAGGTTGAGTATTGAGGTGAGATGCCCCAAGGTGGGGTTCCAACCCTCTAGGTAACGGCCTACCACCCAAGTTGAGGGCCCAAACACAGCAAGCGTCCCTTAATAAGGGTGGTGGGCCAGTACCTACAGGGTCGGCCTGCCACAGAGGGGCATATCGCCATTAACACCTGTGTAGTTTGGTAAATGGGTGCTAATGTTTCTTTTTTTTTAAATGGAATATATTTTCTCTCCGTGAACGGGAAGCCTCGGGCGTCCTGTCATGCAGAGAAAATACTATACCAACATGGCCGCCAAGGAATAGGAAGGCAGGGAGCTGTATGGAGCCCCTCTTCCATTTCCACAGTGGCCAAATGGAGCGGGGACAGGAGCTGGAGGAGCTGCAGCAGAGGGTCCCGCCGCCGCAGCAATCAGGTAAGTGGGATTGGGGAGGTCAACAAAAAAAACTGTGTCAACTGGGTCGGTGGGGGGACGATGGCGGTCGGGGGAACATGGCCATCAGGCGACTTCGAATGCGGACTAACACTAGCAGTGCCAGAGAGAAATCAAAAGAGCAGAGAGCCCATTTTGAATTAATTGATCAAAAGGGTTTCATACTGAATCACTATCACAGACATATTTCAAATGTAAATGTGCTCATTCATTCTTATGTTCCCAAAATGCTCTTTGCTACTATAAAAATCGCCAGGATCCGGTTCCTTGACGAAATAATGTGGCGCTTCACTTGGGCTAGGACTCGCCCCTCAGCCCCACCCACACAACATACCCCCATACGAAGTGGGTCAGACCGCCTAGTTTTTTCATTTCCAGCACTGCCAAGGGAGGAGTCATTATCGTGGGATAATGGCCCTCTCCCAAGTTCCATTGGGATAGGTTCATTATCCCAGTCTGATGGGCTGAGAGGAGGTGAATAATGACTTCAATGTGGTAATATACATTGAGCAACCGTACTCTAATAGCGAATGTATTATTACAATTATTATTATTATTATTATTAGCATTTTGTGTAGTGCACACTTAGCAGAATCACTTCTAGATGGTACCAATTTGGTAGCCAAATAAGAGCCTTTTCATTTCTGCAATTTGCGCAGGATCACACAGATAAAATTGCAATTTTGTAAGTGCCCTCTTTGCATATTTTGCTTTGTACTAACGTGCGATTTGGTCTTCGTGTGAGGCTGGCAAGGGTTCGGCTAATACCAAGTGCAAGGCTGCCAACTTACAGATGTTCTGTGTAGGGGCTGGGGCTCAATCCTAAAGTGCAACCTTTAACTGAGCTCGCAGTGATATCACAGGAGAGGTGGGTCCTCATAGGGAAGGAAGGGAGCATGGATGGCGCATGCTTGGGTTTCAGATTCATCTATTTTAGGGCTTTGCATAAAATGATCTCTGGGCCTATGTCATGTCAGTACCAAGTAACCAAATACTCAAATGGGACGCAGATAAAGGACTAAGCAATTGAAATGGCCGCTTATGTGCTTTAAAAGTATCCAAAATATACAGAAATTAAGCTCACAAGTAGTCCCATGTAAGGATTTTTACCAACGGCAAAGACCGGCTTTTCAGCTCACAGCATTCTATATTATCGTTCAGAAATTGTAGTTTTATTTTCCAACTATAAACGCAAGACTACAGGTTCCACAGTGCAATGTGACGGCACCCTAAAAGCCAGTACGGGATGATGATATAACTCTTGACATGGACCAACTCGAGAGGCCCTGAACTCGCTTCTGGTTAATGATGTGTGATAACATCACCTGCTCTTAGTCTTTATCGGATGCAGTCATGCATCGTGTTACTTCACATGATGTCATTTCACACTGAAATCCTGTATTAAAGAGTAAACGATTCATTACATGATTCAATAAGTATAATAGTCTACCTGAAGTGTCCACCAGGGCGGCGAGGAAGGACGCCTTGCAAGGCTGTATGTGGGATCTTAAAAACCATTTAAAATAAAAATAAAATATTATTCTGACCTGGCTCCATGCCATACAATTGATGCTGCAATGTGTTAGGTCAGAGTCGGACTGGTGCATAACATTGTCTCGGGCACCAATGAAAAAGTGGCCCCCAGTTGCAAATGGCAATTGCTTTTGTGACAGACTGCTTGAATAGTACCCAAGGGGGGGGGATGATAAAATGTGATGCAAATTGTGCAGTTTAAAGAATATTTATTCAGCAACAATGGTCAAAACTAATAGCCACATAGTGAAGTAACTCATCAACTGGCCCACATTGGCCAAAAAAGTGGCCCACTTCGACCCAAAACACTGGCCCGCACTAGCATTTTGCATTTATGGTTCGGGCATTGCCCTATTGCCCTATAAGCCAGTCTGAGCCTGTGTTACGCCAGAGTGACAAGCTGAGAGTCCAACTTTAGCACAGGTTCCATTTAATTCGAAGTTGGTTTCGTCAATACCGTTGTTCTTCGACCAGGATCGGACCTATCGTTGACCCTGCTTGCTCTGATAACAATTGGGGCCTTCTTTTAATTATCTCTATGGGAGGAAAAATCCACTCTGCCCCCCGAAGATGAGCAAGCAGTCGAGCTCGACTTGTTCCCACGCGGAAACGTAGCATTTTATAGCACATTTTTAGGAAGGAATTAAAAAAAACCTGTAGGATTTATAGGCTGATCGCAACACATAATATCTCAGCAACAGTCACCTAACCTGCTGTGCTACCTTGCAGCTATCTGCTTTAGGGATTGCCACTCAACTTCACCATTGCAGGCGGATCCCTGGCACTGCCCAAATTCACTGCATTACCAACAGTGCAGTTCGTGTGCATGGCTTAAAAGCCAATCGTGTTTTCGGTCCTGCAGCATTGGCAATGCGGGCAGTCTCACCCGGGAAGCACAGTGGCAGCTGGAACGTGTAAACATCTCTACAGGCACAAAGTGTGGTTCCTGCACCTGTAGCAGCAGACACAAGTGCCCATTTGCCTCAGTACTCGGTGCCTAATCCGCCAACTATGAATGGGGGGTCATGGTATGGCATGGCAGGGTGCAAGGCTCTATTTAGAATAGTCTGAAGAGTCCTATCCTATCCGTGCAGCAATGCCCCCATCCTCAGCCCCAAGTCCCAGTAAGTAGGGAAGCATGCCTTGCGCCCACCGCCCATAACCTCCTCCATAGGGCTGTGGGCATATAAGGAACAGGTCCTCATTCTCTCCTCGCCTTCGCCCCCATGTGCCCACCCTCCCGACTCCCCAGTATATGGATCTGTGCATTTTCTGCAATAACGCCAGACTTGCTGCTTGGTATGTGGAGGCGATAAACCCAGGGTCCACCTCTTGCGCAGAGTGTCTACATTAGCATTCAGCACCACGGACAGCTCCGGAGAGCCTGCAAAAACAGCGGGGAGGGGAGGGGAGGAGAGGGCCGGAGATGCATTGAGAAAATCCCTCTCTCGCCGCTTCGGACCCCCATCCCCACCCTCTATCCCCATCCTCATCCCCATCTCCTCTTCCCCCCAGCTCACAATACTTAATTTGCGTGACATATGTCTACAGATTCCCGTGCGTTGCAGTAATTTTACATATAGGTTCATATTTATTTTTACAGTGCTTACTAACTAGCTGATTTACTTCTTGACACTTCAGTCTAAGAAGTAGTAACCAAAAAAGTGATGGGTGGACGACTTTGAATAAATCTGAACCACTGGCACTGCTATGTGCAACCTTCCACAGCACCGTGTTTTAGCCCATCTGCGCCATTGCAAAAGGGGTCCAGCCATATGCAAATCAGTCAGGTACTGCCACCAATGGTAGCAGCCCAGCCCGGACTCCTAGGCCAGGTCCCCTCTGTGCAGAGCCACAAGCAACCCCAGACATGTTTCGGCCTTGTTGGGCCTCCTCAGTGAGGTGCAGCTTGGTTTCCTATGGTGCAGCGAGCAAGGGACCCACATCTAACCATACCTCCCTCACATACGGAGACAAACTGTAACCAAAAAGCTGATGGGTGGAAGGCTTTCAATACATCTGAACCACTGACACTGCTCTAGTGCAGGTATTCTATTGCCTTTTCTGACAATTCTTGTTTTTCTCCCAGAGGAAGGTGCATCTTGTCCGCTTTCTTGTGAAGTTGTGATCCTGTGAAAGATGCAGGCACCCTCCCCACCTCCTTGCCTCCCTCATTATTTCATTGCTTGCTCAGCCACTGGGCAATACACAAGGAGGGGGATGGGCCTCATTATGAGTTGGGTGGTGTGGTAAAAAATGAGGCGGCAATACTGTTACCACCGCATTACCGCACATCCCGATTATGAGTTTGGGGCAAGGAGGAGAAAAACCCTCCAGCAAGAACCTGGAGGTAGTTCTGCCATCTTGCCTCCCAAAATAGGCCAATTCAATGGTAGTACTGCTGGGGGTAATAGCACCGAAATCCCCATCGTGTCCTAGGTATTCCAATTAATGGGGACTAACACCGCCTACCACCACTTGTAATCTGGCAGTAATACTGCTGGACCAAGTGGCAGTAACGGTAATACAGTTTGATAGTATCTGGCTGGATTTAACGTCGAGATACCACCAAACTCGTAATGAGGCCTATTGTTTTCTACAAGGCCTTGCTCAATTCTTTGGTAGATCGGGTCTTGTTCTTCTTTCCAGGGGCAGCATTACAGAAACGGTGCCCCTATGAAGGCGCAAGGTATTCTTTTCATTGCAGACATACCTGCTGAAGGCCCCGAGATTGAGAAAGTGATTTTGAGCTCTCAACAATTTTCAGCCCACAAGTCAGTTTTTAGGATTAGAATTGTTTTACCAACTTGAATAGCTGGTCGCATTAGCTATTTTGTTATAAATTTTATGTTATCACGTTACAGTGACTTATACCTATCTCATAGCTACAAAGCCTAATATTACTCAACACAAGTGCAACATGTCTACTCTCTCCCTCCCCTAGCCCCGGTTCTTCCAGGCATAATTCTACACCAACTCTTTGCGCCAACACTCATGTCAGCTGGCTTGGCAAACCCAGGGCTCTCCTTTGATATAGCGACTGTTTATTACAACCAAATCTGGTGCAAGCCTCCACGCTACTGAGTAAATAGAAAGCACATCACACAGCCACTCACCAAACCACATCTAGTCCCATGCTTCGCTGGGTCTAGTATTGCCATCACAATAAAACTCTGCTCTAAACCAAGCTCTACTCTCGACACTGCTGCATTCAAGCGTCCCAATAACGTATCACATTTAAGAACCACGCCTCCCTACTTTGACATATCACCTTATACTCATCCCAATTGATTTTCTTCTCTGTTTTTGGTCATTTTATTGTCTAGTTTCTCTTTCCTATCACCTCCTCCCCAAACCGTCCAGTCCTTTCCACAAACTAAGGTCTGGCAGCATCCGAATATACCACCTTTCGGACAAGGCCAGGAACCGTAAGACCACTACGGGGATGATGGGCGCAGTATGAACATTGGACAACATAATATATATAAGGTGTCCAATTAATGACTGTAAAGTCATCTTCAACCTTCCGCCTGATTAGGCGCTATTGATCTGATTTTTGCAGAGCTGGTGCTATTCGACCCTGGTATCCCTCCTCGCACTGTTTTAATGCTATTTGTTCAGGGCGTTTGTTTTCGTGGTCGTATGTGTGCGCACCCTGGGGCCCATGGGCATGTGGCATGATGATATAAGAATTTGTAATAAATAAAGTGATGGAAGAACTCTGGATTTACTGAGATTTCTGGCTGTGGTTGTAATGAGAAATTAGACATAAGACTGGTCCAGCTGTTTCCGCCAATACTGTCGCACCCAATACTGATGCCGCCATTCACAAGAAGTTGTAAATTGCACTGTTGGATCTCGGAATAAAGTCATGTTAATGGCATGGCATTGCTGCTTATCTGGCTAATCCTGACTGCATTGACTTATAATTGTAATGTATCTATTCTTTTAATGTAACTGTGGTAAAGTGGTTATTTGTATTACTTTTAGGGTCTTGGTACTGAAATAAAACTTTTGAATAGAATACGATGAGATACGCCTGCCCGCTCCTTCATAGAGCTGCGCAGGGCAGCATCACCTGGAAGAAGGCTGCCCTTATACTTTTTATATTTTACTCTTTTACGTGTGAGAGTTACTTCTTTTGATTGATTATTTCATGTATATTTGCTACTTTTTAAATATTTGTATATTTATCTATTTTTATATTTTTAAAGCATGTTAGGGAAAGTCTTGTGTCCCAGATTGAGTCACATGGTTTTTTGAACATCAAGAACACGTCCAGAAATGTTCTGTTTGTGTTCACCAGAGATCACCAATCACCCTCAATACCTTTCCCCAACCTTCCTTTGCTTGAGACACCCCGATACCAACAGGCGCTGGGAACAACTATCCCTTTTTACTTAGGTGGGACGACCCAAGCTGCAGTGGTAAGAGTTGTACCAAGCTCACCCCAATGTGGGCCCCCTCTTAGGAATCCCTATCCATCTGGCCCCCAATTCCACAAGTAAGAGTGGGATTACAACCTCTGAGAAAGATCCACGAGAGCCTGGTCACCCCACATCCGCCACCCCTGCTATTTCCTGTGAGAAGCTGAGTTTGATCTGTGTTGATGAAACCACGGCACTACAACGCCAGTCTTTTTTTAGCAGTTTTTTGCTCAAAACTTTCAGCCGAAAAAACTCATCGAAAAATATGGGGGTTGTGGGGGTGGATATAAGGGATAGGGGTGTGTGGGGAATAGGGACTAGATAATAGGGAAGAGGGAGAATGGGGGCGAACCCCCAAATATTTTTATTTTAATTGCTTCATTTATTTCACTGAAAATGTTCATCAAAACAGCGGAAAAAAAACCTTGGGATGTAAGAACATAGAACCGTGTTGATGTACGGTTCTATGTTCTTATATCACCAGGTTTTTTCCCGTGCAGTTTTTTGCAGAAAACATTTAGCCGAAAAAACGAATTGAAATGTTTTATTTTATTTGGGGTTTCCCCACAAGCTACATTCCTTCCCTATGATCTAGTCCCTATTCCCCACCCCCCCCATATTTTGATGGAATGTTCTCTTGTGTGTGCAGCTGAATGCAATGTTGAGTGAATGCTGTGAGTCAAGATGCTTGGTTGAAGAGCGCATCGTCTGCTCGGTGTCTCTTTATACATAACTGTTAACTTGTCGACTTCTTATCTGATATCTACAACCAGTAACTTGTAACCTTTTAAAATTCTTTCTCCAGGGTGCATCAGGGCCATCTCAAGTCCTTTTGGGGCCCTGGGCACGGACATCTTTGGGGCCCCCCTCCACCAAACCAAAGGAATTAAGGGATCAAGAATACTGGTGGCGCCCCACACCCGTCGCGCTCACAACCTATAGGTTAATATGCTGTTTTGCAGCATAATAAGCAGGTTTACTTCCTTTAAGTCCCCTTAGCCTCTTCATTCTTGCTCTAATCAGAATGATAAACAAGTAGGATTTGAATACCAACATTAGCAGTCTACGAAGAGGTATTACTGTTCTAATACATACAGGATCATTTTCATCAATAACATCCAGGAAGGTATGCAGCCTGTAGTATTAATGCAGGACTGTATGTAAAAGGTACATGTAACCCATAATAGACATAGAACTCACATTAGCTGCCTCAGAGAATGCAAAAATGCTCATGCATGGACAGAAGAGACCAATTGGAAGGAAGGATAAAGCTACACATACTGAAGCATGGATAGTGAATGCAGAATAGAAGCTACCAGGAAGGTGTCTTTATCCAGACTGAGATTAAAAGTGGGATAAGGTTTTCAAATAGTGTTGCCATTAGATATCAAAGGAACAAATGTCTGTGGTGTGTGATATAAATATGCTCACTATTAAAGTCAAAGCAACCCTATAGCCAGTGAAACCATGAATAGGTATTTTATGAAGATCATACCATGAGATGGAAATCACTCTGAAGGGTTGACAATATTCAAAGGTTTAGGGATTGACAATATTGAGAGGTTAGGCAATACAAGATTAAATGAGATGTCCAGGATCACACATTGGTTAAGGGCTGAAGGGGTAAAGCTGTGATTTGTGCCAACTCTGCAATTTCTGCTTTTGAAAAAATTATTTTCCAGTTCTTACCATGAACTAAAAAAAATCTCATTTTATTAAAACGGACTTGGAAAGTACACAAATCACATTTCCAAACATGACCATGTTTAAACAAAATATTATAGAAGGGTGTTATGCAAAATGGGAATGGTTCTAGCTTCATTCTCTCCATCATCAAGGAAAGTATATAAGTTCCAGCATACCAATCGTTCTGATTTAACACATTTAATCTGGGTTTGTCTTTTGTATTTTAAAGCTTTAAATACTTCCAAAACAATGGCTTGTGACATTTTCATTTATAAACGTGCCTAAAAACCTTTTGACTTTTACCAAAAAGCAAACAGTTTTTTGTATCAAACAAGCAGATCATAAAATATGCTTGCCTGAGGCCTGCAACATCTGGTCCGCTCTCTTCTGTCTACCAACCCTTCCACCCAGATGGCCTACATAAGAAGAAAGATCAAGTAATGGGCTAAACAATACCAGTAGCATGCAAGAAGGCAAACCTCACAGAAGACAGCACAGTAATGTAAGATATATTAGATGATTTGACCAGGATCACTGTATCGTCTGGTGGCAAATCCAGGATACAAGCATGAATGCTTTCGTTCCATAGTCTTAAATTTGGATACTTATTCACCTCTTCGACTAACAGTTTATGCTCATCGTTGGAGGTGATTGGCTGGGTTTTACAGCACCCCATCTGAACAAAACAATTTCTAGACCATCACTATACGGATGATATGTTTGTTTTTATAGCAACCCCTGTCTGGTGCAGGTACATTGCTGATAATAGCAGATGTTGTTCTGCAAAACCAATTACATATGCAGGCAGGTTTGTAAATTTCAGACATAGGAAAGGCTCAGCTGGCCTTGCTGGAATCTGATATTCTAATTTTGCATATGAACACCTATCTCTGCAATGAGTGCTTAACACACTGAACTAACTTCTGAACCATTGAGGCACTCAGTTTTTCAATATGCAGTTCACTGTTGCCTATTGCACATGATCAACATAATTCCCACAGGAAGGAAAGAATGCTACCGTAAGGAACCCACAAACTATGTATACCACAGTGAACACCGAAAGCAATACATGATGAATTGATCAAGGCAGAATGTACTTGTCAAAACAGAATGGCAATGGGTTTAGAGCCTCAGCAGCACCCCATAAAATATCCTGACATGTGCTATTTAAGACTGGTGACCAATCTTCAGATCAGGCAGCCTTGTGGGGCCCTGCTCCAAGTTGGGGGACCTGGGCAAGTGCCTTTTGCCCTCCCATAAAAACGTCTCTGGGGTGCATTGATCGGTGTAGACTTCGATAACTAACAGCCTCCCGCCTTACCTTGGTGTTCAAACAACCCGATGCTGTCTGCTGGGACTCTGCAGGGGGCAGAAAGTGTCCCTCCGTTATAGCCCAAATGCCTTATTTATGACAACCAGTTGTACCCAGAGGGACCAGAAGGACTCACCTGCTAGCTTTGCCAACCCTCTGACGCTGATGTGGCCCAATACTGGGCAGAGTCCTCCCAGACTGACAAAGAGTGGTGGGGCCATGTGAGAAGACCCATTCCCTGTATTGGGGCCTGGCTATGTCGTCCCTGGCCAGAACTGAACAACTTTAGTTTTTGTAGACACTCACAACCAGGCGTTTCTTGTGTGGTCACAGTTGAGCAGGCATCTTGGTCCTCCACACTCCTGCTTCTATAGCAGATGCTAGAATTCTTGCTGGGCACTTACTCAACAGATCCAGGGTTGGCACGGGAAGGGCAGACTGAACCATCTGATTGGCCCTTGTATTCTGATCTACCTTTAGAGTTACCTATTCTTCTTTTGTGCTTCTGGTTTTTATTGGATACCTGCTCTCCTGCTCTTGCTGTTTTTGCTTTGTTCTAAAAAGTCAAATCTTGCTAGCCATTGCCAAATTCTCTGTATTTTGCTTGTATACTGTTTCTTCTCTATAACTTGCCAGCCCAGTGACCTCACCACTCTCTTTTGTCCCACACCTACCTGCCTAACCCCCCCCAGTATCTCCATCCTCTCACCACTTCCACCCCAATGGCGCTTTCTGTTTCTCCTATCTTTTCCAATTGCTTCTCCATTGACTATCCTTCCCTTCTCACTAAGTCTGGTAGGAAGAAGTTCAAAAAGGATATCTTGGCCTCTAACCCTGGTCTTCCTATTGCCTACTCCAATGCTTCCGTCATACAGACCCTTACCGACATCCTCTCTGTCATTCCTTCGCCAGATCTATGGACTCCTCATATGGTCTCTGTGCTCTGCCCTATCTCCTCCTCTCCCATTAATTGTGGCACTCACTGGGAAGTTCTCATGGCTTCCTTCGACTCCTCTAAAGTCATCATTAATGTCTACCTAATTGGCACTGTCATGGTCGAAGGCCCTCAGGCCAATCTCCTCCTCTTTGATAGGCGCTTCCCTCGCCTCATCAATTTCCTCTCATCTCCTGCTGTCCCCTCCTCTTCCCCCTTGGCTACCTTGCCCTCCCACTCCTCCTCCTCCTCTGCCCCTCCTAGGGCTCTTTCTCCTCCGCAGGGCGTACCTCTGATCTGCACCCCCTCCCCGGAAGGTCTTTAAGGCTGGCAACCTTCTTCATATTGCCACTCTCAACTATCGCTCTGCCGTCAAACACTCCTCTGACATCTGCCACCTCCTTGAGGAACTAGACCTTGATGTCCTTGGTCTTACTGAGACATGGTTCACGGCCAGCTCTGTCATAAGCTTTGACACTATCCTCCCTGATGGCTACAAGATCCTCTCAGCACCCAGATCCTCCCGGTTCGGTGGGGGGGTAGCCATGATCTTTCCTGAGTGGATTCCTGCCTCTATCATTCCCACTCAGACCTACTCCTCTTTTGAATGCCTTGTCTGTAGGCTTTCTCTTCCACCTACCCATTCTCTTACTGTGGTTACCATCTACCGGCCTCCTGGTCAAATCACCTCATTTCTCTCTGAGTGGGCAGACCTCTCCTCCTCCCTCGTGGCCTCTACAACTCAACTCCTCCTCCTCGGTGACCTAAATATACATTTAGACTCTCCTTGCTCCTCCTCTGTACTCTTCCATGACCTCTGTGACTCCCTCTCCCTGTCCATCCTCCCCTCTGGCCCGACTCACTCTGCAGGGCACACACTCAATGTCTTGATCTCCTCTGACCTTCCCCTCTTCATCCCTCTGACCACTCCTCTCTCCTGGAGCGATCACTCCCTCCCCTCATCTCATCTCTGCCTCTCTTCCACCCAAGCCAAGCCTACCCCAACACTGCCACCTACCTTCTCGGACATCTTGCCCATGAAAAGCGTGTCAGTTGAGGCTTTTGCCACCACTTTCTCTCCCCCCCTCCACCTTTGGCTGTCTCACATCCTGACACAGCCCTGTCTCCACTCTGCTCTTCAATTTCTGATATGCTTGATGCTCTTGCCCCTGTCATGAGGATCCGTTTGAAGTCCAAAGCCAAGTGCAATTCCTGGTATGACTCTGACCTAGCTACACTCAAACGTAAGTGCAGGGCAGCAGAGAGAAAATGGAGGACTTCCTGTTCATCCTCTGACAAACTGGCCTGTCGCCTGCTACAAAGGCAATACCGATTCTCTGTCCTCACCAAGAAGAGAGTCCACATTCAAGCTCGTGTCTCTGTGGCATCTAACAACTCGGCCGAACTCTTTAAAATCTGCAAGGAGCTGGCCAACCCTGCTGCGGTCTCTACCCCACCTGTTGCCTCCCAGGCTCTTTGCAATGCCCTTGCCTCTCACTTCATTTCAAAAACCCAGGACATCCTGTCCACCCTCTCCACCTACACCCCTACTCTCCCCTCTCCATCTGTGCTTGCTGACCCTCCTTTAGCTAGCCACCCTCCCACCATCCTTCTCGTCCTTTCCTCTTATCACCCCTGACAAGGTCGCTAGACAAGTCCGATCTATGAAAGCCTCGTCAAAACAGGTTCATCCCTGTTCCTCTAAAACCATCAAGGACCACATTGACACCCTCGCTCCGGCCCTTGCTGATTTTTACAACCACTCTTTGCCTCGGGATCCTTCCCCTCCCCTCTGAAGCACTCCTTTGTGCATCCTCTTCTCAAGAAACCCACAGCTGATCCTTCTTGCCCAGCTAACTATTGCCCAATTTCCATTACTCCCTTTCTTGGCAAACTCCTGGAAAAGTTGGCCATCTCTCAGTTTAACCTTCATTCCAATTCTGTTGGCTGTCTCCGTGACCACCAGTCTGGCTTCAGAGCTGCCAGAAGTACGGAAACTGCTCTCCTGAACATCTGTGAAGATCTGCTCTCCAACCGTGACTCTAACATTCCCTCTGTCCTCATCCTCCTCAATCTCTACTCTGCCTTCGACACAGTCAACCATACCATCCTGCTCAACCGTCTCTGTGAAAACCTGAGTATCACTGATCAGGCTCTGGCCTGGCTGACCTCTTTCCTCTCAGATCGACCCTCCCAGTTCCAACTTGGGTCCTTCCTTTCATCTATCTTCCTCTCTACCTGTGGTGTTCCCCAGGGGTCTAACCTCTCGCCCTGGCTTTTCAACCAATACCTGGCAACTATCGCCCACTGCATTGCCACTTTCTGCTCAAATTCCTAGTGCTACGCCAATGACACTCAACTCATTTTCAGGCTGCCCTCTGCCACCTCCTCTACCTTTCTCATCTCTGATTGCATAACTGCCATTCAAGATTGGTGTTCCGCCAATGATCTTTGTCTGAATGCCAGCAAGACGGAGATCCTCCTCATTGGCACACCTTCACCATCCTTTCCCCTCACTCTCTGGCTGGCCTCCCTTGGCCCTCCTCCTACCCTCACCTGCGATTCTAAGAACCTCGGGTCATCTTTGACTCCACCCTTTCCTTCTCCGCCCACATCTCTGAGGTCTCTAAAAAGTCAAATTTCCGACTGCACCTCCTCAGAGGTACTCTGCCTTTCCTCTCCTTCCCCCAAAAGCTCATGGTATTCCAAGCTCTGGTTCTCTTTAGGTTGGACTATTGTAACTGCCTCTGTATAAATCTACCTGCCTCTACTCTCCGCCCTCTGCAACTAATCCAGAACAGGACTGCAAGACTTGTCCTTGGCCTCAAGCCCTTGGATCGTATCTCTCCAGCTCTGAAATCTCTCCACTGGCTCCCAGTGGATGCAAGGATTACATTCAAAACCCTCTGCATTGTCCACAAGGCTTTTTGGGGCCTGGGTCCAAAATACCTTCAGCTATGCCTCCGCAAATGCCTCCTCTCTCGAGCTCTTCGCTCCTCTACCTCCAACTCCCTCAGGGTCAGTCGTTTTTCAAAGAAACAAGCTGGGGGTAGATCTCTGTCTTCGGCTGGGGCCTCCCTCTGGAATAGCCTCCCTGCCACTCTAAAACTTCAGGAGAACCATCTCCGGTTCCAGAAGCACCTCAAGACCTTCCTCTTTTCTTCTGCCTTTGCTCCCCCTCTCCCCTGCTGATCTGTTCTTTCTTGGCACTGTGCACCTGGCCACCCTCTGTCCTTCGGGCCCAGGTACCTAGTCACCCTGCCACCCTCCCGCACTGCCTCCGGGCCACCCCTTGCACTGGGGTCTGTATCTTTACCCATACAGCCCCCCTTTTTTCTTCCTGCACTTATCAGACCCACCCTGTCTGCCGCCTTAAATCTAGTACTTGTAAATTGCTGGCTGCATTACCACTGTTTGTTGCCTTTATTATTTATTTATTGTTATTTATCTGTTTCTCCTCTGCTTCACACTTTCCACTTCTCCCTCCTTCCATGCACTTTTCCCCTCCCCCTCTCCCATGCACTTGTGTGTTCTTAATGTCACTGGGCCTAGTAAGATCGCTGTTTTGTTCTCCCCTGTTGCCCTTCCTTGCCTTGTCGCGCTCTGAAACACTTGTGTACGAGCGCGATAGAAATAAAATATCAATCAATCAATCAATCCTGCCCTGTGCGGCATCCTTGGAAGTCCAGCTTTGTTGATTAGAAAGGAGGACATAAGTTGTGCTAGAGGCAAAAGAAGATTTCTAGTGTGACAACGTTTTTATTTCTCCTTCAATTTAGATTCTAACTTAATTAAATTCTTATTTCCTCTTAGAATTTAAATGTCTTGTAACATCTTCTTTCTGTACCTTATGCAACCATGTTCATTATTAATTATTCATATACAACATCTTCGGAGAGGAGCGTTCCCATTGGTAAGCTAGCAAGTAGGGACATAGGTATCATTCATGGGCCATTGATTTCTCTTTGAGCCGATATGGTTCTGCAATGTCATCTCTGAGATTTCATGTGTCTTTTGATCTAAAATATATTTAAGCTTGTGTAGAAAGTCAAGCTTTTGCTCCCTACCAGACTTCCAGAACAGTTGTCAAAGCTGTGGTCCTCTGCCACATTAGCCCCTCTGAAAGCCAACCATCACCAGTAAGATTCCCTATCACAGGATTAAGAAAATTCAGCCACATCACCCTGTTCTCAAGGAGCCACACTGATTATCCCTTCAAGCATGCATCATGCTCAAGATAGCCGGCATAACCCTCAAAGCAATCACAACCGAAACACCACTACTTGCCTGAGAAACTGACCATCCTGGCAGCCAGTGCACCGCAAGAAGCAGCCACAACATTGCCAGGTTGGAAACATAGAATGGCAAGTGGGAAAACACAGGAAATGTGGCCTTTTCCTGCTATGTAGCTGTCTCTGGAGCATGCTACCAACACAGATAAGGCGGGCCTCCTTCATCATACATTTAAGGAAGGACCTGAAGACTTTACACCTCAAACAGCACCCTGCCAATCACTAATCTCACCGTTTAACCCTCATCCCCCCCCGTTGAACTCCCACCCTTCCCCACCCTTCCCTGTTCTCCCTACCCATCCCACTTATTACCCCATTCACTTTTTGACAGTGCTCAGTTTCTTCCCAGCTAGGTTCATGCATAAATCCCAAATATAAATGCCTAGATATGTACATACATGCATACATCTGAATGTTAATTTCCTTGAAAGGTCAAATCATCTCATTTGAGATATAGGTTTCTTTTCCTGTTGTTTCAGTATTTTTCTTTCCCAGAGTTAATGGTATCCGGGACAGGGAAAAGCCCCTTACCCTGTGTCAGTTTCCCTCTCCCTCATAATCCCCTTAACACCCTGCAGCCCAGCCACTGTCCTCCTTCATACACATCAGCTCACCCGGCCCCTCGCATGCATCCTCAGACCTTGTGTGCTCCTTCCTGCAATCACATTGCCAGCTGGCTCCATGTGCTGTTGCTAATATGATAAAGTGCTTCATTTCCCCTGATATGGTAGGTTATTTATTTGTATTTGTATTTATATAGCGCCTTAATTCATAACACGCTTAATACCAAGAGGTTTCTAAGCGTGGGCCGGGTATCGAACCTGTGTTGCTCCGTGTCATCTTGCTTCCAAGGTGAGCGTGTTGCCCCTGAGCTATCCTCCCGCACCCTCCGCCCTCACTTTTACCTCCTGTTCCATAGTCTCATCCACCAACCCATTCTGATAGACTAAAACACATTCCATTGGATTGTTATGATTTAAAGTTGTATGAGATAAAATTGTAACTAGATGAAACTGTAACTTTGGAGGCATCACAGCAAAGTTGTTGTCTGATGAAACTGAGCGGATGCTTTCCCTGCACCACCCAGACACGTTCAGTGTGTTGTGCTACAAGACGTGACCTAGTTTGTTCTGAGCCAACACCAGCTTTCTAACTTACTGAGGCTGGCCAGAAACGTCATACTCTTTTATCGTCTCTCCCGCATTCTTTCAGTGTTTGTCTATGCCTCCATCAACCCATCCATCCTTCCATCCATCAATCCATACATATATTTATTTATCTGTCTCCCCACCAATGTGGCGGGCCCGACCGCATTAAATATGGACTAGAGTAGCAAAGCATAAGTGAGATTTTATTTTGCAAGATTTTGGCTCATGAAGGTTGCCTCTCGTCTTTGTAGTCAAGTCTTTCACTGCTATTCACAAGCGTTTCTGGTATTAAAGCCTTAGAGAGTTAATCATGTAATGAGCACTTCAGCTGTTCTTACTGGGGTTTGAAAGACTCTTTCACAGCTGGCAGGGTTTTAGAAAATGAGCTCTTTATTCATTTGCACTGGACATAGAGACTCGCTTTCCCAGCATACAATGTTTTAGACAAAGAATGCTATGGGTCTCATAACAAGTTTGGTGGTATTCTGGTGGTAATTCCCTATTTTCGGAGTCCATAGGACTCCATGGGAATTTTTGGTGGGTTTACCATGCAGTAATTCCACCCGTGGTAAATCACCACCACTTCTTTCCTGCACCGCCAAACTTGTAAAATGGTCCTATGTTATTTCATGCTGGGGTTTCAGACTGACTTTGGCAGCATGCAGCAGTACAGGCCGTGAAGACTCAATTAACTCTGGGCTTCAAGACTCTCTTTCTCAGCAGGCAATGTTTTAGACAAAGAATACTATTGTATCATTACGAGTCTGGTGGTATTCTGGTGGCAATTCCCCATTTTTGGAGTCCGTAGGACACCATGGGGATTTTTGGTGGGTTTATCGTGCTGTAATTCCACCTGTGGTAAATCACTACCACTTCATTCCTGCACCGCCAAACGTGTACTGTGGCTCGATTGTTATTTCATGCTGAGCTTTCAGACTGATTTTCGCAGCATGCAGCAGTACAGGCCGTGAAGACTCAATTCAGTCTGGGCTCTGAGACACTCTTACCCAGCAGGCAATGTTTTCTTCGCTGCGCAGTCTGCTAGTTCACTCTAGGGGTTGATACTTGCTCCCGGCTTGCAGCGGGTCAAGGAGTGAATATGTTCTCATTTCGCTTTGAGCCGTGAGACCTTCCAAGCATGCAGTGTCTCAGCAGCGCGTTGGACCTCTTACTCATGTCCCATTGTTCTTCTTCACTCTTTGGCGGGCCATGATGAGCTCTTCACCGTGGCTCTGTTCCTGTTCCCCCCTTTCGGCTGTTGCTGGACCAGCAGGACCTCCCATTCATGTTGCTCTGCTCCTTCTCATGCTTCAGCTACTGTGGACAGTTGTGTTGTGTACTTTGCCTGTCCAAACCAATATACCTCTTTCGCTGTTTGACTCTGATGGCCTTTTGACTTCTTTGTCTCACTGGTCTTTAGACTCCAGGCAAGGGTTTTCTCCATGTCCTCATTACGGTACACTTCTTCGATATCAAACATCTAGCAAGACCTCAGGTGAGGGTCCTGAATCTTGGCTCTGCTGCGGTCCCACTGTCGGCCACCTGAGGAAAGATGAGTCCTCCCTTTGAGTGCTCTTGTGGCCGAAGACTGCTCCTCCTCAGGCCTTACAGCCTCCTAACAGCCAGTCGGTAAAGGCTTCACCCTCCTTACAGGAGACCGGGAAGCCACCTGTCGCATCAGCGAACACCATCCACTGAAGAAAGACCCAGGGAAGCTGTCTTTTCAGCACTGCCCGTAGAATAAAGAATCACACTACCTCTCTCGGAATCCATATCTATCTGTCCATCTATCCCTATTACCACTCCTTCCAGCCCTCGTCCTTCTCCTCGAATTCCCTTGGCCTTCCCTTCCTTTCTCTTCTAATTGACTCTTCTTTACAGTATTCATGAAATATGGGGTATGGCCCCCCTGCTACTATGTCCCTATTCTTAGAAAGTCTTCTTTTGTCCCTTCAATTCCATCTAATGTATGTCAGATTTGATTCTCCCATTCCCCAAAATGTGCTCTGTATGTATTTACTCTAACCTCTATACGAATCCAGCTTTCCCCCTTTTCACTCCACTGCTCTGTGTTTTTAACTCTTGACTCTCTGCTCATCATTATAAGACCTCTTCAATTCTCGTTCAACTCGACCTTTCAACTCCTTTTGGCATTTGGGGCGTTAGTCTATTGTCACTATGGGGTTTTGCGGGTTCTCTGCTTCACTGGTTTCACACACGTGTCTCCGAATGGCCATACCCTGCCTCTGTGTCTGGCAAACGCGCTCCTGTTCTCCCTTTCCGATGTGGAGTTCCCCAAGGCTTGGTCCTTCGTCCCTTTCTATCCTTGCAGTACAAAAATCTTATTTTGCCAATTATTTCTTCTTTCAATCTTTCTTATTATTTCTAATCTGACGAGGCTCTAGTTTCTGTTTCTTGTTCTGTCTTTTCTGCTTCTCTTCACTGTACCTTTTCATCGTGCCTTCCCTCCAAGCAGTCTTGAATCCCCCTAAACTAGTTTCGTCTTTTCCAGCCTCTTCATGCCCTTCGTCCACTCCTCCTTCATGTGTCCCTTTCTCTCCTTCTCGGTGTCACTGTACTCCTTCTGCTTGTAATACTGGAGTTGTTTTTGATTCTTCTATCTACTTCTCTTCTCGTATCTCTAACACTGACCGTTCCTGTCACTGTATCTAAAGAATATTCCTAAAGCTCACCCTCTTGCTACTAAGCTTCTCTTCTCTACATCAATCGTTGCTTGTCTTGACTACTTGCTGCGCTCTTGAATGGTCGAGCAGCGTATTCGTGGCTTCTCTCAGAGCGACCTTTAATTCTTCTGCCCGTGTGCTTTTTTGCCTCTGTCCGTGGTACTCTGTTTCACCTGCACTTGCCTCCCTTCAATAGCTTACCGTAGCCTCCTGACTATGTCATTGCCTTTATGTTGCCTTCAAGTGCATTCATGGCTTGGCCCCTCGTTTCTCTGTATGCTCCTTCTAGTTCTCTTTGGTCTCATCTCCTATTCTTCTTGCTGTCCCTAAGCATCACTGGGCCTAGTCTCATTTCTGCTCTTCCTCCCTCCTGCTAATTAAACATTGAAATTAGCTACCTCTCCCTATTACGTCCTTATCCTCATTTAACATTTTTTTTTCATGCCTAAATTAGCACTTTTTTCATTTTCTTTTTAAGTGTATTGGTCTATTGTAAATTAGAACCCCCAGAGGGCGTGGCATGGGGCCTCTCAGCCTATCAGGGAGCTCAGAATGAAGACTTTACCTCCGGATATTGCCTGCATTTCAAGCACCCTGTGCTCTCTTTCCCCCCAGATGTTCATCTCCCCACCTACCCGCCTCCACCCCTGCCCCACTGACATGCTGCTGCCTCGTCCCTTGCTGGTGCCAGGAATACTCAATGTTCCGGAGCTTCCCCGCCATGGCAATGGCATCCATGGAAAGGGAGAAGGAACTTGTTCCCTTCTCTCTAGTTCATGGTGCCCATCTTGTTTTTTAGTTTTTTTTTAAAGTTGTGAAACAGCAATCAGACTATTTCTCAACTTAAATAAGTATATGTTAGGACCCCAGAAAGCATGTTGAGGTACTAATAGCAATAAACCCCTTGATGGGGAAGCAGGGATGTCATTTAGGGGTCATCAGGGGTGGCACCTTTGACCCCTGAGGTCTTCCTTGCTACCCCTGTGATCTCCCTTGCAACCCCTTAAAAAAATTCTTTTTTTTTAATTGAGTCTCGTGGTCTGTGGCCAGCAGCATGTGGCTCCTTGTTTCTGGAGTGTCTGGCTTTCAAATAGCCATAGCCGATAAGATAGCTCAGTTGGTTGAGTGTTTGCTTCTATGAAGTGTGTGTGATCTGCAGGTTGTAGGTTGCAGGTTCTACTCCCGACAAGGTCAACTCAGCCTTTCATCCTGCAGAGGTTCATAAACGAGTACCAACAAAGGTTGGGTGATATTGTATGTATATTTGTTCTATACAAAGCGCTTAAGTGTAAGTGCTATATAATAACACATCAGTATCGTTAGGCCTTGGACGTCTGCTTGCATTCACAGTGATATGGTAACATGGGCCTATGCGCACTATTAACGATACATATGGTGATCCATTCTTGTATGAAATATATATCACTTTACAGTGATATCTTAACCATATGTTTTGTAGTTTACTTAGAAACAATGCTATGTGATGCCACTTCCTGTTTTGTCACGGGGTGAAATGTTTTGTTCCACTGCTTCCCATGATGTCACTTGGGGGTGGGGTCAAATGAGATCACTTCCTGTGATGTCATCAGGGGCCAAGAGTCATGTGATGTCACTTCTGCTACCCCTGGCATTTTGGTGAAACGACATCCCTGGGGGGTGGGTGGTATATTACCGGGTCTGGTAATGCCCCAAGGCTCACATTAATTCCCTAGAATACACATGTTCTATCTATCCATTTATTGGTATCTGGTCATTACATCTAATGCCGTTGCATCTAATGCCATTCCAGCGAAATTGTTTCATCTATAAAATGTCCATCGATTGCATATATTTGGGGCAGTAAAGGGTTAATTTTTGTTTGGGTGCTTTATAAAGGGTCAAAAACAGGGGTTGGGGGGTTCCCCCCCCCAAAAAAACAAAGAAAAAAAAATGCATTCGATGCAAATTTGTTAGATGGAAAAATTTGATGCAAATGTATGTCGATGCAAGGAATTTGATGCAATGACCATAAACCCAATTATCTATCTCCGAATAGTTCCATCTATTTTCTTTGTAATTTTCTATGTATCTATCTAAGCTATCGTCCTCTCTCTGTGACAAAATATATAATTAGAGGTAAAGATGTGAGAGGTATAGACATATATTTCTTTGCCTCCCTGCTTATTTGTCTGTCCCACTCTGTCTTCCCCTCTAGATCCTCCTTGCATAAGTGCCCACGCCAGCATTTTTTGTCTCACTCTGAGCCCCCCTTTCTCAATTCAATTGAGCTCCCATCCCAACTCAATTCACTTCCCTGTAACTCAATCTCTTCCAGTGAATAATGCGTTCTTGTCTTGCGCTGCTGAGTCACTAGAATTACTAGTATCTTACATGCCATTCTGTTACAGGGGTGAAGCCAGGACAGACACATATATGTATTTTACATATTTTGTCACTGCCTTAAATTCTGGTGCAGGACCAGGGCATTTTTACTGACTGTCAACAGCGTGTTAATTAGTTTAGTCCATTGCTTTCTAGGTGTCTAATTCACTCCACTGCTTATTCGGAGTTTGATATTGATGCTTATTGCATGGAGGTCTTATAATGTCCATTGGGTCTTTGCGTCACAGTTTCCATGGGTGTATGTCTGATAGCTTGCATTTATCTTTAGTGTATAATAATAATAACGACAACATTTCACAGTAGTGCTGCTGGTCTCTGGGTCAGTCACTGAAAGTGATCCTTCGGGGATGGAGCCGAGAGGGAGAGAGAGAGAGATGGACTTTAGTTGTGGGGTATTGTATGTTGTTCTCGGGATGAGTCACTAAAAGTGCACCTTCGGGGGTGGGGCCGAGAGAGAAAGAGAGGTGTTCTTTGGTTGTGCAGTAGTGTCTGTTGGCCTCTGGGCAAGTCACTGAAAATGCACCTTTGGGGTTGGTGGTAGGTAGAGAGAGAGAGAGATGGATTTTGGTTGTGTGGTAGTGTCTGCTGGTCTCTGTGTGAGACACTGAAAGTGCCCCTTCAGGGTGGGGCCGAGAGAGAGAGCGATAGTCTTTGGTTGTGTGGTAGTGTCTGTTGGTCTCTGGGTGTTTTATAGTGTTTGCTTTTGGACTGAGGATGTTTTACAGTTTTTTACTGGTCTTTGGGTGTCTTATAGCGTCTGATGATAATGGAGTGTCTGTTCATCTTTTTGTGGCTGCTGAACTCAATGGCCCTCATTATGAGTGAGCCGGTCCTGAAATAAGCTGGCAGTAACAAGGTTACCGGCACCTTTTCAAGATCGGCTCACACCGAGTCTGCCGTGGGAGCTGGGAACTACCAACAGGCCTGACCTACCAGTATTTCAGGCCCCTACTGGCACATAATTCACTGAAGTACCTGGCAGACTACCGGCAACCTCATATTCAGTGTCTATGTGTCTGAAAGTCTGTGGGTCTTTGTAACTACAAAGGTTTACAACAGTGTGCGCTGGTAACCGGGTTTGTGTTAGTGTCTGCTGACCATAGTATTGGCTGGACTTTGGATATCTGTTCGGATCGATTTGTCCATGGGTGTCTGATATTGGTAGCTAGTCTTTTAGTATATTTTCGTCTCTGGTCTCTGGGTCTAATAGTGTTTGTCCGTTCTTAAAAACAGAAGATGCACTCTAAGAACGCAATACATGCTTCCTGCCTCCTCATCCTATCCAGGGGAGGCAGAATGCTTCAGGAGTATTGAAATGCACCTTGCTGTGATGTGTCAAAGCATATTGCTGCCCTGTGAAGCAGAACCTGGAGCACTGGTACCTAATCCACAAGTAGTGAGGTGGACATAGGCAGCTTCAGCACTGGGCATGACATCTCTTGGAGAGGCCAGCAGAAGGCGTCTGAGCAGCAGTGAGCCACCATCCCTAATAGCTGTGTCAGGACCATCAGAAGTAGGCGCATTTCCAGCGACCACGTATTGTGCCAAAAGTCTGCCATTTAAAGGCAGGGTTTGCCTGGAAGTCTGAAGTGTCGGAAGTTATGCCACTTAGCACCAGGAATTACCGAACCATAAGTCCTTAAACCCTGATCTCAAGAAGAAGAACACTGCACAGGCCTTTGTGTCTCATTTCATGTTTGGTTGTAATTTGGTTGTAAACCCACCAAATTAGCACCAAACTCGATTAGCATTACCACCATTTGGTCCCCTCCCCTGGAGGTTCCACAGGATTACAAGTGGTGATAATTTTCCATTTTTGGAGTCAATGGGACTCTATCTGGATTTTGGACAGATTTACCACTGGTGGAATTACAGCACAGTAAAGATCTTCTGATTATGGGTGGTAAAGTGGCAGCTTCACCTCCATATTTGTGTGGGAGGTAAATCCTCCACTTTACCTCCAAAGTTAGAAATCAGCGATGCAGGAAAATGGCGGTTATTCTGTTACTTCAAAAAAAGTGGAAGGAACGATCACCACTTATTTCGGATGCTGACGAATTTAGAATGAGGCCCTTTGTGTAAATTGTAAACCAGTAAACCAGTAAAATTGACTGGAATGGACAGGTTGGGAAAGAAGCAACCTCAACCTCTGGAAGTGCCCTGTCTGAGCTTTGGCAACCTTGCAAAGACTGCGTTACCCGAGACACTGCAATGCGAAGGTGGTCTGTGCTCTGTGCAACGTTCACCTTGAGTACCGAAAGGAAGCAACTCTGGATGTGGTTCAAGCCTTTGCGTACCCTGTTCGACCTCCAGGGGTTTCTTCTCTTGCTTGTAGTTTTTTGTCCATCAGCAACCACCGTCACAAAGGTGGTCTCTATATACAAAGTTGTGGGAGCCGATATGGGAGACATCTGCACGCAACTTCTATAGTTCTCATGTAGCCATGACTATCTGGCCAACATCCAAACCACAGTCAAGTCGAGCGTCTCTGTGGCCAACCCTATCTTGTGGTCCATTCCCAATGAAAAGATAGCCTAAACGTGTCTCATCGTTATCTAAACTCTCACAGACTTACTTTGGCCTCTTTGATGAACATAATAACAGAGCCACAGTTGATGTGCTTTCTGAAATGTTCACACCAGATCTGTGTGTGGTCCCTAATTAATACATGCTCCCTTTGTTTATACATACTGCAGGCTACTGCTTTTCCCATTGGGGTTGAATTAGTATAAAATGGGGTGGCAGTTCCTTGCTACCTGCAGACTATATCTACCAGAATAATCAAAAAATAGTCCATAGGTGCCCCTCTGCAAGAACGAACACGGCCCATTGACCTGTTCTTTGGGAAGGTAGCCTCTCGAGAGTCTGCAGCCACACTTTAGCTCACTGTACCTTTCACAGATGGGAAATATGGTGGTCAGTCAAAAGGCCGAATACATAATACCGAATGTCAAAAATCTCGAAACCAAAATCTCGAAAAAAAAATTATCGAATTATTTATTAATTTATTTATATGTGTTTTTGGGGTCAGGTAAGTAAAAAAAATGGTTAAAATAAAAAAAAAGGGGGGTTGGGGGGGACCCCCCATTTCGAAAGAAAAACGTCATAAAAAAAATTCGATATTTTTTTTTTCGGCCATTTGTTTTCGAGATTTTGGTTTTCGAGATTTTGGTATTCGGTATTATCACTATGAACCGGGAAATATCCATTTGCACCCGAGGAAACTTGCCCCTGCTTCCCCATGCTGCATCTATGCATAAAAAGGGCTCAAGTGATTGGTCTGCTACATTTGGGAACAGCCAACCAGACTACATACATTGCTTAGCTCTGGACAACTCTGCATACTCCTTCTCGACTTTCCAACATTGCCTTTTGGTGAAGGACTACTCACTTCTCACACGCACGTCATCGGACATTGCAATCATCCCATCCTCACTGTCACTAATGGTGGGAAGCCGACTTATGAATTTCCCGGGGGGGTGGGGAGGGGCGCCAAATACAGGAAGTGACATTCACTGGCAGTTATAGGACCACAAAATTGCATGTAGTCACCAACTTGGTGCAACGGCGCGCTGGGGGCGGGGGGTGGAGGAGCGTGCAGCGCAGAACAGTGGAAACATTGGCTAGCATGTACTGCATATACTTCCCTTCGTTCCGCTGACCGCTTCCTTCTCACTGTACCTCCTTCCCCCTGTGCTTCCTCCCGGTTTCGCTCCTTCCACCTTCTTCCTCCACTGCACTGGAACTCTCTCCCACTCCCAATCCGCTCTTCCTCTACCTTCACCTCATTTCGCAGTTCCCTTAAATCCCTCCTTCTCCATTCCCCACCTTGAAGCCCCCCACTACCCTCTCCATTCCCCAGTTTCTCCCCTCTTTGAATTCATCTCTCCCCTCTCCCATTACATTCTTTCTCCCCTTTCTTCTACACATATTCTATCCTTCTCCTGCCCCCTCAACACTCCTATCCCCACTCCTCTCCCCCCTCTCAGTTAATTGCTCCTTGCACTGTTTTGTAGAATGATTCAAGTTGTATTCTTGCTCACAATGTTAATTGTTGTTATTTTTCTGTATTTGTTGTTCCATTGTACAGCGCCTTGGTGTGAGGCGCTCAATAAATCAATCAATCAATCAATCAATCAATCAATCAATATACTAAAGTCAAGTAAGAAGGAGATTTAAGCCTTTGAGTTGCATTTAATTAGGCCATCACTGCCCCTACTCCACCCCTCTATAATCATTCAGGTTGTAGTAGCCCTCAAAATGCAGAGCAACACAACTAGGATGGGAGAACGAAATGACGTCCCATCCTGTGAGTGTGTCAAACGTCAGCGCAAAGACTGTGTGGGTGCCTCCTACCTTGGAGCACAATCTCACTAATTTGGTGCAAATCTCGCAAGTGGGAGCATGGGAATCCCCTGCGTGTGTGTGGGCTGCAGACCCCGGATCACATGCTCACTTCTTCAGTGTGAAACTCTGGCCAAGGCTCTTTGGGCAAGCATTCAGGATGGGTCTCACACCTATAAACAGTGTGATTATATTGAGTGGGCACCTCACTCCTTGGAGCATAGTATAAACCGTTGCTGGTAATCTCACAACTGAATGAACAGTTTTACTCTTGGTCATCTCAGTGACCCCATGTATATTAATGGAGTCAGTCTCCCATCCCGGAAGACAATTATATTTCTGTTAAAACACTCTGAATTGTCACTCCAGTTTTTTCATTCTATAGATCCACACCATATTCATTCAATGTGTGTGCAGGGGTAATAACTTGTGTCTGAGAGAGCTCATACTTTCATTCAGGAGAGATAAAGGGGTAACAACCCCCTGTATGTGGGATCAGGCTCATTTTGCCCCATGGCCATTCCAGAAGGAGTGAGCAGGTTTTAAGACCCTGCTGATTCCGCTATCCGACAGGCTCGAGCCGTCTATCCCTTGCCCCATCACGGCTCCCAACATCCTGAGCAGCATTTTATGGACAGCAAGCAGCTCCGGACATGCCTGTTGCCAATTGAATGTAGACAGCTCTACTATTTAGACACTGGGAGAGAGCCATGAATCCACATTGGTGGTGAAGAAGCACTCAACATACAGAACACAATGGGATAGTGTTGCAGTCCTGCTGAGAAATGACAATTCTGAGCATGTGAGCAGTAGGCTGGATCAGCGCTGCCCCATAAAAGGTGTAGAAGCCTCTGTGAGAAGTGGCAGTACTGTCCCAACGGTGAGAAGTGTAGTATGTTCACATTAACTATGCTTAAGAACTTTGGGTTATTGAATAGTGCTGCTACATTCTGAGTAATTCCATCCGTTTAAATGTATGAGCTCTTGTATAACCACAACAGTGTTGAGTTATTCTGATGATGACAGACTTGCTCAATAGTTCTGGTTCTGTATCATTAAATGTACTTCAGATCTTTAGAGTATCGGAAGGATAGCTCAGGGGCAACGTGCTCGCTGTGGAAGCAAGGCGACACAGAGCAACACAGGTTCGATCCCTCGGTCCGCTCAACACAGGTTTGCTCCCTCGGTCCGCGCAAACAAGGTTCGCTCCCTCAGTCAGCGCTTAGATACCTGTGGGTATTACACGCATTATAAATAACCAATTAAAATAAAAAGAAATACATCTGTTGAGAAGTGCTGGGGTCAATAAGAGTGTGGCAGCTCAACTGAGAGGTGCTGATGTTGTCCCATCAAAAGTATAGCAGCCCCACTAAGATGAACTAGCATTGCCTCAACAAAAGCATAGTATTATCGCTGAGAAGATTCAACAATTATAGAAGCCCTGTTACAGCAGTACTATCCCATCAAGAGTATAGCCAGCTAACTGAGGAGCACCAGCGTTGCCCCATTTCAAATATGGCAGCTCTACTAGAAAGTGCTGGCTCATACGCCTCTGCTCCCCGCCCATAGCATTCACCCTCACCACGTGCACACTCAGAGACATGCAAACAGTCGTATTTGCCCTCTCCCTGCCCCTGCTCCCTGCCCCCTCCGTCGCTTTGTAGAGGTACACCCAACCCAAAAGATTATTAGAAATTGATTGACAGACTTTTTTTGCATCTGTGCCTCCATTTCTAAAAATCATTTTGGGTTGGGTGTACCTCTACATCTGTGCGCCCCTCTGTGCCCAGATGTTAGGACCTCACTATGGTGCTTTATCCGGAGATTATTAAAGCACTATTCTAGATGGGCCTCGCCTTGTTGGAGTCAATCCTCCGCACGCGACGGTAGTGAAATCTCTTACAAACTTACTAAAATGTACAAACACCCAAGAAGGTGACTTATTCTTTTGAATGATGGGAAGGAGCAAAGTTCGCTGTCTCTACTAGGTCTAATTTATGCTCAACACATTCTGCTGAAATGTTGTCACCCAAATACTCAACCTCCCGGCAGAACAATTTACATTTCTGCCTCTTGAGTGTCAGACCCTTTTTGTAAGATAATTAACACCTCTTTTCACACTTCAATTTGTCATTGCTCAGTGTTTGTAAAAATCAAGCTGTTTTTCGAACGTCACAGAAACCCCTACAACTGCTGGAATGAACAGTCCATCCATTTATGAAAGATGCAGCTGCAATGGCACGAAGAAGAACTTATGAGGGCTGTAAACCTCCCAGTGTGCTCTGCCAGTTCTGTCTGACGGTGCTGGGAAGATACATCCATGACAGATAAAAACCCTTTCTCCCTTTATAACGATGACTATTTCATTTAGTTTAGGCAAAGTGTGACATTTGACTGTGATGCTCTGATTGAGACTCCTCAAGTCCATGCATAAGAGAACGTGGTTGTCCCCTTTCCTGGCTAACACGAAGGGGGACAGCCATTGTGAGGACTGAACCCTCTGAATTATGCCACCTTGAACCATCTAATCAAGATCTTACCTTGTAAGCTGGTGGTTATCTTACGGACACTCTGTTCAATCAGAGTGACATTGGACTTGAAGACAGTGCACTACTGAAAACACATTAAGAAACAGGTTTGCAGCATCTCTGATGAGGCTGGAAGAAGTGTTATAATTGGTTATTTATAACGCGCGTAATACCGAAGAGGTTTCTAAGCGCAGACCCGGGGTTCAAACCTGTGTTGCTTTGCGTCGTCTTACTTCCAAGACGACTGCGTTGCCACTAAGCTGCAACATAACTAGCACTTGTTTCGCTGTCCCAAATACAAGACAGCCCCGAATGCCTCCCAATACCTCAATGCAGTAGCAGGAATTACTCTTAGGTTTGAACGTAGATGCTGCAGAAGACATTTTTAATTTGAACGTGCTTTCATGTAGTATGTTTGGAATGACCGTATACAGGGACACAGAGACTGCGATCAATTACACTTCCACCCTGCGATTTCTACAACCACCATCGGTTATGAGGGGTGTTCTGCCATGTCCTGGTCTTCTACAGCCACGATCATAATGTGAACAGCACCTTGAACATCTATAGATCCTCATCTTTTGATCCCTCCACCAGTGCCACATTACGTGACAGACCACATGTGGCTTCTTCTTTATTGGCTAGCAAGCGTAAGCATAGTGTTTGAGCCTGCCACATGAACTTCATACCCTAGATGGAACAGCTTGTAAGCAAGCAACATTTGAATGACTACCGCACCTAAAGCAGCCATTACTTTGTGGGTCACAGGTCAGTTTCTTCAAACAAGCTCCTTTCCCCCCACTTTATACTTTAAGATTTGATCTGCAAAGGTGCAAATCATACACTGCATAAACAGAACCTGTGGCAGGTTGCAACCCTTTCCCCCCCCTGCTGCATATTGCGAAACACCCGCTACATATCCTTGGCAAAGTGGGGTTTGCAGTCATCCAAAGTCGTTCCCTGGCATGTTTGTTGTTGGTGGGACCCAACAACTAGTCGCACAATACCTTCGTAATTAGCTGACCAAAATTGGTATTTGAAGGCAGTGGTGCGTACCGCAGTAACATAGTCCCTAATTGAGTGCCCTGCCACTGCACAGTTGTATAGAAACAATTAACCCTGATTCATGGAATTATTTGCGTGTAAAATGGGGATTTGCGTGCCATTCTGACTGCAAATCCCTGTTCGAAGAATTGGGATTGGCCGGCAGAATGGTACGCAAATCCTCGTTTTCCACACAAACAATTCCATGAATAGGCCCCAACGTCTTTCACTTATCACATGGACCCTTGTACGGCACTGTTCCTACATCCCAGCTACTGCATCGCCAAGACATTTAAGGCATTGTTATCCTAGGGTACTGGTACGGCTTTTTGAGTGCCGCATATAATGGACTGAAATAAATCGGCCTCTTTTTATGTGCGCCTGTTAAAAAGCGGAAAACTGACATAGAACCCTGGAAAATGTGTTGTCCCTCCAACTCTAGGCAGGACATCAGGGTATCCTTGGTCTTGGTAGGTTGATAGTTCCGCCCATCATTACTTTATAGTCATGTCAAATGTGCTGAGAGGCTCCATCTGCTGCATGGCTGGGAAGAGCGGTGTCCTTGAGTCCCTCAGAAGTGAGGGTGCCACCCTCTGGCAGATAAGTTTGCAAGAAGCCCAACAATCTCTTTATGTCCTCCCATCATTTCAGAGTATGTGCAGCAACTTGAGGTGAACCTGCACATGTCATATTCTTTATATACCAATGGCCTTTGTGCCCTTCAGAGATGCCGCAGTGTGCACATAGACCCTTTGTGCGATGTGCATGAAGAGACAGGAACTAAAATTGCACATGGATGCGCCACTAGGGGAACACTGTATTCTGGAGACAAGATACAACCTTGCCCTGGAAACCTCAATGATCAGATGACCAATCTCGGGATGATAGCTCAGGGGCAACGTGCTCGCCTTGGAAGCAAGACAACACAGAGCACCACAGGTTTGATCCCCTAGTCCACGCTTAGAAACCTCTGGGTATTAAGCGCTTATAAATAACCTATCATATCATATCAATCAGAACCTCAAATGCAAAGGTGTATTTGATGGCAGACTTACAAAGGTGTCAATTACCAACCAATAAGGAGACGGAACCACCAGTGGCCACAGTGATTCTCTTCAGGTGACATGGCCATGCCTGTGCTCCTCTGGAACAGAAGAGTAGAGATGTCCACTCAAGAGAGCTAATGAGCATCGGGCCGGCATCTCTTGCAGGACTGGAGATATGCTGAGAGTCTGGGCTCATAGTGCAGGCCAGTGTGTATTACACAACCCTTTACCAGATCGGCCTAACCTCCGGGATTGTCTTGGAGCGTCTGGGTCCCGGATTTCATGTTCTTCTCCGAGTTTTTGGGGCAGAGGTTGACGCTTCTGGAATTCGAGTTGGGCAGGCTGCAGTTTAGCTGCTATTAAAGATAACAATCAAAGGAACAATAACATTGTGGTGTGATTGTAGTTAGGTGTCTGGCGGTGTTGTGCTACAGCTTGTGCCCCCTCTGGCAACTCTAACAAGCTCCAACCATCCATGTTGCAAACCTGCATGCGAATATTAGCTTACCAGGTGGCTGAAGGGCTCAGCAGGCTGGCTGATGCAGCTGCCAATGCTTTCATTCTCAGTAGAATCCTACGGCGGCCATGTTAGATTGGGTCAGGCAAACCAGACACAATAAGAAGATATTGCGTGACACTAAAATGGCCATGGCTATGGTCCTTTCCTGCTAGAGCATTTTCTGCAAGGACCGAAATAGGATTTCAGTACTTCTAAAGCAAGGATATTGAAGCCAGGCTAAGCGCCTATTTCTATCAAAGATAGGTGAGGTCCTGATAATTATGCCTTTCACCACCAAACGCCTGTGTGGGCATGATTTTATTTTAAACATGAGCAAAAATAGCTAATTAACTCATTTCAAAACCGGCGCTGGTACAATGTTTCCAAAATATTTCTGCAATATTTGGGGTTATTCTAAGTGCACTATTTTTTGCATCATTCAGTATTATAAAAATGCTTGAGGACAAGTCAAGTTAATTACATATTTATTGATCATGTATTGGTTTCCCATGGGAATAGTGGCTGCAATAGTAAGCATGCCTGCCCACCAGAAAAATGCACTTCCGATGTCATCTATCGCAATAAAACAAGTATGCAAACTCTGCATTTATTTTTTCGCATTGCTCCATAATGAGAAGTGCTGTGTGCTAAAAGGAATTAGTTACAATGTATTAAATATGGCGTTGCTTCTCTGATTAGCTGTTCACTGGGAACTATTCCTCTGTTGTCTGTTGGTGAAAGTGTACATATTTTAAATATAATTGACGGTATAAAAGTTGTTCACCTTTGCATTTCCTTGATAGAGCACTCAGCCAATAAATTGGGGGGATGTCTCTGGTGGGCAGGAAGAGTTAATTGTGTATGAGGGGGGCGGGGGGAGAGGCGGGTGGGTGTTTTGAACTTAAATGGCAGAAATCTCAGGGTTTTCTATTTCCAAATACAGGCATTGCTGCCCTGGAGCACCACAATGACTTGAATTGGTGACCGTAAGCATCCTAGCAGTGCAAAGCCCCCGTAGAATCCCAGGCCCAGAAGAGATGACGTTTTCCAACACCCACTGGTCCTTGAATGTACCAGCCATGGTGCTGAAGACAGGAGAGGGAGACTCCTCGTCGCCACTTGTAGTAGCTGTCATGACCCCGGCATGTCACTGCCACGGCCCATGGGAACTTATCTGGTGGATCTATCCGTGGTGGCGTATGCCGCATGCAGTGGGGAGTGGGCATGGCAGAAACAACAGAGAGTGGTCTGGGCTATGGCCTGACCGCAGGAAGGAGACTGGCAATCCTATCATGGGCGCGGCCAAGTTTTGCCCACTGCATGTGCACTGAGAGTTAGTACCACACTTCCGCGCATGCGCAGCTTGGGAAGTATCCTTCGTTGCTGCAGCAATGACGTCTGATGCCTTGAGCCTCGTTCATGAACCTCCGGGATATATGTTTTAAATGGTAAAGATCATTTATACCGTGCACTATCACCACTGGAGTGGTCCCCTGGTGCTCTGGCAGATCTGAAATGAAAGAGTGTGGGATGGATTAGTAGGGCATAGCGGGAAGAGGTAGAGCGAGAGTTGTGTTGTCCTGTCGACAGCTTCAGTTTGGTTTGCACCGTTTTGCTGAGCTTGGATGTGATTTACGGCTCCGTAGACTCCCACCATGTGCTGTCGTGCAGGACTATGTGTGGATTGTTTGTTTTTGCAGTGTAGTGAAGTGCATGCGGATTGCTCTGCAGAGAAGAGGTTGTGTATGTTTAGTGTTTAAGAGGTCTATGTGGAATTTGAGCTTTTGGGGTTGGGTTAGTGGGGCTTTTCTTACCTTCTTACTTCGGAGTACTGCACTGAGCGTCTCTGCCCTTGCTGTGTGCTGGGCGTTTTGTGGCGGTTCATTTGCCGGGTTCTGTGCATGGTGGTGGCTTTCCTCTGTAACTTTCTAGTGGTATGTGGGCCTGAGGTGGTGAAGGCCAATCTGCAACCTTGGGAGGAGATGGGTATGGTTGAAGGTTTGCTCTTAGGTTGCCATAGGGTGTACCTACCATTGCCTCCCAAGCTCCTTGGGTGGTATCCCCACCCTAGGAGGACAGGTGCTCTAAGGCCTCCAGGGGTGCCAGTTATTGTCTAATGCTCCCCATCTGCAGCTATAGTGTCTGTGATATCTAACATGGGGGTATTGTTTGGGGTAGGTCTTTTCTGGGCTCCCACCTTGACTTCTATCTTCTATGTATGCTTGCTGCAGTGTGTTCTGTTTCCAGAGATGTCTTTGGGCCTCATTACACGGATGGCGGTGGACCAAGGTGCTATTAGCACCTTGGTCCATGCCGGTAAAATACTGGCACCGCCTTGGTGGAAAGGGGAATTACCGGCCTATTCCAAGGTTGGTGGGGCGGTAATTCCCCCTTCCCCATTCCCATTTTTGCATAATGTGCATATTGTGGCACCGTAGTTAGCTCCCTGGTCCTTTTGCGGGTTGTTTTTTAACGCCTGCAAAAAGCAGGCGTTAAATTCTCCAACCCGCAAAGGGACCTCGTATTAAGGCGGTAAGGATTTACCGGTAAAATACCGGTATTGGTAAACCCTTACCGCCTACCGCCCTTTGTCTTTCCTAGTCATTGCCATCTGATTCTGAGATGAATGGCTGAGTTTTAAGTAGTTTTCGAAATTTTAGGTGATCCTTCGTGTTGTGTTTTTTTTTGGGAGGCTGTTCCAAGTTTTTGCTGCCAGGTGGGAGAAAGATGACCCCTCCCGACCCCCCAAGTTTTTTTCTTTTGTATGGTTTTGGTTCTAGGTGAGGAGGGTGCCCGAGACCACCCATCTGTGCACCCACGTTCTGGTCAGGACGAAGAGCTAAAAACTTTGCCGCCATTCATTTTATGTTGGATGAATACCGAGTGCACCAATGATTGATAGGTACACTGAAAGATACCCTCTCAGCCAGCCGTACAGTATGAATACAATGGAAGTCTTTGCGAGTGTGGGAGAACAGCCAGTGATCCTGGACAGAGACACCTATATGGACATCCTCGACTAAGCACCAAAGAAGCCATGGTTCCGACGTCATTAGTGACACCACCACAACATAGCGTTAGACATCAAGCACATATGCAGTCTGCACTGAACCACATAAACACACACTTGTATATATGATATGGTATTTATAATGCGCCTATACACAAGTGTTTCAAGGCGCGACGAGACAAGGGAGGGGAAACAGAGGGAAGACAGAGACAATGATCCTAGTAGGCCAGGTGATATTGAGATTGTGCAAGTGCTGGGGAGAGGGGAAGGGGAAAAGTGCGGGGGAAAGGGGAGGGGGCAGTGTAGTACATAGGATAACATTGAAATAAATAAAGACAATACATTTAAGTGAAGCCAGCCGGTGGCAAGTGCAAGGGTAAGTGCCGACATCAGGTGTCAAGTGCTAGTAGGGGCTGTAGGGATACAGAAACAGTCCCAGAGTGCAAGGGTTGCAAGGGGGGCAGTGCAGATGTGCAACTGGAGGGGAATGGACCGGTCCCGAGATCACAGGGTAGCTGGGTAACTAGTGCAGTTTCAGAATCAGCCAGGAGATCAGCAGGTAGATGAGGAGAGAAGCAGAAGCAAAGAGAAAGGTACGATACATGAGCGTACAGTTCTATAGCTAGAGGACATATACATATACATACTATCAATGCTTTCATTATTTTGTCATTAGCCAAATGCAGTAACGCTAAAACCGCAAGGCACAAGAGATCCTGAGCAAGCTTGCTGATGCTAAAGCTGAATGTTCGTGTGGACATACAGGAGTATATATATGGAACCTGATCAAACCATAAATAGCTAACCCATAGGAAACATAACACAACATGGACAATGTAGAAACCGCATTATAAGGTTTAGGAAAATTACAGCAGGCCTCAAGCCACTGAGCAAAAGATGAGCAGAGCTGACTAAGGCTGCATAGTGAGCAAAATTTGCGAAAGAGACCCACAGCCAAGGTCCGTGATATGAAGGCGCATTCCATCCCCAGTCGACAAAGGGACCAGCTGCAGAGAAACATAATACATCCTCATAATTAGGAGCTGCAGAGCTCAAATGTGTGGTCTCTAAACACGTGATGCAGCTAAGCAAGACGATGGACAGTCATCAATGGAGATCGGGTCTCAACATACCAGACGCAGATCGCAACAAGTATTCCTACTGTAAGGAGAATATTCTCATAAGGCAAGGTGGTGTACACAAGTTACAATACAGACACATAATCATTCACATCACCTTGAAGAGGTGCACAGCAAGCTGAGAACTCATTCTAATCCCTGGCCTGGGGGCAGACGCTCTAACCTAACAAAGTTTAGTATTCCAGGGGTGGATGGCAAGGGGCAGGAACCAATGGTGAGTCTACTAATCTGCAACCATGTAATAGAATAGTTTTTGAGGACAGGACAGGCCAGCCACCTGACATGTCAGAGCCAGTAGAATAACACGTATAGGTGACCGTATAGGTTACTAGACTCTCAATATCCAATCCCTCACACTGATAGGTTTTTTGGAGAAGGGCCCAAGTGATAATGCCAGAGTCATACAAAACCGGCCTGCATGCCGTGGAGTTTTGTGAGGTACCGGAATCTTTCTGTGTTCTTGTATCCCTGTTGGTTTTATTTGCAATAAACCGTAGTTGTACTTGCCGTCTGACTGAGTCCTCCATTCATTCCTGGGGAGGGAGTTAGGGTCTCTGAGTCCGTGGACCCCCAGCATCGGTCTGGCATACCTGGGAGTCCTCCCTAACAAGTTGGTACCAAAGCTGATGGTTCACTGCATCAGCATGGCACAAAGTCGTCTCCTCTGCTGCAGAACCTGAAAGCATGCATATTTTGAAAAAAGACGGGTACACGTACCCATGGAAAGACCATCTGGAGCCAGCTTAGAAAGTATCCTGCCTAAAATCAGCGAGGAGTCCAGGCAGACCAGGACGGGTATGTAGCAATTTCTGGGTGACACGGAAGCCAAGCAGCGCAGCAGACCACAGAGTTTAAGTAATGACCCAGTCACATGCAACTGTGGGTGTGAGGGAGGGTATTGGGTATTGTGGAGTATTGTGTACTATCGTGGAGCATTGTCAAGGTATTGTTTAGCATTGTCAAAGTTAGTAGGGACAGCAGCGGAGGTAGATGTCATTATTTGTGGGTGGGGCATATTCGAGTTTAGAGGTCAATGGATCTGGTGAATAACCTAGACTATTGACTTGAGGACACGGATAACGGGACTTAAGTAAATAGTGGATTTCCTGTGGGTTGGGCATTTTAGCCCGGGTCATAGATGACGGCATTCCCGTAAGATTTAGCAAGGGAGCTGGCCTAGATTGTGGAAGGTGAGTCGACTGGTTAAGTCTCCTGGAGAGAGACATTTTGCACATGAGGCGAGGCAGCAGGTACAATCGATCACAAGAGAATATTGGTATACTCTTCCTGGAGGCGGGTAGAGAGCTGTGGGGTTTGTGTTGGGGTTTGGTGCATTTTGGGAGTAACGGGTTGTAGCAGTGTGCGTGCGGTATTGGGTTTGTAGCATCTGTAGGTTTGTTGACCCGAAGGTTTGTGCTTAGGATACGGAGAGCACACGGCGGTGAGGAGCTGGCATTGGAAACTTGGATTTGCAGACAAGGTGAACAAGTGACGGTGTGCGAAAGGTGCATGCACAAGATTGTGAGTGTGCCTGAGGAGGCAGCGAACTTGTAAAGAGGGCGGTGCGCGGAGCATGCCTGGTAAGGTGTGGAGCTAGAGAGGCTCATAGTAAAGTAATAACATTGTGATTACATTGTGTTCCTCCCTTGACCATGGGCGATCGAAACCCTGAATTTAAGGTCAGGTAAACACAAAAGCAATGTATCAAGGGAAGAGCGGGAGCACGCCCCTTGAGCACTTGTGTAAGACGCTCCCACCCTAGCAGGAAAAAATATGCGAATATAGCATAGAATGTTCTAACGGTAAAGAGGGGAAATAAACTAAACCATGGCCACCTTGCAGATGTTTCTCCAAATATGCGCAGCAATTGCTACTGACACACATACAGGGCACTTATAAGGGGAAGAAGCTTGCAAGCCATATGGCAATATTCAAGCTTTGGAGAATGTTTCAGAAGGGCAAGGGGGATGCACAGAGGTGTCCGTGGATGCTGAGCCAGCAGGAGGCACCGGGGTCTGCGACCCCGCCTTTCGCTCCCCCACACGTCCCTCCGAGTGTGGTCTCCAATGACACAGACAATGAGCAAGGGATGTACCCCATAAGAGAATTAAGAGCATCAGAGGGATATTCAAATCCGGCATATAAACCACCACCATATACTTGAGAAAAGCGGCCGATCGGCGCAGGACAGCTGATCACTGAGAAGGGGGCAAACAGTGAGGCGCAGATGGGCAAAAAGGAGGGGTTAGGGGGAATAGCCACTCGCGAATGGATAGGGGACGGATACTTCTAAAGCTAGAAGGGAAGACAGATGGGGCAGCAGAAGGGGCAACTAAGGCAATGGAAAGGTTAAAGGGGAGCGAGGAAGCATCACATTGGACTGAGATAATGGAGGAAAAGGACAGGCGGGAGAAGGAAAGAGAGAAAAGGTTGGGAGAGAGAACAGGGAGATGAGAAGAGTAGAAAAGTTAGAGAGAGAGGATAGGGAGAGGAGAAGGGAGGTAGCGAAGGAGCAGGTGCAGAGAGAAAGGGAAGAAAGGATAGAAAAGGGATCACAGAGAAAGAAAGAGTGGGACAGAAGGATAAGGGAAGTAGAAGAGATCGAGAGACGAAGGGAGGTAGCAGAGCAGAAGAATCGCAATTCAAGTTGCTTGAAAGGGAACAAAGGAAGTTGCAGGTGGACAGATTGGCGAGTGAATGTACACACAAGGAGGCGGACGAGTGAGCAATACGAGCTGTAAAGACGCAAGGGACAGCGGACCGGGAAAACGACAGACTTGAGGAGGGCAGATGAGCAGAGCCAGATAGCACAAGCTCACGGGACAGGAGTACCACGGAACAAGACAGCAAAGCCCTAGAAGCCTGGGGGGTGGGGGGGCAGCAGATACGACTTGAGGGACATTAAAATTAACTTGAAACCTAGCACGGACAAAGCGACCAGGAGACTGAAGTTCGCAGAAGGCTTTTGTAGTAACATGGGTTTGGGGTCTGACAATGACTGACAAAACAGTAGGGACGAGAGGGGGAGCTGCCTAGGCTCCAGTCCACAGAGTTAGGGACAGAGAAGAGGGTGACATGGGAGAGTGGGCCAGACACAGGGAGAGCAGGAGGAGGCAGCATGGATGAGCAGGCACCACTGCTGACAAATGACTCATGTACTCTCAATGACGTAACAACATATGTAGACAGGCTTAGAGATCTCCCAGGACGAAGGAAGGGGGAGACAGCTATAGTGTGCTCAAGAGGAAGGCTTACATGGGAACACACTGACAGTGTCTGAATACCTATAACAGACCCAATAGACGTTTATGCTGGCATCGAAAGCAAAGGGAGACAGGTCAGACTGCTTAGGAGCATGCATGGGGAGGTAGGGTTTACACAGTTTATTGGAAAGGGTAGGGGTGCAACCTCAGTATATACCGTAGAAGAACATCAACAAGTCGCGCTTTGAAACACTTGTGTATAGGCGTGTTATAAATGCCCTTTCTTATCAGATCATAACAAGGAGAATGTGAGGTGTAGGTCACCATTGTTCTCAGCAGGGGCTGAGAAATGGATATACGAGATGGAAAGGATGACAGCAGGCCAGAGATTAGCAGTGGGAGATGTGAAAGGACTGTTGATAGTGATCCTCGTGGAAGCGGCAGATGACGTATGGAAAAGGGCGGGTTTCCCCAGAGTGATGACACAGAAAATGGCACACAACAGTTCGCCATTCACAAACAGCAGGGCTGTCGTATAAGACACAATACCCAGACACGTCAGACATCAGTGCAATTATGTCTCGCAACATTGAGGCAGCAGAAGACCCCTTACACTACATTCAGACGATCCAAGAGCTTTGTTGCCTTGAAACTTGTAAACCGGGGGACAAAACAGTAGCAGTATTTTACCATATATTATGCCAAGGGCTACCTGAGATGGTACAGAAACAGTTAAGGAAGTTGGTGGGCATGGAAGCAAAGGCGTGGCCAGAAATACAACCCACGATTGTTCACCATTGAAGGCTATGGCAAGAGAAGCTTAAGAAGAAAGCGGAGGACAGAAAGGTAGATGAAGCATAGCTAGCGCAGAAAAAATTATCGAAGGACACCATAGAAGGGGTGGTACTGATGAGCACAACCGCACCCCGGACACAGCAACCACAGCAGCAGTACACACAGCTGCCCATGGGGGGAGGGTTCATGGGGTGGGATCACTTGCAGCAAGGATTTAGAGGAAGAGGAGGCAATGGAGAGGCCATGGGTACAGACCACAGACACATCAAAATCAAGGGGGATTTCCAGGAGGGACTTGAGGGTACGGGCAGCAGGTGCAGCAGGGCCCAGGGGATTACTGGCTGGTTTCCAAGGTCAAGGGAGGGATCCACCATAGTGTTAGTCATGTGGGCAGCTGGGACACATTTTGAGAGCTTGCAGGAACAGAGGGATGCAGCAGAATTGGGGAGGGTCATACCAGCTGTCGTATCAAGGAAACCAGGTGGATTATTATTCGCAGGACCAACCACAGATGCAGCATGGACAGACACAGGGGGCCCCTCAGCAGGCATACCAGCCCATGACACAGATTCCACAGATGCAAGCACCAGTACCACAGATGCAATCACCTGTACTACAATATTTACAAGCATCACAGATTTGAGGAGGCACACAGCAGGGGCCACAAATACAGGACAGCGTTCAGCAAAACGACGGCACAGGCCCACTCATGTACTCCATGGGCACAGTACCCATTAGGAAACTGGGAGGGGTCACAATGATAGGGAACAACCCATTTACGGGAAATGGGATGGCCATGTACCCTCAATAGGACAGCCCACAGACGGACTTGATGTGTTCCATCCTGTCAATCACACCCAACCCTGTGGAGGAACATTGCATATGGGTGGCAATAGGTGACAAGACTTTTTTCCTTTCTTGTAGATACAGGGGTGACTAGGTCATTGGGGAAGGAGCAGTTACCTTGTCAGGTGATGCCATGAATGCTCAAGGATTCTCTGGGACTCAGGAAGTGGTTCCTTTCACAAACAATATCTCTTTGTCTATAAGACAACACAATATATCTCTGAATTTACTATGCTCTCGACAGACACCTGTAAAAATACTGGGATGAGACATTATGAGCAGGTTGAACATGACAGTTTCATTCACAGACAAGGGGATAGTGTGCTCCACACCAGGAATACATATGCGCAATGTAAGAGAGATCATTCAAGCCTGTTGTGGGCAGAAAGTACAGAGGGGTATGCCAGTGGACAAGGAGTTGTTCCAGTATGGAAGTAACATTGAAATCGCATGGCTTCCAGGGATTGCAAGAAAGATGTGGCAGATGCCAAATGAGTACTTGTTCAGACCTGAGATCCCTATGGACGAGCAAGAAGTTATGATAGTGCCAATAGAGATTGAGGCAGTAGTTCTGATGGATGAGTGGATAGCAATGCATGGGATGGACGACACAGCTCGGTCATGGCGAGCAGTGATCACGGTGGCAGAAGGTTGCAGGCTAACCACAGTGAGAGATGAAGAATTATTAAGAGATGAACAATCAGAACACCAGATGGTGTTTGAGATGAGTGTCATATACTGGCTGAGGATACACTACAGGGAGGTGCCACAGAAGATGGCAATGGTGCTGGAGGCACTGCCATCTTTCTGTGAGAAGGATCTGGCCAAGGTACCCAGCACCCTATGGACCACAAGTCCCTATGATGTGGGGCTTGTGAAAGGAATAGGGAGAGTGAAGCTAAAATTGAAACCAGGAGCAATTTTGAAGAGAGTAAAACCGTATCCACTTTGAAAGGCGACAGATGAGCACATTCATTAGATGATTGCCGCACTAGTGCAGTGAGGCATCCTAGTACCATCACAGTCCAGATGCAACATGGCTATGTACCCTGTCAAGAAAGCAAAGGGTCAGGTTGAGGCATTTTATCCAGGATTTACGTCCCCTAAACAGCATTTCAGAAGTAGAGTATCCTTTGGTCACAAATCCAGTGACAATATTGTGCAGCATTCCGGTGGACGCCGCCTACTTCACGGTCATAGACTTGAAAAATGCATTTTTCTCAGTCCCACCACACCCAGAGTCACAAGACTTGACTTCCTTTACATATAGAAACCAGAAGTGTAAACATACAAGGCTCCCACAGGGTACTGCAAGTCACCTTTTATATTCAACAAGGTCCTCCAGATGGACCTAGGCAATGTACAGATGGAAAGCATGGTTTTGCAGTACGTAGATGACATTTAGATTTGCAGCATGACAGAAGACATGTGTAGAAATGACTCAGTGCAAATGCTGACAGTGTTGGCAGACAAGGGGTACAAGGTGGACAAGGCCAAACTAAAAAGAGGTACTATATATTGGACAGACAATTTCCCAACATGGCTGACAGATCACGTCAGAGAAGGTGGAGAAAATACACAGGACAGCAGTTCTTTGGGTTGTGCAATTACTGCAGAGCATGGATATTCGACTACAGTACAGACACAGGGCCGTTACTGGGCGCTCTAAAGGAAGGTGAAAGAAAGAGGGGGTTCAGAGCGCACTAATTGTTCATCTAAATTTCATTGTTATATTAGTTTCAATCAATAATGAGAACTCATATGACTTCAGGTGCAGAGGGGGAAATAAAGAGTCTCAAGGCCACCTGAGATAAAAGAATAAAGAACTAAACAAAGGCCAGTGGTTGCCAACCGGCGCCCCCTTGATGTACTCCTAGGGGGTAAAAAGACCCCACGTTTTCAGGTAGGTTAGTCACAAATGATAATATTGAAAGGTAATTGTATAGTATAGTATACCCTGTGGTATAAAATCACATATAATCAAGTAAATGTGTGTCTTAAGTTAAAATAAGCAGACAGACAAATGTCAATCTGTGTTTCATAAGAAAAGGTGTAATTAAGTACAGTTTCAATGGCTCACTGCCATCCATACATTCCTAACAAACATAAAGCAATACAGAAAAACAGATTCAAAGTATAATATGTTACTTCACACAAGCTTATTCACACTGGGTAAACAATTCTGTTACTCTAACATGTACTCCTCCCTACTTTCGAAAGGTATTGGTACATGAGTTTGGTCATATATAGTTGTAACTCCTAATACTTTCTAGAGATGGTAACAACAGTATGCCAACGCGGTTTCGGATAACAACAGAATCCTTCTTCCGGGATTGAAAGTACTCAATTTCCTATATATGACCAAACTCATGTACCAATACCCAGTGTGAATTATCTTGTGTGAAGTAACATATTATACTGTGAATCTGGTTTTCTGTATTGTTTTATGTTTGTTAGGAATTTATGAATGGCAGTGAGCCATTGAAACTGTACTTAATTACACCTTTTCTTATGAAACACAGATTGACATGTGTCTGTCTGCTTATTTTAACTTAAGACGCACATTTACTTGATTATATGTGATTTTATACCGCAGGGTATACTATACTGCACAATTACCTTTCTATATTATCATTTGTGACTAACCTACCTGAAAACATGGGGTCTTTTTACCCCCTAGGAGTGCATCAAGGGGGCGCCGGTTGGCAACCATTGGCCTTTGGTTTGCTCTAAAGGAAGCACAAGACGCTGAACTGGACAGATGAGATGACTGAGGCATTCAACACACTAAAGGAAGCAATATGCACAGCTCCTGTGTTAGGGATCCCAGACTACAACAATTATTTTCTTGTTCTTGCACACTGCCAGGTTGGTGATGAAGGCAGTATTGACACAGAGGACGAGATTGGGGCAAACACCCATAGCTTACTACAGTGGAACACTTGACCTGGTAATGAGAGGACACTATCAGTGTGAACAAGCTTTGGCTGCTGCTGCATTCGCAGTGGAGAAATCAGCAGGGACTACATTGGGGTGCACTCCGCACTTTATGTGGAGCATGCACTGTTCGCAATACTGCAGAAGCCAAAGAGCACCTTGACAACACAAAGAGCATCAGGATACAAAGTGATACTTTATAAACTCCCTCAGTTAAGACAGAGAGGTGCAGAGTTGTCAATTCAGCAATTTTTCTCACAGATGTTCTGCAGGTGGGCGACTATGCATACGACTGTACAGCAAACATACAGCTGTTCAGTGACACCTGCAAAGTACATGAGGAGCCATTTGAGGGGGAGACGTGCTGTACATTGATGGGTCTTCAATAATTGGCCAGTCATATGGGGTTAGGCATACAGGGGCCACAGTGATGAGATTGAGTGAGGAGGAAACAAGCAAGGTAGTAGCGAGTGCACGATTACCACCACATTACTCAGTACAAGCAGCAGAATTAATGGCCTTAATACTGGCATGAGAAACAGCTGGGAAAAAGAAGTGACAGTGTGTTTGGACTCAGTGTACGTGACATCAACAGTACATTCAGGGCTGTCACAATGGATCAGGAGAGTATTCAGGAGGGCAGACGGGACACCAGTACAGCATGCACTTCTATTGGGCAAACTGATTGAAGTAATTAATTATCCTACAGAGGTAGCCATAGAGAAGTGCCAGGCACACACACAAGGGGAAGATGTGATTTCAAGAGGCAACAAAGCAGCAGATTCAGAAGCAAAGTATACAGCATATTTTGGGGAGTTACTAGAGATGGAGACAGCGTCAAATGTCCGTAATGCAAGGACAATGATACGAATGGAAGGGTACAATGTACTGCCAGAAGCACAGATAATGGAGTTGCAGGGAGCTGCACCCAGGGAAGAGAAAGACTTATGGACAAAAAGGGGATGCACTGTATCTCGAACAGATGCCCTATGGCGGAAAAACAACACAGGGAAGGTGGTGATACCTCTGGCACTATTGAACACAGCATTGACACAGTTACACTATCCCATGCACACAGGGAAAGAGGTCATTGCTGCCCATATTGGAGAAACATGGTTCTGTCCTAAGTTGGTGGAACACGTGGCTCAATTTGTGAGCAATTGTCTTGTATGTAAATAGTTTACAGCAGGACATACATTGAGAGTTGTGAGAGGAGCCATACCACACCCCGCAGGTCCATTTCAGCATCTACATGTTGACATGATCCAAGTGTGCCAAGCGTACCGCTACATGATAGTGGTTGTATGCCCATTCTCTCAGCTGAGCGAGGCAGGCCCCTGCTCTCATCCTGATGCCCTCAGGGCAGCTATGTTTCTGATAAGGGAAGTGTTCCCACGATGGGGCATGTGTGAGGTCCTACGATCTGATATCGGCCCCACTTCACCAATGAGATGTTCAAGCACATCACTACATTGCTGGGCATTCAACACAAGTTCTCCTGTCCGTACCACCCACAAGCAAATGGTATGTGTGAACCCCTGAACGGCCTCCTGAAAAAGGCAATAGCCAAGACAAAGCAGAGTAGAAAAAAGAATTGGCTGTACTGCCTACCACTTGCATTGTTTGCACTGCGCAACAAGCCCGGGTCTGACCACCATTTAACATCCCATGAAGTGGTGATAGGATGGCGCGTGCAACTCTCACTGGCTCCTCCCACCAGGGATTCAAAAGATTCTGGATGTAGCATAGATGTGTACGGTCAGGAAATGTATGACTACATTCCTTCCTTGATTGTTAGTGCGTCTTTTATCTCTCGCCAGATACAACGGTTCAGGGCAGCCCCAGGAGACAACGGAGAAAGCAACTGCAACAGTGGACAAAAAGACTCTGGACTAAAAGGACAGGTTAACGTTGGAGATATGCTCCTGCTACAAAATGTTATCTGGAATTGGGATGCGCCCAGATTTACGGGCCCCCACACCATTGCACCAGTAGCAGATAAAGCTGTCCGACTGGAAGGCAACACTGTATGGAATCACTTTTCTGACATCAAGCCCTACAAAGCAGCAGCCTTACCTGGCAATGAGTTCAGATGGACCAATGACCAGCAGCAACAAGAGCAACTGAACGATTCTGAACATACAGTACAGAGTGTAGAGCACCCAATGGTTACTCGCTCAAGAGCAGCAGAGTTAGAGACTGGACTATTGATTGACTTAGAGCAGAGGTCTTCAAACTTTTTGACCCTGAGCCCCCCCTAAGAAAAATGTCTCTGGCTCGGGCTCCCCCCCAATACACATAGACTCCAAAAATTGTACTCGGTTGCGAACCGTTGCCCGCGCTGGCGTAGAATGGTGCCCCTAATGCAGGAGTGGGTGCCAAACAATAAATTGTTTCAAAATCATTGCTTGCAATGTGTGAAATCAGGGAGGACAAATATTTGTGAACAAAGTATTCAGATTATTTTGCAAGAATAGAGGACTCGACTAAAAACAGTGTTGGATATTTATTTCCCACAAACGAAAACAGCCAATATTGCTGTCCCACAGTAACATTTGCCATGCAAGTGCTGTAACAAGTTGTTTCTTAAGTACAACAACTTACTATCAATGTGGGCACTTGCAAGTTGGACAGTGGCATATTGGAGAAAGTGTGAAGGATGGGCCTGCCTTTCATCAGCCAGCCTGGCAATATTGGGTTTGATTCTTGCAATAGCCAACCACAGGTTTTCTTCCACATCTAGCTTTGACCAATATTTAGTCTCTAGGGCTGCAAGTGCTGAGAAACCAATCTCGCAGAGAAAGTCATCAGAGAAAGGCTCAGCCCCAGAAATAGGTTTGAAATCCCCGATTCACACCCCTGACCCCCATGGCACTGACACCCCTGTCCCTAAGACGCCCTTCCTACCTACTCTCGATCGGCACTGGCACCCAGCTGGGAAATACGAAGATCGGATGAAGGGCTGCAAAGACCCGTCAAAGTACGGAAAGGCAAAGGTCTTCTGGTGCATGTTCTGCAGCAGCAGGGTAGAGGAGTCTGGGGGGGAGACGGAAGGCGTTAGAGCAGAGGTGAGGAGGCATCACTGTTAAAGGCACGCTTTCTACAGGCTGAGCACACTATTGTTCCCCAAATGGACAATTTACATTGTCACAGAAATAAAAGTAATTTCCAAACTCAAAAGTGTTGCTTAAACTTGCATTCACTAGTTTTCTTGAAACATGAATCTTTTTTCATCAGACTACCACACCAATACCCTGTAATTTTTGTGCCCATCCTTTGTGCTTTATTACGGGTTATATTTATAAAGATGTTATAATGCTTGTCAAACTGCTTAATCACCATAATGCTCCTGTTTTGTTGTTTGGTTGTGGTGCTTCTGATATGCCTTTGACCAAGCTCTCATTCAGAGGTACCCTTCCTTTTGAGATTGAGTAGCCTAAGTAGTTGAGTCTTGAGAGATTCACACTTATCTGTGAATAGTCATAGCCCATATTTAGCCAATGCTTCAAGACAGCATTGTGGTTCTCCTATGTGCATCCATGAACTAGGGCTAATGTGCTCCGGGAACCTCTGGGTCCGAGGTAGAGCTAGCGCTGAGCAAAAATTCAAATAATAATAATATTGTCTCCAAAGTATTTGACTCTCATGATGGTTTTGAGCATGATGGTGATGAATCAGTGAAAAGGGATGCTGCAGAACATAGCCTGAAAGGAAGTCTCATGTACTGAGAGACTTCGAATGGAGTGATAAATGCTATTGGGTCTCCGGAGTTGCAATGCAACATGACCAGGGGAGACCGGTGTTGTATTCCTAATGCGGCTCCCCCATGGCAGATTGCTGCAGCCCAAGGCTCACGTGCTACAAAATGCCCTTTTGAGCATGATGCCTTTGCAAATGGAACTGTGCGGATCATCCAATTAGTTGTCGAGGGTGTGGGTCACAGGAGTGGGCAGTGATATATTTCCCCAATTCAGTGAGGTTGACAGTAATTGACAGTTGCAGAGTGCTCATCGTGGGTGATACCTTTATGCAAGATCTGCACAGGTATGACATGGAAAGAGGCTTTGATACTAACCTTCAGTTGGAAGGAGTGGAGGCTTTTTCGGGCACAGTGTAGGAGTGGGGTTTTGCTGCCATGGTTCCCCTTTGTACATGTGTGGTCTCTGTCGGCAGTGTGGATGTTGTGGTCGTGCATTATGGAGCACTACATTTGGGGTACATGTCGTGCTCACATTTGCTCTGTCACCTCAAGAAGTTGATGACAGCAGTGATGCAGATTTTTCCCACTGCCAAGGTGATTTTCTCCTGCATACCACCAAGAGGTGCATGGGACCATGCCGGTGTAATTTGCCAACAGCCAGAGGACAGGAGGGGTTTCATAAACAGAAGCATGTGTGACTTTATGTGCAGTGCTGGGATGTTCTGCACCGACTATGACAGCATTAACGAGCAAGATGTGCAGTGGTTCCAAGGAAATGGCATCTTTTTACCTCCATTGGCAATGCTGTTTTGTTTGGCACTCTGCACACAGCATTGCAGACAATCCTGTAGAACTGTAAGAGAAGCATTGATGTTCAGTCCGTACAAATGTGAGGAGGAGAAGCCAACATAAAGTGCTTGAAAGAGATCAAAAACAAAAAAATGTATGGAAGCACGTACATAACAAAAACAGGAAGAAAAAAAAAACTTTTGTTTTCTGAGACAGCACTACAGGCCCAAACCTCTACCCTGTTTTATATTCACCCCCCCCCCATTCTGCCTCCCTCCAAAGCACGAAAATTCAGCGGATTACGCTGTACTTTCACGCTTCCACGTGCCACATCCAGCCATTTTCTGGATGGGAGCCATTGTAAGGAAATTGTGGAGCGAAAGACACTGCTCTATAAGGTTGATGGGTCTGGTGTGTACACAAATACTGTGACGGTAGGTGTCTTTGCACAAAGTAGTGCAGAAGGCTATGATGGAAATGTGCAATTAAGGGGCAGGCATCCTAGGTGTATGTACGAACTGTATGTATTTATTTGCAGTTAGTAACATGCAAGGTGTGCTGCATGTGCACAATTTATTTGGAAAAGTGTGCAGTAAGTGGGGTACTGCGGAAAACAAAAAACAACTTTGCAGCGTACACAGCAAGTGGCAGGCATCCTACTGTCATGCATGGATTGTGTGTATGATATCATATGATGTGCAATTGTATGCTATGGCATTCGTAATGCGCCTACACACATATCTACCAAAGTGCAACGAGGCAAGGGAGGGGAAACAGAGGGGAGACAGAGACAAGGACCCTATTAGAACAGGTGTGACTTAGTTTGCCCAAGTGCATGAGTATAGGGAGGGCAAGGTACAGTACATGGGAAGAAGAACAAATTGCAATAAGTAAAAATAAGGGCCAATTGTGCCAAGTGCACGGATAAGTTCACACAACAGGTGGTGGATGCATTGTTAGGCATATAGAAAACAGTCCTCAAGTGCAGGGTTTGCTAGGAAGTCAGTGCAGGGGTTCGCCTGGTGAGGCGAGGTGATATGGGCCCGACATCACAGAGTCCTCAGGTAAGTAGTGCAGAATCAGTTCATGTCAGGCAGTTGGCCAGGGAGAGGAACAGGAACAGCAGACGCTAAGAGAAAGGCTTTGAGGGGTATCCAGAACCGGTGATGGTTTCCCTTCAAGTTCCAGGGAGCCAGGGAGGCTGTTGCAGAGGGAGGCTGCAGGCAAAAAAGCACAACTACCACCAACAGTTTTTTTGAAGAAGCGCCTGACCCTGAGTGAGTTGGAGGCAGATGAGGGAAGAACTTCCACACGCAAATATATAGTGAATTACAGTTGAAGATATTGAGGTCCCAGGGGCCGGAAAGCCTTCCGTATAATGCAGAGTCTTCTCACTATTCCTCGCAGCCACTGGGAGCTATTGTGACATTTCAGTGCAGGAGAGATACCATCCCAAGTCGCGCACTCCTCTTCTGGATGCGCTCCAGAGGGCAGAGTGTAGAAGGGGGTAGATTTAAAAAGAGCATGTCGCAATAGTGCAGCGTAGACAGAAATACAGCTCTGCAGACAGTGATCTTTTGGAAACTTGCCATACACTCAATACTGCTATTGGTGGCATTATCTTTATGATTTACTTAGGAGGTGGGTTAGTGGGGAAAACATTTCATAGCATTGTCGGAAGGAAAGCAGAGAGTTCCTGTTTCGATATTACACTGTATGATATGGCTAAATGAGAATATTGCAAGCACATATCACTGAAGTGCCACTTCATGGTAGGGGATGGGAAAAAAACAGTATGCTTTTAAAGAACGTAATACCCGCTCAGTGGCACATACCATGCACAGAGGCACTTATAACACAGTCAAACACATAGTGCAGAAAAAGTTTCCGTACCTCTTTTTTGTGGTGATCGGTGCGCAAGTGGATGAATGTGGATCTTGCAATCTTTTACTGAACTTTCTACTGGACGTGCTGTCCAGTGACAGCACACTAGCAGGCGGAATTTGTAACGGTACCTATGAAGTGTTGTGCAGAACTGACAGTGTTAGAGGGTAACGTCTTGGATGGCATTGGGGGAATCGTGTGTGCCCATTTACCCGTACCCAATGAGGTAGTGCTGAACAAAAGGTAGTGGAAAGAGAAGAAGGACTGCTCCTGCTCCTGCTTTACTGGGGTACGGCCCTCGCGGTACTTTGGGCACCACATGTGCCACAATCTGCGCTTCTTACCTTGCTGGCCAATTGACATGGGACTTTTGGATTATCCAATCAGGTACTGTGGGTGTGGTTCACAGGAAGGGGCGGTCAAAATGCTGTACATTACACTCTGCGTAGTGAAGCTGGCTGACATGGCGAAACGCATTGTGTTGCCTATAGGTGATTCTTTTCTTCTAGATCTGATCAAGTATGCCCTGGAAAGAAACTTTGATGACAATTTCGGGTTGGAAGGAGTGGTCGCATTGTGGAACAGTCTCTACGAGCGCAGTTTCGCTGACATGCATGCACTTTGCAAAGACCTGACCACTTTTCCTAGAGCCGATGTTATGCATATGGGTTACGTGTCTTGTTTAGGCTTGTTCCGTCAACTGAAGAGGTAGCTAAATCTAGTGAAGATGCTTTTTCCCACTGCCAAAGTAATTTTCTCATCCATAACACCACAAAGAGTATGGGACATTGCTCCTGGAAGTTGTTCTGAGCCAGAGGCAGGTAGGTGTCTCATCAACAGAAGCATGTATACTATTTTGTCCGCTGCTAGGATGTTCTTCTGCAACAATGACCTCATTAGTTGTGGAAATGCAGAGTTTTTCCAAGATAATGGCATTTCTTTGTCGCCCATTGGTAATGCTGTGTTGTTTGCCCATCTACAAGATGCGGTGAAGAGTTTACTGTAACAATGTCCGCAAAAGAAAACTCAAAATCAAATAAAAAATGAAAAAAAGGTCTTTCTCTAGAAGCATCTAAAAAAACAAAAAGAAAAAAGCTCTTTTCAGAGCTGCCCCTTACAAAGAACTCCCCCTAGCCTGGTTGCAAGTTATTCCCCCACGCTCGAATGCAGCACGAAAGCCACATCCAGGGATTTTCAGGAGGGTGCGCATGGAAATGGGACTGTGGAGCCACAGGGATTGCGCAACAATGTTTCTGGGTGTGGTGTGTACGGAGAGGACTGTTGTACAGAACTGATACTGTTTCATGGAGAGCTCTTCAATGTCATTGGTAGAAGCGTGTGGAACTTTATAACAGTATGCAATGACGGTGTGCTGCAAAGAAGACACTGGAAAGGGAAGAAGGAATGTGTCTGCTTCATTGGGACACGGCCCTCACCGTCCTTGGGGAAACGCACGTGCGCATACTCTGCTTTGCTGCTAGCTACCCATGAGATTGGGACAATGGGGACTACCGTAGCTGTGGGTGTGGGTCGCAGCAAGCCTCGTTCATAATTTTCTCCATTACTGTGCGTACTGCGCTGGACTGACATGGTTGCTATTAGTTGCAGACGCACTGTAGCACAGCAGATTTGGTACTCCATTACTTACTGGCCAAACCTATTTGGCCTACTACTCTGTTCTGAAAAGTTTCGAACAGATTGCACAGCACCTCTGCGGTGTGCCCTTTTGTAGGGTTGCTGTGGACAACTTTCACCCAGAAAGCAGGCGTACCCTCGTGCACATAACAGTAATGCCTCCTCAGCAAAAGAACTTGACCTCGCGCGCGCAGACTCGCCTCTGCGCATCAAGAACCTCATGCCCATTGACCACACTCAGACGGCAACAGCCCTCTGCTTCCTCCAGTGGCACTACTCCTGCAAACCAGGTTGCCCTTCATTCTACCGGATGGCCGCTAATAATAGCAGAATCTCGTGGCATTATTTAGTTGCCCTTCTGTCTTCCATTTGTTTAATATTGCTAATAAACACTGCCATTACCATGCCCCCTGACAATATTGATGTTACTGTGCCATGTGAAGTTGTTACTACCACCATGCCCCATGTCAATGCTGATGTTACTGTGCCATGTGCAGTTGTTACTACCACTATGCCCTGTGTCAATGCTGATGTTACTGTGCCATGTGAAGTTGTTACTACCACCATGCCCCATTTCAATGCTGATGTTACTGTGCCATGTGAAGTTGTTACTACCGCCATGCCCCATGTCAATGCTGATGTTACTGTGCCATGTGAAGTTGTTACTACCGCCATGCCCCATGTTAATGCTGATGTTACTGTACCATTTGAAGTTGTTACTACCACCATGCCCCTTGACAATGCTGAAGTTGCTGTTCCTTGTGTAATCGCTGCTACTGTCATGCCACATGATGAGACCGCTGACACTCCTTCATTTGATGTCCCTCTTAGAACCGCCACCAATACACTGCATCTCCCTGAGGCTACTGATGTCAGTACACTTGCGGCTCTGCCACCCATCCTAACATAGCAACTGCGTTGCGACGCTCTGACATCTAGTGCTGCCAACCTAGTCATTCCATTTCTTAAGCCCACCTCTCCAGCCCATTGCGACACCACTATTCCCATTTCCACCACCATGTTCCCCTTGGCAGATGTCCCCCTCAAGTGAGCCTTGATTAACTCCCGCTATCTTCCTGCACATGCCCTAGACGTGCACAACCTGGTCATTAGGGACAACCTTGACCTACACATCCGAGTGAGACCTGGCTAAATGAGACATCTGGCCCTGCCCTCACCCTTGCTATTCCTAATGGCTTCACCATCCACAGACAAGACCGCTCCTTACATAGAGGTGGGGGGGTGTGCTGTCATCGCTAGGGAGACCCTCTCAATCAGGAGGATTGAAGGGGACCTTGGTCCCAACTCTGACTACTTAGCGCTTAAACTTAAGCTCTCCCACAACTGCACCATTGCCATCCACATTGTCTACCGCCCTCCGTGCCTCACCATTGACTTTCATGAAGCCCTAATCCACTCGCTCTCAGACAACTTAAAAATATCATCCAAAGTCTTACTCCTTGGTGATTTCAACCTAGGGCTTAACGACCCTAATGACTCCCATGCCATTGCCCTTAATAAAGTGCTCTCCACCCTTGGGTTCTCTATTGAGCCCACACATATTAAAGGCTGGACCTTAGACTGGGTGTCCCATCACAATTGCTCCCTTCGTGTCACTGAGATCACTCCCATTCCATGGTCTGACCACCATTGCATCAAATTCAATATCGTCACTGCCAAAGACCCTTCTAAGCCCACCATCCCTCTCCCTGCGGCACTCTCGAGAAGCGCTCTCCAGCTTACTAAGGAAAATCTCGCTCAACACCTCTTAGCGCCCGCACTATTGCCACCTTTTCTCCAACGACCCCGAGGCACTCGCAAATGCATTCAAAAGTATCATCACCCAAGTCATTGACACTGTGGCTCCACTTACCCTCATAAAAGCGAAAAAAGTGAAGCATGCCAATGCCTGGTTCACTCAGGAGCTCTCAAAGCTACGCTCCAAAAAAAGGGTTGTGCTTAGTACATGGAATACCAACCCTAATGAAACAACCAAATCTACCTTCAAGGCTCTGTCTAAAGACTACGAAATCGCCATCATCAAGGCCAAAGCTCTATCTCTCAACACTAGGATAGCTAATGCTAAATCAGGGACCAAAGAAATCTTCAGCATCCTCAGAGAGCTGGAGACCCCTGCCGCCCTGCCCCGCACCCTTCTAAAGGATGAGGCCTGGTGCAATATAATTCAATGCACCATGCTAGACAAGCTAGATACCTTGCACTCTAAAATTCTTGCCCATCAACAGGCACTTAACAATATAATTGCTAATAGTCACAGCGGCCCATCACCTGCTACTGACTCCCCATGTTTCAATTCAAGGACATGACTGTACCCGAATATCCATTAAACCGTTCAACTGCAAATGGGATGCCTGCCCAGCCCAGGTCATCAAGGACTGTGCCCCTTCTCTTGCCCCTCTTATCACGGCTTTGATCAACTCTTTCAAATCCGGCCACGTTCCGATTGGACTTAAGGAAGCGTGGGTTTGTCCGCTCCTCAAAAAAGCCCTGTAGACCCATCAGTCCCTGGGAACTACAGGCCCATCACCACTGACCCCTTCTTATTAAAAATGCTGGACAAAGCAGCTTACCTGCAAGTTCAGAAATTCTTGGATGACCACCATCTTCTCAGTCTCCGTCAGTCAGGGTTCCGGCCAAGACATGGCACCGAAACGGCCCTACTTGACCTTAAAAATTAGATGGATGACATTAGAGATGCAGGCAAACCTGCGCTCCTTCTCCTCCTCGACCTATCTGCTGCCTTTGATCTGGTGGATCGCAAGACCCTCTGCCATCAGCTATCCACCGCAGCAAACTTCTCCCCAAAGACCTGTAACTGGATAACCTCATTCCTACAGGACAAAGAGAACTGTCTCACCGTCGCCAGGGTTATAATTGGATCCAGAATGGACTACTGCAATTCCCTCCTCGTAGGAACTTCAGAAAAAAACTTGCTAAACTTCAAATTGCTCAAAATAATGCCCTTGGGGCTGCCACAGGGCTTTCACGCAGGGATCATATCTCAGGACTTAGGAGGCAGGTCCATTGGCTACCAGTCAAAGAAAGGATCATCTTCAAAACCCTTGCTTTGACTCACAAGTGTCTCCACGACCTCACCCCCCCATACTTGGTCCAAAGAATCTCCAAGGCCCTTGGTACTAGACCTACCAGGATGCCTTATTCTAATAGGATAACTGTTCCTAAAACACGAAAAGCTTGTGCTGGTGGCAGTAGCTTTTCAAACCTGGCTGCCACCCACTGGAACGCCCCCCCCCCCACATATTAGGCTCATTGACTCTCATGCGGCCTTTCGCAAGGCCATCAAAACTAGGCTTCTTGTCTAAAACTGTATGTACTATTCTGCATCTCCAATCTGTGCAGCTGCAATGTTGTAACCTATGCTGTATCCATCTCAGTACCTGTAACTTGTACCTGCCAATAAGTCAAACTCTGTGGGCAGCATTCATATAACCCTGAATCAAGACTTCCTACGGTCATCTTATAGCGCCTCGATACCCGCAGGCTGCAGTGCGCTCTACAAATCTAAATAAATAAAAATACATTGTTTCAAAACATACATACATGTGCAATGGCACATTGTGCTGTGTTTGTATGTGTGTACTTTCTGAAAAACACTCCGTACATTGCTCAACCCTGCACTTTGCCGCTGTTTGAGGGTCCGGCCCCTGTCCCCAAAATAAGGGCCCACTGCGCATGGGTGGGTTACATGATGACGTTGCCAATGTTCTCCTTAGGGACGGCTGTCCCGTGGATGCATTTTGGGTGAAATGCGTTGTGCACACGTGCATGGGTGTCTTATGCACACCGTTGCGTCTTCTCTACTGACTAGGAGTGCGCCACACGTGCACCGACCATTTTGGGAGACACTGGCTATTTATAGGGTACAGCAGGTGGGATGTTTATGTGTATAGCTACCTGTAGGTCATGGGTGGACGGCCCGACCTAATTAACGTTCCTTTGCATATTCTGAACAGTGGCAATGTCACCAGGACACAGAGGAACAGATACACATGTGTGTACTTGCACTATGCACAAACGTCCGCTCCCACATGCATTGATAGTTGGGGGACAACATGTGGACATGCGGAGCCTGCTGACAGCATACAGATGCCTCCATTGTCATTGTGGATAGGCCGGACAGCTGCAGTGTCCGTAGGACACCAAACCTTTTCCTTACTTGCGTTCATTGCAACAAGGACTGTATGCCCCTGAGTGAGAACCCCATTTCAGGTCAAAAAGAATACCACACAAACACTCAGCAACATTCTCATTATTACCGTTTATTTGTACAAATGCATACACCCCATTTCGAAAGGGAAAGTGTAGCATAAGTGGATGCTTATTGTGGGGAAATGGGGATTTCCACAACTTGGTTGTGAGGGGGGATGAGATTGATGTATTACTGTAACGTCTCCCAAGAAACAGTTTTTGAGGAAATGGCAGGCTCTGACATGGGGAAGGAGTATACGTGCAGGTGTGCCAGTGCTGTTTAATTTTGTCCAAAATATATCCTTGTAAGCAAACCTTTAAAGCGGCACAATTGTTCACCAATTTCTCCACTTTGACTTCCACGCAGTCCATTTCCCTATGCACAGATTTTCTTTCCTTTCCTATGCCTGTATGCTGCTGTGGAAGGGTTGCTGCTTATACTGCCATGCTTTCCTTTCCAATATGTTCTCTTACTGAAAAGAGATTGTGTTTGGTGTGCATGAAGCAATACATATTACATAATGTACGGTTCACAGTACTGTGCGTACCAATGGGGTTATTATAGAAAGTCATTGCGTAATGAGGGACATTTTCATCCTGTCACTCTAAGGTGCTTGCCATTGCAGCATTACAAAAAGACACGTTATGCTTCTGTACTATTGCATACTGTAGCACCTGTGCAATTATTAGACAAAGTTTAGGGTCCTTACTACATTGTAGTGACGTTCAGGTCTTAGCACTTTCCAGTCGTTACTCTGGCCGTTCGTTCTTTGTTCCCCTTTACAGTAGCAGTGCGGTAAGATTGGTGAAGGCAGACGTCACTTCTGTTGTTGATGCATTCCGTTTTGGTGCACTCCCTATGCCTTTGTCCTGTTTGCTTCATAAGTACACACTTTGCAAACCTACTCTACTTTCCCTGCAATTCTTGTACATGGTGCTGTTTGTCTATGTTCTTTGCTTTTGGTGATTGGTACCACTATGTAAGAGAGCACCTGCCTTCCTCAGCAGGTTGGATGCCAAACGATCTCCGCAAACAGACGCATAGTCCGTGACTGCTGTCTGCATTAAGATGGTACTAGCAGTTGCACTATGTTGCACAGTTCTTGTTTACAAACTAAGGTTACAGGTAAAACCGAAAAACCCCAGAAATTTGCAAGTTATGGTCAGCTAAGCAACCATAACTCGTGCAACCCATGTGCACTGCAAGGACTAACAACCATGACATCAAAGATGACATCACAAATGTAATTCATGACATGACTGATGACATCACATGTGCATATAGTTTTCATAAACACCCTCCACACGGGATTGTCATTCTAATGTTGGCAGAAAACTATCATAAATCATTGGAAGAACTATCATGAGATACATAGTTCTTTAAGGAATGTATTGCTATAAACACCATTGCATTACAGAGTTTTTTCCAGTAAATTCGCCCAGTCATGTAGAAATGTTGCAATTGTCTACAGCATGCATCATACGGGTGTAATTATCAAAATCTTCAGATGTTGGATCGTAGAATGATGAATGCTTTTGCCAGACCTTTCTGCCGTGCGAGACATGCAATAAGTAGCTACAAATGCCTCTCTTACTACATTACTGTACTACTATACACAACACATGAAGACAGCACAACTATACAAATATGAGCATACATAGAGAAAGTAAAGTCAACAAAAATGGAGGAGTACCACCAGAAAGTGTTCATACCCTCACCACTTATATTCAGGCACAGAACTGATTGCTGTGTTTCAGGCTTGCTTCTTCCCCTATGTATATGTATCTTATGATGTGACTCAACCCTCAGGAAAGTAGTGTCAGAAGATATGAGAAGAGTAAGGACAACAAATACAGCACCTCTCCCACTTTTAGTTCCTGACTCCCAGTGAAGACAAGCACCCGGTGTACATATGTCACTGAACAAAAAAAGAGGGAGCCACACATGTGATGTCATCAGTCATGTCATGAATTACATTTGTGATATTATCTTTGATGTCATGGGTGTTAGTCCTTGCAGTGCACAGGGTTAGCGTGAGTTATGGTTGCTTACCTGACCATAACTTGCACATTTCTGGGGGTTTTCGGTTTTACCTTAACCATAACGTCCCTGTAACAACGTTTGTCCATTGAATTGCATAGGTTTTTGCTAGTGCAACTTAACCATAACGTCCCTTTAACAACGTTTTTTGTCAGTGAACACATATATATATATATATATATTCTCTAAGTATGTCTGTGCATTGGGGACTATGCATGCACATAGTCCTCCTTACCCTGAGACGTGTCTTTCCATCTCAGCCCCATGTCGCATACAACTCTTTGCAGAGTGAAGAAACATTAACTCCTTGGACCTCTCTGGAGTGCAGATGTTTCAGACACTTAACTCTCACATCCAATTCTGTGTGCATTATGTACTTAGTGATTTAAGCATACAACCCTTTTATCACAGACATGCCTATCATGTGGTCACTCTTACGTTCCCCAAATGCTCTTTGATTTTATGCAAAGCAGACAGGAACCCTCATTGGCGCTATCTGTCCCCTCCCAATTTCCATAGGGGTATTTTATAAGAATGCAATGGGAACATACCAGGCTGTAAATCTTCGAATACTAACCTTCTGTCACAAAAATAATGTATCTGTCACAAAAATAATGTATAAGGTGATTCCAGGTTTTGTAGTGATGTTTGGGAATACCAGAGTAACATTTGTGTCATGACTAAAATATTTACTGGAAGTGATCATTAGAAATGAACATTGTAACCTTTTAAAAAGAGACACTTTGCAATGTCAGTACAATTGAAGCATGTCCTTTTTTGGAATAGCCTATTTTGCACACAAAAAGTCAGCTCCTGTCCCCCCCTTCAGGATAGCTGTGTTTTCTCTCTGGTTGCGCTACTGTCAGCAGTGGCTAAGGTTGCTCTAACAAAACGCACACCTGACAACGCAACATTCTCCCAATAAGAAGAGACAGAGACATAGGGAGAAAGAGAGAAAAAGCACAGAGAGCGAGGGAGAGACAGATGAATACAGCAGGGAGAAAGGAAGAGAGGGAGAGAGAGAGCGGGATTAATATAGGTGGAGAGAGATGGACCAAGAGAGAGAGAGAGTGAGAGGGAGGGAGAAAGAGATTAATACAGGGGGAAGAGAGAGAGAAAGAAAGAGGGAAGGAGAGAGAGAAAGAAAGAAAGAAAGAAAGAAAGAAAGAAAGAAAGAAAGAAAGAAAGAAAGAAGAAAGAAAGAAAGAAAGAAAGAAAGAAAGAAAGAAAGAAAGAAAGAAAGAAAGAAAGAAAGAAAGAAAGAAAGAAAGAAAGAAAGAAAGAAAGAAAGAAAGAAAGAAAGAAAGCATAGAGAGAGAGCCCAGGGAGAGAGACCGATTAATACAGGCGTAGAGAGAAATGTAAAGAGAGAGCTAGAGGGGGGAAGAGAGAGCACAGAGAGAGAGAGAGAGAGAGAGAGAGATTGGTGAATGCAGGGGGAGACAGAGAGGGAGACCAAGAGAAAGAAAGAGGGAGGAGGGAGAGACAGAGAGAGTGAGTGAGAGAGAGAGATGGAGAGAAAGAAAGAAATACGAATAGAGAGTGAGTGAGGGAGAGAGGCAGATTAATACAGGCAGAGAGGGAAAGGCCAAGAGAGAGAGGGAGAGAGAACACAGAGATAGAGAGACACGTGAATACAGGGGGAGACAGAGAGGTCAATACAGGGTGAGAGTGAACCTGTGTATCCAAAACTAGGCCCTTTAAGACGGGGTAGCAATACTTTGAGATGGATGGGGATGTAGAATAAACTCAAACATGAATAATCAGACTGACTCAGGAAGTTTGCAAAGTGCATCTGTTTTATTTTCAACTAGCTGTCCCCGGCCACTCGTTGCGGTGGCTCAGTCTGGTTAAATGAAAAAGAAAGAAAAGAGAAAGCAAACGTTTCTAATATGTTTAATTTGACAATGCTTGTGCGTAGTTTTTAATGGCTCTGGTGGTTCTCTAAGTTGAGGCAGTTTAATTTTCCCGGCGGCGCAACACATTCCTTTTGTTTCTCGATTAAATTTCAAAGCCTTGCAATAAGGACACACTTCAGTCATGGTGCCAATGAGAAAATGCTGGCTCAAACTATAATCATCAGCTGGGTTGTACCGGAATGCAAGGCAATTGTAATCACGTGATTGCTGAGCACAGAGTTGTGTTTGACGCTGATCTGCTGTTTCTCATTGACATCTTTCAGTCACTCTCAGCCTGTTGTGTTCATTCTATTGAGAACAAAGCAGATCTGAAGCTGCAGAACGCGATCGCCGTGCTCACAACCGTGCATCCTAAAGTGTGGCTGCACGTCGCTCTGCTGCTTCCTCTGCACGTATTTGAGCATTGAAATGGAATCGTAAAATAGCGTGTGTTGCTTTTACGTCCAACAGATGGTGCTGTTTTGCAGTAAAATTTTCAGTATGGCGTGTGTTGCTTTTACGCCCAACAGATGGCGCTGTTCTTCTGAAAAAGCATGTTTTTACCTGTCAAAGGTGTGACATCTATGTATAGTAGGTATATAAAAACACGCGCCTATTCGAATGCAATGTTGTGTCAAAATGTCAAAGCAATCGGTGAAGAACTTTCTGAGATTTAAGATTTTGAACAAATGAACATATACATTTTATTTATATATTTCACAAAAGGTAGCAGGCACTCCTCTCCAGAGAGAACATGGCATGATAACCTGTTCTAAGATGAGAGTTTGCAGCACACGCTTTTTGCTCACTGTACCTTTCACAGATGGGAAATATCCATTTGCATATCAGTCTTTGTCCCACCCACATGGGCAGTCCAGCAGTGAAATGCTATGGCAATTCCTCTCTGAACAAGAGTACCGACAGCAACCCCATACACGTGTTTCAGTCTTGTTGGGCCTCATCAGAGAGGTGAAGCTGTGCCTCTCTGAGTACAGTGAGCATGGAGACCACGTCTGGTTGCCCCCAGGTAACTTAGGGGGACCAACCCTAAGTTCCTTACAAATATTTCACAAAAGGTAGCAGGCGCTCCTCTCCAGAGAGAACATGGCACGATAACCTGTTCTAAGATGAGAGATTGTAGCACATGCTTTTTTCTCACTGTACCTTTCACAGATGGGAAATATCTATTTGCATATTAGTCTTTGTCCCACCCACATGGGCAGTCCAGCAGTGAAATGCTATGGCAATTCCTCTCTGAACAAGAGTACCGACAGCAACCCCATACACGTGTTTCAGCCTTGTTGGGCCTCATCAGTGAGGTGAAGCTGTGCCTCTCTGAGTACAGTGAGCAGGGAGACCACGTCTGGTTGCCCCAAGGTAACTTAGGGTGACCGACCCTGAGTTCCTTACAAATATTTCACAAAAAGTAGCAGGTGCTCTTCTCCAGAGAGAACATGGCATGATAACCTGTTCTAAGATGAGAGTTTGCAGCACATGCTTTTTGCTCACTGTACCTTTCACAGATGGGAAATATCCATTTGCATATCAGTCTTTGTCCCACCGACATGGGCAGTCCAGCACCGAAATGCTATGGCAATTCCTCTCTGAACAAGAGTACCGACAGCAACCCCATACACGTGTTTCAGTCTTGTTGGGCCTCATCAGAGAGGTGAAGCTGTGCCTCTCTGATCACAGTGAGCATGGAGACCACGTCTGGTTGCCCCCAGGTAACTTAGGGGGACCAACCCTAAGTTCCTTACAAATATTTCACAAAAGGTAGCAGGCGCTCCTCTCCAGAGAGAACATGGCACGATAACCTGTTCTAAGATGAGAGATTGTAGCACATGCTTTTTTCTCACTGTACCTTTCACAGATGGGAAATATCTATTTGCATATTAGTCTTTGTCCCACCCACATGGGCAGTCCAGCAGTGAAATGCTATGGCAATTCCTCTCTGAACAAGAGTACCGACAGCAACCCCATACACGTGTTTCAGCCTTGTTGGGCCTCATCAGTGAGGTGAAGCTGTGCCTCTCTGAGTACAGTGAGCAGGGAGACCACGTCTGGTTGCCCCAAGGTAACTTAGGGTGACCGACCCTGAGTTCCTTACAAATATTTCACAAAAAGTAGCAGGTGCTCTTCTCCAGAGAGAACATGGCATGATAACCTGTTCTAAGATGAGAGTTTGCAGCACATGCTTTTTGCTCACTGTACCTTTCACAGATGGGAAATATCCATTTGCATATCAGTCTTTGTCCCACCGACATGGGCAGTCCAGCACCGAAATGCTATGGCAATTCCTCTCTGAACAAGAGTACCGACAGCAACCCCATACACGTTTTTCAGCCTTGTTGGGCCTCATCAGTGAGGTGAAGCTGTGCCTCTCTGAGTACAGTGAGCAGGGAGACCACGTCTGGTTGCCCCAAGGTAACTTAGGGTGACCAACCCTGAGTTCCTTACAAATATTTCACAAAAAGTAGCAGGTGCTCTTCTCCAGAGAGAACATGGCATGATAACCTGTTCTAAGATGAGAGTTTGCAGCACACGCTTTTTGCTCACTGTCCCTTTCACAGATGGGAAATATCCATTTGCATATCAGTCTTTGTCCCACCGACATGGGCAGTCCAGCACCAAAATGCTATGGCAATTCCTCTCTGAGCAAGAGTACCGACAGCAACCCCATACACGTTTTTCAGCCTTGTTGGACCTCATCAGTGAGGTGAAGCTGAGCCTCTCTGAGTACAGTGAGCAGGGAGACCACGTCTGGTTGCCCCCAGGTAACTTAGGGTGACCAACCCCAAGTTCCTTACAAATATTTCACAAAAGGTAGCAGGTGCTCCTCTCCAGAGAGAACTTGGCGTGATAACCTGTTCGAAGATGGCACAGCTCCACCTCACTGATGATGGCCAACAAGGCTGAAGCACGTGTATGGGTTGCTGTTGGTACTCTTTTTCAAAAGGGAATTGCCATAGCATTTCGGTGCTGGACTCTGGGCGGGACAAAGACTGATATGCAATGTATATTTCCCATCTGTGAAAGGTACAGTGAGCAAAAAGCATGTGCTGCAAACTCTCACCTCAGAACAGGTTATCATGCCATGTTCTCTCTGGAGAGGAGCGCCTGCTACCTTTTGGGGAAAAAAAATGTATTTATATAGATTATCTAAAACAGGGAGTATAACGAACATCAATGAACATCTGCTCGACCTTCTCACTCAACGAGTTTCACAAGAAATACAGTTTATATAGCAAAACCTCATCATCATTGACGTCAATCTACGTGGCAAACTACAAAAACCTACTTGGGAAAGGGATAGGCTTAAAGGGAACATCTAGGTATATGTTCCATACTTGTCAGGGAAAGTGATTGAGTCACTAGCATCAGGTGGGGCAACTAAGCCCTCCTCTAGTGCAAGTCATTATGAACATCATCAAATACATGACGTCCTATTGGTTACATAAACTATAGGGCTCTCTATTACGTGGCCCTCTATAATTGGTTGGCCCCTCTGTAATATTCCACACATGCTAGCAGCACGCAGGCTGACCCCCAGGTTCTGATGGGCTGGTCATGACCATAGCTTCCCACCTAATTAGCCTGCCATCTATCATCACTCTTGCTGTCTGCCAGTAAATTAGCCTTTGAACATTGGCCTTGTAAATGTTCACTGTGCCTGAGAATAAAAGGGAGTATAGGCATACTTTGTCTCTTTGTTTCGATACAGCTCAACTCAGTATCTATTTTAATCCGACCATGTGACTGGACACCATGTTTCAGAGCTTTTCTGTATTTAAAATACTATTAAATGATGGGCCTCTGACGTCTTTGATGTTCTTGCTCCTCACCTCAGACAGGAGTTTGTTCTATTCACACGTTTTGTAACTACTGCATGAACATCCAGGCTCACAGTGGCATTGATCTCCTGGTGCAGGGCCAGCCAAGCCTTTCTTGAATTCACCTCGGACCTTAACTCATTTTTCCAACTGCGCCACACTGAAAAAGCCTTTCTATTCAGGGGTCCAGATTCTGCTAAAGTGCTTGTGGAACATCCATAGTATATACATTCCTATGCATATAAGTTGGCGCATCGTTGCAATCTATTCATTATGTAGCCAGCCTTCAGAATACTTTTCCCTACTTGCGTTTATTGTGTCTTTACAATTGTAAAATGATTTTGTATTTTGTATTTTCTTCATCGTTTCTGTAGCATGAGCATCTTCATCTCAAGCCCGAAATGTTGTTAATTTTTATCACTTTGTCTTCAGATCTCCTGGAATGTTTACATTCTTCAGCCTCTTGTCTCTGTTCTGGATGCATTAGTTCTGCTTTACATGACGTCACCAATCTCCTTTCTCGCTCATTTTCATACTTAATGTGGGATTTCATTCAAATGGCCATCATATTGTCGTGAGTGCATATATGGTTCCTTATTGTGTACCTTACTTCCATGATTCTTTGCGTTATAGGCATTTGTAAGGTACTGCACGTGTTGGACTGTTCCTCGGCATATAGGCAACATTGGGGCAGAGCTTTGAGTGGGGGTACTTGGCTCCACCTCTACAAGAGAGAGACAGAGAGAACTATATTGTGTATGATATGCTATGTACTGCTGATTTATATATATTTCTTCTGTCTGATGTTGGGGTCTGTACGGTCAGCGTACCCTCAAGGATATGTCCAAGGTAGGAAACTGTTGGGCCCCTATAATATGGGCAGTAGCAGTGCTTTCTGCATGGCAACATCTGTCAAACATGAGCGAAAGCGCTGCTGTCCAAGGCTTGCTACTGCGCTGCCTGTGCAACCCGTCATGTTCCTATCCTGCCCCTCCCACTCCTATTACATGACTAAGAATCTCCCCGAGAGAGGCTTGATGGGGAAATGGAAGGAAGACGAAGGTGAAAGGGATGGGATTCGCTTCAATGTCTTATATGGCTTGTCGCATTGACTCCCCAGGTTACTAGAAGTGCCTGTAAAACCTATCGCTTGTTAGCCAATGTAATTGTAAGCTGTGCTTTGAAAGGTACAATTTGCCCCAGTGTGTTCAGCATTTGAAACTTTGCCACCCCAGGTGTTCCCGGGGAGAATTGGGTGGGGAGGGAGGCCGGCTTCTCACCAGCTACCTCAAATGCCACATAATATAACTTACTGAATGGTACTATGGAATAGTTCTCGGGTATGTTTTACCGGGGTGGGGCGGGCGTTGGTGGGGGGGGCGGCGGGAGTGTCATGAAATACTTGTCTGTCGACTCTTTATGGAACACAGAGTTCTTAACATTTAGTGCTCAAAAAACAAGTTGAAATCTCACAGGCTCTCAATGTGGCAGAGGCAGGCATATAATGCTTCTAAAAGCACTTCAGCAATCTTATTTTGGACCAATTAAATGGTACTCAATGTATCAACTGGTAAAGGATGAAGGGTCGAGCCAGCCCTTCCAGGATTCCAATGTGTCCGATGTCAGAGGGTAGTACTTAACCTGTGAGCTATTCGCCTGTTTACCGTACGCACTGTTTCAGATTCGTTCAGGACAAGTTTGGCCTTTTTGGAGTGCATGTTTGCATTATTTGGAAAGTCAATGGGGTCATTACGAGTATGGAGGTAGCCATGGTGCTATTAGCGCCATGGCTACCCCCATACCGCATACCGGGTCCGGGTTCCCTGAATGGGGAAATACCGGGCCATTCCAACCTTGGAGGCCCATAGGGCTCAAAGGGAATGGGGAGGGAGCTAACAACGGGCCCATTAGTAACGGGCGCGTTGTTAGCTCCCTGGTCTGTAAAACCAGGTGCCCTTAGCGGGTCCCGCGAGCAGACTCGTAATAGGGCGGTAAGGGGTTAAAGGCGCTGGCATCATTACCGGCGCCATTAACCCCTTACTGCCAGGGTCGGAATGACCCCCAATATGTGTCTTGCCTGGACTGGCCATGTTCTGCAACAGGACATGTGGGGTGCCTTTGAAGCCTTTCAGATGGGGAGAGGGGCAGCATGTCCAGATCTGCTGCAGTCAGCGGGCCCTTCCTCACCATACCTCGCAGGCAAGGCTAGGGGGTTCTCGTGAGCAGGGTAGGCCACACATTGATGGGATGAGGTCACAGCTCTCGGGCATGCTTAAAAGTCTGTCTAAAATTCCACCCATATTCAATGCCTTACACCTCCCAGCCTTGCTGCTCCCGAGTCTGTATGCCACATTCAGTTATGGTATGTTGTCCAATCGTTGTTCTGCGCCCTTCGACACCGCAGTGGTCTGACGGCTCTTCGCCTTATCCGAAAGGTGGCAGATTGTGACCCTGCCAGGGTGCTGCCAGACCTTAGTCTGTGGAAAGGAAGGGGGCATTTGGGGAGGAGGTGATAGGAAAGAGAAACTAGACACTAGAATGTCCTCAAACAGACAAGAAACCCAACGGAGATGAGGGGGTGTGGGGGTATCGTTGTGGAAGTAGGGTTGCGTGTTACTCAGGTGTGATACACTATTGATGAGATTGAGTGCAGGACTCAGGGGAGTAGAGCTCGGATAAGAGCAGAGTGTTATTGTGATGGTAATGTCTAGAACCGACGAGGCACGGGCCCAGCTGTAGTTAGATGGTGAGGGCTCGCATGACGGACTTGAAGTGCTCGCTTCGTCCATCTTCCAGTCTCCTTAAATCCCTCGGCCACTGCCCCTCTCTCATCCCTCCCTCACTAGTTTCTTTTTCTCTCTGCTTCCCTGTCTCTCTCGCCCCATTGAGTCTCCCCTGCCCCCCAACCTTCCTTTCTTTATATCTGTTTCCCAGGCTCTTCCCCTTCCTTTTGTCTCATTTAAGTGTCATCGCTTCTTTCGTGTTATAACCCTCCTCCTTCTCTTTCTTTTCCAAGCCTACTCCAATTCCCCATTTCTCTTTACTCCTTCTCTCCCCCTTCTCCGGGCCTTTCTCCTCTCTCTCGCCTTCTTTCATCCATTGGCATCCCCTCCCTTTTTACATGGTTCTCTCTCCCCCACACCCCCAGGCTCTCCTCTGACCAATTCCCCTCTCGCCCGCATTTGGAGGGTGCCACTTGTCGAGGGTGTAATTTGTCCTGAACACCTGTTTTCCCTCCAGTACACCACTCCGCTTCCATAGACTTCAACGGACACCCCAGCGCAGGAAAACATTTACCAACAGTCACAAATGTATTTATTGACATGGACCGCAGGGAGATCAATTGTCGCCCACCCGACTTCCCCCACGGTGGAGAGTCAACAGGTCATGGCGCCTTCACACCGCACCCTCGCCCCTCTCCGGGTGTTTTTTTCCATCCCGTTATAAACACAGTCTCCCTCTCATCACTTAAATGTCCACCCATCCATGGACTTCTCCCTCCCTCTTTCTCTCTGCTGCCATGTCTGCTCTCGTTCCCTTTCTCCCACTCGCATCCTCTGCAGTGCACCCCCCCCCCCCCTCCTTTCGATGCAGGAACACGGCGGTCCTCTTTATCTGGGTGTCTGTCTGTGCTCCCCCGCCAGCCTCAAACAAAGCATGAAAGAGGCACAACACGGGAAACGCCAATGCCATTATACTCGAGGGGAAAGCTCGCCATAACACCCAACCTGGCAGGTCTCGCTCCCCTCAGTTTTTACACATTGAAATCAGTCTTCGAGCGCTTTTAATGGTTTGGAAAACGTGTTTAACCTGAAATGGTTGAAGAAAAAAACAGGTAAAATGGCCTGTCCCGTCATTTCTGCAGGGTACAAAGGGAGACAAAGGGAGGTGGGGGAGGGAGGAGGGCTGCAGAAGCGCCTTCTATTCAGAAATTCTCTTGAATGGCTCCGGTTCGGGCCCGCCTTTCTCGCTTAGTATTCCGGGGCTGTTCCAGGGAGGCCGCTTCGTGGACGTGACTCCGGGATGGAACCGTTGTCTGCAGTACACAGAGAGAGGGTGAGGGGGAGGACGAGGTGGCGTACTCCAAGCAAGCAGGCTCTGTGTGGGGAAATCCAGACCAATCACAACACACACTCACGCACTGCACCGGGGCACCCAGCCAGACCAACCGCTGCACTCAGGTATCCAGCCATACTGCACACCCTGCACCCAGGCACACCCACGCATACTGCACTCAGGTATCCAGCCATAGGCTGAGTAGTGTGGGCTCCCCTTCGCTCTAATTCTTTAACCCTGGTACCCCTGATACAGCAATAATAATACAGACAGGGGTTTTTGTTCGTGGAAAAATTATGGCCGTAGGCTTGTTTCTTTTCTACAGAAAATAGGACTGAACAATAATCATAACAACCAAAAATCACACCAACTCGCTTTTGGGAACTTCATGTCCAGGGGGTGTAGATGACCAGCCCTCTCCTTGGCTAGTCTTAGTTACCCAGGGCATCCGTTCCTGGACACGTGCCGCCGCCTACGACTTTCTGCAACCGTGTACCAAAGGAAGTACTCGGCGTTCCTGTTCCTTGTTCTTTCTCCTTGCGTTTTCGCTGGGTGGGTTGGGTGGCAAAACGTTTCCTTCTCCCCCTTTTCCAGGCCCTGGGAGCTTACCCGTCAGAGGTGAGCTCCTTACCTGGTTGTGCTCATCCTTCTCTTCATTGGGGTATTTATACCCCCTTGGCCCATTGTACTACTGGGGGGGGCAGGACTTCCTCCTGCCCCCCTGTTGCTTTTCCTCACACCTTTCTCCATGTGTGTTTGGGTTCCCTTGGCAACGCCGCGGGTGCCGGTTGGCTGCCCCTTCCCTTGCAATTCGCGCCGTTTGGTTCCCCCACCCTGCGCCTAACCCCCCAGGCCCTCTATCGTGCCGCACTTTGTGCCGCACGGAGCCTGGGGCATACTGCACACCGTGCACTCAGGCGCACCCACTCACACTGCAAACTGCACTCAGATATCCAACCATACAGCACACCCTGCGCTCAGGCACACCCACTCATACTGCACTCCGGTATACAGCAATACTGCACACCATGCACTCACGGGCACGACTCATACTTCAAACTGCACTAAGGTATCCAGCCATACTGCGCACCTGGCACTCAGACACACCCACTCATACTGCACTCAGGTAGCCAGCCATATTGCACACCCTGCACTCAAACACACCCACTCATCCTGCAAACTGCACCCAGGTAGTCAGTCATACTGCACACCCTGCACTCAGACAAAGCCACTAAACTGCAATCGGGCACCCAGCCATACTGCGCACACTGCACTCAGACACACCCACTCATACTGCAAACTGCACTCAGGTATCCAGCCATGCTGCACACCCAACACTCAGTAAACACACTGCTACTGCACTCAGGCACCTAGCCATACTGCACACCCTGCACCCAGGCACACCCACTCATACTGAAAACTGCACTGAGGTATGCAGTCATACTGCACATCCTGCATTCAGTCAGGCAGACCCACTCATACTGCAACCTGCACTCGGGTATCCAGCCATATTGCACACCCTGCACTCAGGCACACTCACTCAGACTGCGCTCAGGCACCCAGCCATACTGGACACCCTGCACACAGGCACACTCACTCACACAGCAAACCGCATTCAGGTATTGGGCCATACTGCACACCCTGCACTCAGGCACACCCACCCATACTGCACTCAGATATCCAGCCATACTACACACCCTGCACTCTGGCACACCAACTCACACTGCAAACTGCACTCAGTTATCCAGCCATACTGCACTCAGGCACACCCACTCATATTGCAAAATGAACTCAGATATGCAGCCATACTGCATACCCTGCACTCAGGCGCACCCACTCACACCGCAAACTGCACTCAGGTATCCAACCATACTGCGCACCCTGCACTCAGTCACACCCACTCATACTGCACTCAGGTATACAGCCATAATGCACACCCTGCACTCAGGGGCACCCACTCATGCTGCACTCAGGGACCTAGACATATTGCACACCCTGCATCCAGGCCCACCAACTCATACTTCAAACTGCACTCAGTTATCCAGCCATACTGCTCACCTGGCACTGAGACACACCCACTCATACTGCACTCAGGTAGCCAGCCATATTGCACACCCTGCACCCAAACACACCCACTCATTCTGCAAACTGCACCCAGGTAGTCAGTCATACTGCACAGCCTGCACTCAGGCAAAGCCACTAAACTGCACTTGGCCACCCAGCCATACTGCATACACTGCCCTCAGACACACCCACTAATACTGCAAACTGCACTCGGGTATCCAGTAATACTGCACACCCTGCACCCAGGAACACCCATTCATACTGCACACTGCACTCAGGTATCCAGAAATACTGCACACACTACACTCAGGCACACCCACTCAGGTATCCAGCCATGTTGCACACCCTGTGTTAAACAGGAAATCATATCGTGCCTCCTTTTGATTTATATTGGCCTAAGCCTAGTCGCTCTGCGAAGAAAACCACGTTGCAAAGTTCAGATTTTTAGATCAACTTCGCCGCCATTTTAGAATCATCCGCCATTTTGATTTCTGTTCGTATGATTCTCTGTTCTAAAATGGTGGACTGTGTTTCTAACTTGCAACCAAGCCTTCCTGACCTTTGAGTTCTGTTAATGGTTAGACTGTCTGAGGGCCAACTGTTTAGACTAGGTAATGAGACCTTGTACTGAGTATGACTTGTTGTCCCAGGATTGTCTGCGCTAACAAGCCTCATCCACGAATACACATTGACAACAATGTTATGTAAACGCCAAGCGTGGACACTGGCAGAACTACATTGTGTTGGGATATGTGCTAAGGCTTACTGCTGAATCCAAGTATATACATTGCTATTGTAACTTGATGGAAATGCAAACTCATGTAATCCTTCTGCATATTATTGTATAAGCTGTATGCGAACTCGGCACAAACTCTAGACCGCAGATTATTAACATGTAGAGGGGCTGGACAATATTGCTGAAATGTATAAAAACCCAAATGTTTAGCTGTCCAGCACTCTCCCTCCTCATTCTGACGGGCTGGTACTCATTGCGGGGTATTGAGAGCCAGATAGCTATCTGTAGCAGATCTGTGTTTCTTTGTAACTGCACAGTATTAAAGATCTGTGAATCTTTATAGCCTGTGTTTGGTGTATTTCCTTTTGTGGTACTCAGCCTCGATATTTCCTTGCTTTTACACCTGCACCCAGGCATACTCGACTCAGGAATGCAGCCATAGAGCACATCCTGACTTCAAGCCCAATCACTCATACTGCAAACTGCACTAAGGCATCCAGCCATACTACACATCCTGCACTCAGGCACACTCACTCATACTGCACTTAGGCACCCAGGCATACTGGACACCCTGCACTCAGGCACACTCACTCATACAGCAAACTGCTTTCTGGTATCCAGCCATACTGCACACCCTGCACTCAGGCACAACCCACCCATACTGCACTCAGGTATCTAGCCATACTGCACACACTGCACTCAGGCACACCCACTCACACTGCAACCTGCACTCAGGTATCCAGCCATACTGCACACCCGCTCTCAGGCACACCCACCCACACTGCACTCAGGTATCCATCCAAACTGCACACCCTGCACTCAGAAACACCCACTCACACCGCAAACTGCACTCAGGTATCCTGCCATACCGCACTCAGGCACACCCATTCATACTGCAGAATGCACTCAGGTATCCAGCCATACTGCACACCCTGCACCCAGGCACACCCACCCACACTGCAAACTGTACTCATGTATCCAGCCATACTGCACACCCTGCACTCAGGCACACTCATACTGGACTCAGGCATCTAGCCATACTGCACACCCTGCACCCAGGCACACCCACTCATACTGCAAACTGCACTCAGGTATGCAGTCATAGTGTACATCCTGCAGTGAGTCAGGCACACCAACTCATACTGCAACCTGCACTCAGGTATCCAGCCATACTGCACACACTGCACTCAGGCACACTCACTCATACTGCGCTCGGGCATCCCGCCATACTGGACACCCTGCACACAGGCACACTCACTCATACAGCAAACTACATTCAGGTATCGAGCCATACTGCACACCCTGCACTCAGCCACACCCACCCATACTGCACTCAGATATCCAGCCATACTGCACATCCTGCACTCAGGCACACCCACTCACACTGCAAACTGCACTCAGGTATCCAGCCATACTGCACTCAGGCACACCCACTCATACAGCAAAATGAGCTCAAGTATGCAGCCATACTGCACACCCTGCACTCAGGCATACCCACTCACACTGCACTCAGATATCCAGCCATACTACACACCCTGCACTCAGGCACACCACTCATACTGCACTCTGGTATACAGCCATACTACACACCTAACACTCAGGGGCATCCACTCATACTGCACTCAGGGACCTAGCCATACTGCACACCCTGCACCCAGGCCCACCCACTCATACTTCAAACTGCACTCAGGTATCCAGCCATACTGCGCACCTGGCACTCAGGCGCACCCACGCATACTGCACTCAGGTAGCTACCCATACTGCACACCCTGTACTCAAACACACACACACTCATACTGCAAACTGCACCCAGGTAGTCAGTCATACTGCACAGCCTGCACTCAGGCAAACCCACTAAACTGCACTCAGGTTTTCAGTCATACTACAAACCCTGCCTGCACTCAGGCACACCCAATCATACGGTACTCAGGCACACCCACTCATACTGCATACTGCACTCAGGTATTCACACATACTGCACACCCTACACTCAGGCACACCCACTCAGGTATCCAGCCATGTTCCACACTCTGCACTCAGTCACACTCACTCATACTCGACTTAGGCATGCAGCCATACTGCACACACTGAACTCAGGCACAACCACTCATACTGCAAACTGCACTCGGGTATCCAGTCATACTGCACACCCTGCACTCAGACACACTCACTCATACTGCACTCAGGTACCCAGCCATACTGTACACCCTGCACTCAGCCACGCTCACTCATACAGCAAACTGCACTCAGCTATCCAGCCAAACTGCACACCCTACACTCTGGCAGACCCACTCATAATGCACTCATGCCCCCAGCCATACTGCACATCCTGCACTCAGGCACACTCACTCATAGTGCACTCAGACACCCTGCCTTACTGGACACCCTGCACTCAGGCACAGTCACTCATACAGAAAACTGCACTCCCATTTCACAGTGCTCTGACTCAGGAGCACACTGCCTCATGCCTCCACTGTGTCACTGCACTTATCCACTCTGATAATGTCCTTTGGCAATGTCCCCTGCCTGATCTTTCTGACCTTTGGGGTCGGGGCTTTGGGATGTGTGTCGGGAGGTGACCATAGGAGCCAGCTGTTATGCCCCACAAGTAGAAACCACTTCTAATTATCAAAACAGCATTCTGAGAGGGGACAAGAATGGAGGCTCACTGCTGCTTCACCGGTTTCGAATGAGCAGGAGAGAATCGCAGAAAACACACCGAAAGGCCTGCAAAGGCAGCACAGTGTTTGCATGGCTAAACACATGCGCGATAACGCACTCTATAAATCAAAATGGTAGACAGACCTGTTATATGCTCGCTCTGCATGGCATGGAGAACTGCACAAAGACCCACAGAAGATTAAGACCCGGTCAACCTCAGGGAAATTAGTCGCTCAAAGGTGCCATCCCCTGGGGAAGACCCAGCTCCAGGGACAGGATGCCAGGCTTTAAAATGCAGGCAAGAGCAAAAGCCAGTGTGTGGGAGTCTGGAGGAGCAAGAGGGTGGAGAGTAGAGGCGTGGAGAGGTTTAATGTTAAGCAGAGACTGAAGGAGCAAGGGGGGCTATGAAGGAGAGACTGTAGGAGCAAGGAAGGCTGTGATGGAAAGACTGAAGGAGCCTGAGGGTTTTTGAAAGAGAGGCTGAAGGAGCAAAAGAGCCTTTGAAGGAGAGACTGAAGGAACCATGGAGGGTATTAAGGAGAGACTGGAGGAGCAAGGGGGGCTGTGAAAGAGAGTCTAAAGGTGACCGAAGGATGTTAAGGAGAGACTCGAGCTAGAGGATCAAGGGAGGCTGTGAAGGAGAGACTGAAGGAGTAGGGAGGCTTTGAAGGAGAGACTGAAGGAGCAAGGGAGGCTGTGAAGGAGAGAAAGTTCAGAGGTAAAAAATTGGCTGGGTATAGAGGAGGAAACAGAGAAGAAAACCCTCAAAGGGTGGTGGAGACTCAAGAGGAGATGGTGGCCTTTAGAGAACATCTGGGGCATAGGAAGTTCAGAAGAGAGCAAGTAGCAGGAAATAAGGAGGGAAACTTCTGAGGTCTGGAAAGAGGAAGAGGGATTAGAGAACATCAAGTGTGGGAGGGAAGGTCCAAAGAAGCAAAAGTGCAACATAGCAAGCAGCTGCAAGGGAGGAGGCAATAAAAGAGGGATGATGAAGGACGGGGGATTGGAAGGAACACAAGGAAGGGAGGAGACTGAGTGAGACAAAATGTGTTTGAGAAACCCAACAGAATTGTGAGCCAGAGTTTGTAGTGGAGGAGCAGAAACGGTATTTGGGTATACATGCAACAAATGCAAACTAGTGGTGTGAGTAAAGTTGGAGGAGGAACAAGCATGTGGTGAAGCATCAAACAGGACCATTGGCAGTCAGAGAGAACAACGATATCAGGCGAAGACTCCCTGACATCATTTGGGGGTAACCACGGGTCGCAAATGCGACCCCTGAGGTCTCCCTTGCTACCCCTAAAAAATGTATTAAAACACTATTTTTTTTTACATTGAAACTCCTGGGCTGTGGCCAGCGCCATGTGGCTCTTTGTTTCTGGAGTGGCTGGCTTTCTTGTCCAGGCTTCTTAAAAAAAACAGGGGGTTCCACAAGTGTAACACTTTGAGCATTGACCCTAAATAAGAAAGAATAGGAATAACAAATAGTCTTTCTGGAATTCTACACAATGATTGCTAGGTTTATTTTAGGCACACTTCGGGGGGGTGAGTCACTGATTTAGTCTGATTTAGTTTGTTCTTAAACACCTCAAATTCACAATGCAGACAAAAACTATAGGTATTTTGCTTTTCGCAAGTTTCAGTTATAGTATGTTTTTTTCTGCCGTTGTCTCTGTTACGATCATCACATGACATTTCACTCGGTACCTTGACAAAATCCTTTTGCCTAAAAGCTTGTGTACAGTGTAGAAATGTTTGACCATAGCATATCAAGTGTCCCTTGATTTAATTGTGCTACAATAATGCTTCGTTGTAATGTGTCTATCGTTCCTATCTCTCTGGCATGCTGTTCAGGATGTTTGTTTGCATGTATGAGGTAACTAGTGCCCAGAGTACAGGATGCTGTGTGAGTGCGCTGCTTTCCCTGCGCTACTCTAAATTCTTTAATACACAGTTATGAACCCTCCAATGGTATGTATTTTGCCAACCTGTAAAGCCTGAAAAGTAGATCCATGCAGTCTTGACATGTGGCCAACTTTGCACCAGACCTGCAGATGAACTGACCTGCTCTTCAATCTCAGTTAACAGTTTATTGGTATGCACTACAGATTGTAATTTTCTTTCTAACTCTGAGAACATTCAGACATGTAATTTCTCATAGCCCAATGGTTTGAGCGCTCGCTGCTGCGATGTGTGTGATCTGCAGGTTGCAGGTTTCAATTCTGGCAAGGCCAACTCAGCCTTTCATCCTTCTGAGATCTATAAATGAGTACCAACACAGGTTGGGTGATATTGTATTTATATTTGTTCTATGTAAAGCACTTAAGCATAAGTGCTATATAATAACACATCCTTATCATTTGGCCTTGGACGTCTGCTTGCATTCGCAGTAATTTGGTAATATGGGCCTATACACACTGTATTAACGATACATATGGGCCTGATTCATGGAACGTTTTCCTATGGGATTGCACAATTATAAAACACTTCCATGAATCAGGCCCATGGTGATTCATTCTTGTATGAAATTTATATTACATTACAGAGATATTGTAACCATATTTATCTTAGTGTACTGAAACTATGTGATGTCACATCCTGTTTTAGCAAGGGATGAAAGATTGTGTTCCATCGCTTCCCATGATGTCACTTCGGGTGGGGTGAAATGACATCACTTCCTGTGATGTCATTGGAGGTCAAGGGTCATTTGATGTCACTTCCGCTACCCCAGGCATTTTGGTGAAATGATGTCCCTACGAAGACTCAGGCCTTATAGGCATGAGCATACTTCCAGGCGACAAGGAAATAAGTAAGAATGTCTACGGGATGCGACCCCTTGGCACAGAGGAGCCTGGTACATATCCTGTGGTACCTCTACAGCAAACTCACATCTGGGATAAGCTGTTGACCATACTATGCATTGGAAATTAAAATTAGAAGCTGTTTAAAATACTACCATATACAGGGGGTCTAAGATGAGTTCCCCACCCAATTTAGGAATCATTGAAAGCAGGAAGAGCAACCAAAGATTGAAGAATCTAATTTGCCTCCTAGAGACTGAATAGACTCTTTTTTTAGAAATTCATAACAAGAGAGTTGTTAATGAAAATGACCATTGCATAAACTGATTCTCCAGAATAGCACTTCAAAGTAGCAATCTCAAATCATAGACAGGAGCATCCACTATCCTGACAAGCTTCAAAGTGTATCCAAAAGGGGCTTATTCCAGTCACTGTTGACCCTCATCAGGAGACTAAGTCACGGAATAAAAAGGAAACCCAAAAGGACAAGGAGGGGGGAAAGAAAGGATTCCCTTGACTTTGTCCTTTATTGAGAAATGATCTCGAGTTTTTCATTTTTCTCTGTAATACTTTTAAATATCCTTTCAAAAATTTTGGGTTGACATCCCCATTAGCACCTAGGCGGGCGCCGCAACCAATCACTTGCTCAGATCAAGGGCTGAATCCCACGATCCAAGCCTGTGTTCCGAGCAAACTGGAAGCTGTGAACACCTGCCCCACCATCTTCCCCTCACATCCCCTTCCCTATGGTCTCTGCTCCCTCACTCCACGCCACCTCTCTTACTTGAATTGTCTGTAAGTGACACCCCCACTGCCACTGCTCCCTCATCCCAGGCACCCATGGAAATGGAAGAGGGGCTCTGCATGGTGCTCCATCTTCCATTTCCGTGGTGGCCATCTTAGGTGAGTGTTTGAATGAAAGGGACGCTGCGAGCGTGCAACTCTTTCATTCAAACCAATAGACTGCTATCAGTACCCTCGATTAAAAACCTGGAGTGCTAATAGCAATAACTACCTTGCCAGCGGGCTGCATTGGGGGAAATGGTGCTGGAGCATATAACCTGGTCCCCAGGCCGTTACCGCCCTATCCAGCCCACCGCCACAGGTATTATGACCTTAATAAACCATTCCTTTGAGAAATGGTCATCTTGTGACATGCCATGTTTTCCCACGTACACTTCATGTCACGCACACACACACGCGACAGAAAAGGAAAACAAATACATATGTGTCTTCTGTAGTCTCCTTTGACTCAGAAAAACAGTTTATGTTACTTAAAAGAATATCTTACAAAGCTGTTAAGAGAAACGAAAAACTGAAACATAAGATCCTTGAAGAAACGAGAGACCAAGTTCCCAATTTGACAGAGAGAGCCCGTGCAATGTGATGACACCTGTGAAGGTATGGGCTAATTGCCATGTGTGCCCATTATTGTCCTCTTGGCCAGCAGGCAGGGGTTGCCAGTGTGGAGGTCACCGTGCATAGACAGTGCCCCCTTGTGGCTGTTTGGGAAATGTTCCTGCAGTATTCCTAAAACATTAAAATGACCAGGCAAGGGAGGTGTGGCGAACGACCAAACAGGATTGTTTATGTCAGACTCTCACTCCCTGAACGGTACAGTAAACCTACTTTACCATGGCTCCATAACGTTTCCATTCTCTTTCATTTCTGAAGCTGAAATAGAATGCTGCAATCTTCCGAGGAGCCAGTAAAATGTCCTCACTCTCTCTGAGGCAATCATATAGCTGCAAGTTACACACAAGTACGTGGTTCCACGAGGCCTGCTCAAGTCTGACACCTACGCCATAATCTTGCTATTGCTCTCTATTATTCTTTATACAGTGTCTATTTAAATCTGCATTCCTGCGCTCTTATAAGCGTTGTTGCTGCAATTACTCATTCAACAATGAGAGAACATAACTATTCTTCCTCTTCAATGGAACTATCCTCCATTAATTTAGGAATGGAAAAAATATTGAAAGAACTATACACTATTCAATCTTCAATTTCTAAGCTAGACTCCAGGTCCTTGGCAATACAAGATGATATTGGGGTGGTTCAAAATTAAATAAAATGCATTAATGGAAGATTAAATGAAATAGTGCATTTCCACTGCTGATGGCAGATCGGAGGGCTTAAAACATATGCAGCACGAATCACTCAAAAAGGAATCAGAAATCACTAACCTAGAAGACAGGAACAGAAGAAATAACAGAATTTATGGAATGCCTGAAAATTCCAAACTCAATGACCCTATTAACTTCATATGTCAGTGGACCACTGAATTAAAAAAAATCTCTTTCACTCCAGCTCTGGAATTCCAAACAGCGCACAGAATCAGGCTTCGATTCACTAACAATGCTTCTCCTAGGCCTTTCATTGCCTGTCTCCTACTCCATCAGCAATCATATTTAATCCTTCAGACAACTAAGAAGCTTTCTACTCTATCCTTTCAGGGCAATAGAATTAACGTTTCCCCAGACAACTCAGGATAAAAGAAAACAGTTCCTTGAACAGAGACCAGCATGAAGGCCTGGTGCCTGCTGGGATGATCATTACTACCCCACAACCCCCCACATGCATCACCAAAGAATACTCTGATCCTGAGAAACCTGTTGCCCTGATCAAATCACTTGAGTCTTTGCAGATGGATACCTCACCTGCTTCGTCTCTTCCTTCATCGTCAAGCTCCAATATACTCCAGCCTATACATGCATCCAGCTCTACTAAGTAATATAAATTCTAGAATAGTAAATGTCATCATTCCAGAAGTAGATTCGACTCTGAAGCGTTGGCAAACTTTCACGATTCCTCTGATAAACTCAGAGATAAATCCAGGTCACCCATTAAACAAATTGACAATGATGTAGCATCCACATAAAGTTTAACTTCTATCTCTACATAATATATTCCTCTCAAGATAGTTATTTGCTTACCTGTTCCTATGGCCATTATATACCTTATCCTTGTTCTTTATGGCTCGTTCAGGCATTTTAGAGCTCGCTAGTACCGTCTTGTTCTAGCTTCTGGCTACCCCAATAATATTTGTACTCCTTTAAGCTATCTTTTCCTCTCTATTCTACTCATTCATAATCTTTCTTCTCTTTGATACTTTTCTACTGCTTTACCGTCTTCCCTTTGCTTTCATCCTTTTTTCCCTTAAATATGCCTTTGCCCTAGGTGTTTCCCCTTACCAAGTTGCATTACATTGCTTCACAATATTTATCAAGCTATCTTTTTTACTCTTACAAACAACCATGTTGGTTACTTAAGGTTTTAACTATGTACGGTTCAACATTTGAATTGTACTATTGCCAACATGAGCATTAAAATCATTTCTTGTATTGTTAAAGGTCTAAATGATCCCACTAAGAGGCAAAGAATTTTGAGTCATTTAGGTAAGAGCAAGGCTGATATCGCTTGTATTCAGGAAACACATTTAGAATCTAGTGAAGAAAATAATAAATAAAACAACTTTGGCTTAGGTATGCCTTCTATGCACCTGCTGTAGGGAAAAAAGGATTCGGAATACTTAGCAAAAAAGTAGGTTTTCTGCTAATCAACGAAGAACATGATCCGGCAGGCCGTTGGCCCATCATTGAAGCCAGTGTTAATATGTTACCAGTTACTAGTGTCAATATTTATGGTCCTAATATCCCGGACCCACAATTCTGGTTGAACTTGAAACCACATGTGGTCTAATTGAATTATGGACATATCATAATTTGCAGGAATTTCATTCAAATGTGTGATTTTGTTCTTGATCACAAATCAGACACCAAGTTTATTCATTCTAGATCTTACAAGCAAGTTATCAATTTCAAAGATGACTTCAACCTAATTGATTCATGGTGTTACTGTCACCCATGTTTACTAGAATTCACTATTTACTCTCCCCCTCACAAATCACTTTCAAGAAATGATCACATTTTTATCAATGCTTCCACTGCTTCCACTATTCTTCACTCAGAAATCAGATCAATAGTCATCTCTGATCATGCCCCTGTCTCCACTGTCCTAGAATGGGACCTTCAACCCACTCTTTCATAGATATAGAGATTTAATTCTTTCCTATTAAAAGACCCCACTTTTATCATCCAAGTTGAAGCTTTTTGTTCTGAATTTTGTATTATAAACAAACCGAAATACACTTCTATTCAGAATAATTGGGATACCTTCAAAGCAATGCTACATGGTCTCATAATACAATATGTCGCTTCTAAAAAGAAACAAAATGAGAAAATATCTAATGAATATCTTAAGTCCATTAAAATATTAGAATCCTCATATTTGAACTAACCTTCCATTACTACCTTCAAATCTCTATTAGCCAAACGCATTGAATTCAATAAATTAAGTTGTGAGAAAGCTTGCTCCTCCCTATTAAGATCCAAAGCTAAATATTGTGGAGGGTCCAATAAAGCCGGAAATTATCAGCTGCATATCTGAAAAAGAAAAAAGAAAGAACTGTTATTACCTCTATTGTTAATCAACAAGGCATTACAATAACAAACACTAATCAAATCAATAGTTCCTTTGTCAATTTATACTCTGACCTTTATAAATATGATGACACCATTCTTAATAATATTATACATTTTTGCATGAAATCAAAAAAGATTTTGACAAGGCTACTGACCTATCCCTGTTAGATTCTCTGATTACCCTGTAGGACATTCAAAATGCTATTATCTGGGCCTCATTATGATACTGGCGGTAGGGCTGCCGCCGCTATAATTTTTTTTCCGGCGCCCGCGAATGGGCAAATACCGGGTCATTATGGCATTGCCGGACTCGGTAATTGCCCATTCGCGGGCGCCGGAAAAAATGTATCCCCATTCCCAATTGAGCCCAACAAGGCTCAATGGGAATGGGGAGGTTGGATGCACCGGCACCATTTATAATGGTGCCGGTGCATCCGACATGCTCGGCTCGCCGGTACCCATCTGCCTACCAGGTCAGACCTGGTGGGCAGAGAGGCAACGGCGAGCACAACTCATAGTTTGCCGGTCTGGTAGCACCGTTACTACCGGACCAACAAACTTGTAATGTGGCATCTGTCTCCAAATCGGCAAGGCCCTGGAAGCTAATGGGTTTCCTATGAATTTTTATTGCACCTTTTTGGATATACTCTCCCCTAATCTTCTTCAATTGTTTGACAATTCTTTATCTCCAAATTTTAGTTCTGATACCTTAGGAGAAGCTTTATTAATTTTGTTTCCAAAGCCAGATAAAGACCCCTCCTCTGTTAAAAAATGATCGCCCCATTTCTCTTATTAACTCTGAATCAAAGATTTTTGCCAAAATAATCACAAATAGACTAGAAGAAATAATGCCCAAACTTATTCATGTTGGTCAATCCAGCTTTATCAAAGGCAGATTTGCTTCCTCTAACACTAAACTTTGCTTTAATGTCCTCTCCTATGCGCAAAAGTCCTCTGATCCTCTTATCCTTCTTTCACTTGAGGCAGAAAAAGCTTTTGATCGCATGTCATGGCCGTTCATGTTCAAGGTCTTAAAATGGTGTGGATTCAATTCTACTTTCGCTAAGTTTATTAAGCTTCTTTATTCAACACCCTCGACTAGACTTTTAATTAATGGTACTTTCAACCTTGTCCTATTTCTCGTGGTACTAGACAGGGTGGTCCACTCTCCCCGCCATTGTTTGTTTTGGCCTTAGAACCCCTATTACAAATTATTAATTCAAAAGATAATGTCAAAGGTATCACTATAAATAATGTTACTACAAAAGTGTCATCTTATGCAGACAATGTTCTCTTATATATTTCTGAGCCATCCAGATCCATGCCAACATTGATGAATGTGATTAATAAGTACTCATTAGTCTCTGGATGTAAATAACATTTTGATAAGTCTGAAATGTTACTGTTAACTAATTCTTGCGCTGTTGTTGGCTTCCCTCTATTTGGCATTACATGGTGCACCTCCTCTATTAAATACTTAGGCATCCACATATCAAAAGATATTCCTTACACTTTAATTTTAAATCAAAATAGTATCTTTGATAAAAATGAATACTTTAATGAATAAATGGTCCCTTCTTTTTTCTCTCTTGCTGGGGCCGCCTTGATTCCATCAAAATGATTCTTGAACCTATTATTTTATATTATCTCTCAATGATCCCAATTATCATACCCTTTACATTCTTTAAAAATATTGACAAATTATTATCCACATTTCTTTGGAATAATAGAAATTTCAAATTGTCTCTTATTAAGCTTAAAGCCAATAAAGATAGGGGTGGTGTAACGTTTCCGGATTTCCTGAAATATCAAAAAGCCTTTATATTGCAACATATTATTTTGTTTCTACATTAAGAACCTCAAATGACAAAAGCTCCTACTTGGACTAAAATAGAAACTAGACTAATTGCACCTCTTTCACTTGTTCACTTCATCGTGGCCTGGTATTAAAATATGTCCTCTTTTACACTCCATGAAAAATTCCTGGTACTGCTTGCTAAATTGTTCCTATACTGTTCACGATATTGCCAACACCTACTTATGGTATAATAAATCCTTCCCTTTTAAACCCAAACTTATGTTATTACGAAAATGGTACACTTCAGGTATCTGTCTTGTTAAACGTATATTTCATAATTACGCTGCTATTCCATTTCCTCAGTTATGCATCCATTTTAATCTCAATAACTCTTATTACAAGATGTATCATACTCTTGTAAATCTAATTCTAAAAGTATCTCCTCATTATACCAAAAAGAGCCATCAAAATTCATAAAACTATTAATTCTCTATCCACAAAAGCTCTAACCTATACTCAGTTCTCAATCAACCTATGTAAGATAATGAGCTCCACTCCAACATTAGCAAAAAATGGGAATTAGATTGGAATTTACAACCTTCACAAGACTTATGACTCAGTCCTTTACCTTATCAGTTGCTGCTAATCTTACACAGTCCCACTACTTCATTTTACAGCTTATTTAACACCACAAATGTCTGGTGTTCTCTTTAATCTATGCTGGTCCTGTCAGTCCTCACTGGCTGATTTTACCCATTCCAAATTCAAGTGTAAATATATCTATTCTTTTTGGGAAAACATTTGGGATTGTATGTAAAATATTTTTTCGTTTCATGAACATTTCACACTGGGTAATTTCATGGTAGATGTCCTAGTGAACCCATAAAGGACCACCAGCCAATCCCCTGATGTATTCAGTTTTTTCATCTTTGTTGCTTTCCACCTTATTGCATTCAACTGGACTACAGCTCAGAAGTTGTCCTACAATCTCTGCTGGAACTCGATTTGTTCTTTTCATAGAATTGAGAGAATGTATGCCTTTTCTTGCAAGAATGTGCCTAAATTCAAAAGTAAATGGGGTGTTTTTACAGCATATTTTTTGTAACCTTTCACATTTCGTTTTATTTCAGCTAATAATCCCTTTTCCTCTATTCTATTGTTTTACTTGTATGTCTAGTCTGTACCCCCCCTGTGATTCCTTATTTGTATAGTTTATAGTTATTAGCATCAATTTTGCAAAATATCTTATTTAAATGTTTATTACTTTTACATGTATTACTTAATATGTATTTTATTTAATAAGTCTTACCTGTTACAAATTATTCATCAACAAGGTGGAAGTTTTCAAGGACGGTTTGCAATGCTTCTGTAAAGTCTTCAAAGGGGGAAGAAATGTGAAACATATTTGGAGGCAGAAAAAGTGATTTCCCTTTAAAGAAGGATACATTAGCTACACACTTTGTAGGGGGGATGAGTCCAGGCCAAAAACACAAAGCTGATTGATCATCTGACAAGACAAGCAGCTCCCATCAACAAATATCAGTCTTGACTGTGGGCGTATTACACTAGAGCAGGGGTTGTCAAGGTCCTTTCCTTGCGGCAAGTACTCCTGCAAAGATATGAAACAGACAGTTGCTAATCTGGTCTTTCACTCATATAAAAACATAAACACAATCTGCAAATATGGCCAAGAGAAGATATGTGACCAAGCAGTGCAGGATGGACTGCCCCTTTAGAGGTGGGACCAAGTCTGATTTGCAAATGGTCTTTCCCCTTTCTGTAATGGCTTGGCAGTCGAAGAACAATGGTCTGGAGGTTTGCCCAGATCGATGCCAGAAGTTAAAGATTCATTCTAAATCTTCCAGCCATCACCTCTTTTTATTTTTCAAAAAATTAAATGTGGCATTGAACCTCCAATATCTCTCCGGAAAAGGATCTGGTTGATTGGCAAACGTTAGTATATAATGCCCCTGAGCCAGGGTCAGACTGGGATAAGAAATAGGCCCGGTCAACCAAATAAAAGTGGCGCACCCCTCGCCTCAAAAAAGTGGCGCACCCCTCGCCTCACGACCCTTGACCTCTGATGACATCACCAGAAGTGATGTCATTTGACCCCACCCCAAAGTGACATCCAGGCAAGCAATTAAACACGACCTTTCACCCCTTGACAAAACAGGAAGTGGCATCAAATAGCATTGTTCCTAAGTACACTAAATTACTGTGAATCCAGGCAGACGTACAAGACCAAATGATAATATGTTATTGTATAGCACTTACGCTTAAGCTCTTTTTTATAGAACAAACATGCATACAATATCACCCAACCTGTGTTGGTATTAATTTCTCGACCTAAAAAAGGATGAAAGGCTTATATTTTTTTTCAATTTTATTTTCTTCCAAACCGGCCCAGGCATGGCCAGAAAACGGCCACCACTCCCGAGGGACGATTTCGGCCCGGCCATGGGCCGGAAGGCCGAGGGGCCAATCAACCCTGCCCTGAGCTGATCCTAATAAACCTACCTTTTAAAAAATAATTACAACAGATCCGACATTATATCAAATCAGCAAAGTGCAGATGTAGCAGCAAGAGACACTCTAGAAGGGCTTCACCAGCCAGCTCAGCAGAACACATTGGGCACTGAGTCTAGCCTCTATAAAGGCATCTACGGGTACAGAGGGCAAGCAAGCCAAATCTGAATGGCCCTTACACACTTAGGGCCCGATTCATGGAATTCTTTGCACCGTTCAAAGTGACTTTGCACTGCTAAAAAGTGACTTTGCACTGCTGACACAAACCCTGATTCATGGAACTGTGCAAAGTGTATTTTTGCAGCGCAAAGTCAGTGCAAATTCAGTGCATAGTCATTTTTGCAGTACAAAATGACTTTGCACGGACCTTTCACTGCAAAAATACACTTTGCACAGTTCCATGAATCAGGGTTTGTGTCAGAAGTGCAACGGCACTTTGAACCGTGCAAAGAATTCCATGAATCGCGGCCCTTACAGTGAAAGATCAAGCACTTCAACATTTGAAAATGAACAAGGCCCAGGTCACAGCAGTATGGGTAATCCAGATTGGGGGTTGGGGGGCTGCTTTCTCTCTGAGCCTGGGAAGATGCTACAGCTCAGCCACACCTCGCTGATGCTGACCAAAAAGGCAAACAGGCGTGCGTGCGTTTGTGTGTGTGTGTGTGTGTGGCTGCTGTTGGTACTCTTGTTCAGGGCGAATCACTGCCTTTATGGGCGGAGAAGACTGTTATTCAAATCAATATTTCTCGTCTGGTATAGCACAGTGAGCTAAACATGTGATTGCAGTCCCTCCTGTGTGGGCACCATTACCTCCTGGCAATCTCCCTTTTCATAGTTCTATGGCATCTTCTTCACCCATTAACAGAGAGCCCACATAAGCCACACCATTGATTAATTAGAGCATAACCCTAAAGCTGCCTATGCCAAAGGTCTGGGCTTCAAGGGCCATCTCCCCCACAGCACTGGGAAGTGCCCTGTGTAGAGTGGGCCGCTAATGCCGTCACCAGGGTGTCTTCCCTATTGGAGGTCCTGATGCTGCAGAAGGCATTTCTTTCAGTTTCCCTTCCCTGTGCACATGGGTGGTGGGGACCTCCATTGAGGGTACACCGCAGAACGCATGGTGCTGCTGGTGGCCTGGGCGTGCCGCAGAGGACCATTCCAGGGGCCACATAGATCAGGTTGGCATTCGTGTCTCTCTTTTGTGGATGACGGGTGTCATGGTTATTAGACTCCTCTGTCCACATGTCAGATTGCGCAGGGATGTGCAGGGAGAAGACGAAACACACCTGGGAGCCTCAGTCTCCTTGCCGATGCTACAAACACAGGAGGACTCTCGTAGGCATTTCTCTCCTCTCGTCTTCACCACACTGACGATGCCCAACAAGGCAGAAGCGCACGTCTGGGCATCGCCGATGGTACTCTAGTTCAGAGCAGGATTGCTTGCCCTTGTTTGTGAGACCACACACATATGCAAGCAGAGAGTTCTCCTTTGTGAAGGGGGCGGTGAGCTAAAACCTGATTGTAGACCCTCCTGCATTAGTTCTCAGTAGAGGCCCCCCCACATTTTGTAAATGTTTTGAACGTTAGAGTTATTAAAGGTACTCCAGATGGGAACCAATTGCTCACTGTGTCTTGGACAGGCTCCGCTTTACATCACTGATAATGCCCAAAAAGGCTGAAACACGTGTCTGGGGATGCTGTTGGTACTCTTGTTCAGAGGAGAATTGCCTGGCATTTCAGTGTTGGGCTGCCCTTGCGGGTGGGGTGAGACTGAGATGTAAATGGGTATTTCTCCTCTGTGAAGGGGGCAGTGAGCACACCTAGCAGGAGACCATACATCCCATAGAGCATATTATTTGAGCAATGTTCATTCTCAGTAGAGGGGTTTCCACAAGTTTGTGAATTCATCTCTCTGTACGTGCAGCACCCAGGCCTGTACTCCACGCAGCTTCAGGTCCTACACAAGTACTCCTTGTGCCTGCACCTGCCGCTCCTGCACCAGTACTCCCTCCACCTCCAGCCAGTGCGACAGTACATCCTGCACCTTCTGGTCCTGCACCAGTACCCCCTGTGCCTGCACCTGCTGCTCCTGCACCAGTACTCCCTCCACCTCCAGCCAGTGCGACAGTGCATCCTGCACCTTCTGGTCTTGCACCAGTACTGCCTGTGCCTGCCCCCGGAGCCCATGAACCAGCCCTTCCTGTGCCTCCAACCCCTCTACCAGTGCTGCCTTGCACCTGCTGCTCCTGTACTCTGGATTCCTTTTGCCTAGAGGCGCTTCATCTGCCCCCGCCCCTGTAGCCCCTGCATTGTCCTCCCTGTGCCTACCATTCCAATTACACCTGCTCCCCTTGGACCTGGTCTATGTAGGACTCAATTTCAAAAGCTGATTGAGAGAACTGTAGAACCAGTAGTGGCTGGAAGAGAGGTGGAGGCTGAGACACCAGCCGTTATGTGCAGGATGGTTAATGAGGATGATGGCCAATATGTTTGAAGGAGAGTCCAGCTGCCTCTGCTATTCCCACACCCTATCTGTACCCTCCAGGATACATCCTCTATGTACAGTGTTCTGAACAGTCTTCCCAGCCATACATACACATAAGAATATTCTGGCAAATGCATAATGGAGGAGCTCTAGGAAGATGTCTTGACCTACTGCATACCAATCTGCATTGTGATGGCCAAGGACAACCTTCTAGTTCTGATGCCACTTGCATCTGTAAGCTTCAAACCCCTGTAGTGATGGGCCTGACTCTTATCTAACAATATAATAAAAGGCCAGATGCATGTTTGTCCCTGTATGGTTGTCCGATGCAGTAGCTTCGTCTGTTGTCACCGCTAGAGGGAGCTGTTGCCTTAGGATATATAGTGGTACTTCTGTGTCAATGAAAACCTGCATTTTGGCCTGTGTACACGGGCCTGTACACTAGTATTATATTAGATGTGAAGCATGTCCTGCTTGAACAGTATAAGGAATTTGAAAAGACCGGCATCGCGAGCTGTCGCATCAGAAATTACCCATTGCAGGGGTTTGACCCGGATTATCCACAGATGTAAAGGTGAATTTATTACTGCTATAGTTTTCCATGAAAGCATTGGCTGTCTAGGATGATGCATCCCTTTCAGATTGAGTTGTCGGCAAGGTTGACGCTTCTTTAAAATACTCTTAGGTGGCAGGTAACTTTTACTGTCAGAGATACTATATGAAACCTATGCCATGCAATCTCTTTTTGAGGATTTAAATATACTCTGGGCAGCAGCCGAGGATGGGACTGGCTGTACCAATAGGCAGCTTAGATGCATTTGTAAGACCAATTTTGATTGGATATTGCTTGCCACATCCTGAAACCTTCATTTTGTGGATCATCCTCCACACACAGAGCTCAGAAGGCTTATCTTCACCACCTTTTGCTTACTGGTCAGAAGCTATTTGGAGTTCAATTGAGTGAGTTGGGTAAAGTATAGAGTATTATCCATCCCAGTCAGGCCAAGGCAATCTCCTTTGGCTTGGTATGAGCAACCCTCTAAGCAGACTTCCTCTTCCCCCTTATTGTTTCAGTCTTCCAGACCTCCCGCTTGAGGAATTGATAGCGGTAAGGGAGGTTCCACCCGAGCTGTCCATCCTTTGACTCAGCCGCAGCACAATCAAGACTAGATCCCGATAGCGATTCCCTCTTTTGGAAGGAGGGAAGGGAGAGGCTGAATTCAGTAACATTTCCTCAAATGGAAACCGTGGGTTTCAGACATCTGAATCTTGGACATTATCCACAATTGGTGTCCCATAAAATCAACGGAAAAGCCTGCTACCCCAATTCCCTTGGAGACCTCAATCCCGAGAAATACAGTGGAACCTCTACCTTTGTTAGCCAAAGATGTGGCTCTACTAGACCCTTTGGGTGAGATTAATACCAGTTCCTATGGTTCTATGTCCTATCATCAACAACCGTTTTTTGACAGGTATTTTTCCGCAAAATATTTGCCGAAAAAACTCATCAAAATTTGTATTTTTCATCGTTGGGTGTTCCCCCAAGGATTCCCTCCCTCACCTATTTTTTACTGTTTTTGCCCACCCAACTCTTTAAATGCCTTTTCCTACACTCCCCCAAAAAATTCAATGGGTTTCAAGCTTTTTGGGGGAAAACACCCGTCAAAAAAACTACTGTCGCTGATTGGACGTCTTACCTTCCTACTGACTTCCGATTCTGGTGGATTCTCTCCTGCTTTGCATATCAAACATGTAAACAAATTCATAAAGACTTTATCATTCAGGATAAAATTAATCCAGAAGTTGGAACTAGCTTGGCCTAAACGAGTTAATGGTCTTCTTCGATCGGCAGGATGCATGCGCCCACTTTACCGCTACTCATGCCAATCTATCAAACAAGTCTGCATTTCATGGTAGCGGATCACCTCCGATCAGTTTCAGGTACCTCCTTTCGGCTTCAAGACTGCCCCATGGTGGACTGGATGGTACAGACCAATTAAGTGTACTGAAACACTAACTGCACATAACATTAAATGCAAACATTGTTTGACTCTACACCCTCATGTCTGTGTCTTTATTTCTAATTTTCCCTCATAGGACAAGTATGTATCCGGGCAGAATTTTGGCCGCAGCTACACGGCGCTAGCTGTTCCGAAATAACAACGTCATTATGTCCTACGATAGACACTGGGCATCTTTCATGTCTTCGTATACAAGAAAGGATCTCTACCCTAAATATGCAAATCCCCTGAATAGTTTGGAATTCCTGTCAGATGTATATGTGAGCTTTTGAGCTACTTCCACATTTGACTAAAGCAAAATAAAAGAGGTGATGGTTGGAAAGTTTAGAATTAATCTTAATCTCTGGCATTGCACTGGGCAACCCTCCAGATCATCGTTCTTCACCTGTCAAGCCATTACAAAAGGGGAAAGACCATATGCAAATCAGACTCGGCCCCATCCAAAAGGGGCAGTTCAGCTGGAACTGCTTGGTCATATCTCTTCTGCAACAGACTACAAGCATCCCCATCCATGTTAGAGCCTCGTTGTGCCTCATCAGTGAGGAGTAGCTTAGGTCTTTAGGCCCAGCAGGCACGGGACCCACGTCTGGGCATATCCTTTGGGGTGGGACCAAGCCTGATTTGCATATGGTCTTTTCCCTTTTGTAATGGCTTCGCATGCAAAGAACAATGGTCTGGGGGGTTGCCGAGAGTGATGCCAGAGGGTATGTTTAATTCTAAACCTTCCAGCCATCACCACTTTTGTTTTGCTGTTTCCACTTTGACAGCTCATTTTTCTGCTATTTAGGCTTTCAGAGACCATTTGAGTGGGATGTCTATGCATGGATCCTTTGCAGCTCAATTGCTGGAGGGGTTTCTTCTTTCACATCCAAGTTATGCTAGGCTCTCTTATATTCTTGCCTACTCTGCTCCCCTCCTCTGTATTATTCTTTGTTATTTCACACCACCGCTATTAAGTGTACATGATTTCATCTTTCGATTGATTCCTTTAGGAAGAGTAGAGGTAGGACATGGCACTAATGTCTCCTCTTCCAGACATCACAGTGCGCCATGTGCCCAGCATCCGGCAACTACCTCATTCCTGTGAGCTATGCCTTGCCGCGGGGGAAATAGCAAAACAAAAGAGGTGTTGGCTGCAAGGTTTGATATGATATGTAATTTATAACGCGAATGCACACAAGTGTTTCTAGGCGTGACAAGACAAGGGAGGGTAGACAGAGGGAGAACAAGACAAACTATCTTACTAGGCCTTGTGTCATTCAGAGCGTGTGACAACGCCAGCGCAGAGGGAAAGGAGAGGGCAAAGTGCCAGGGAGAGGAAAGGGGGATGTGCACTCCGGGCAGCATTACTCTGAGTGAGTGCCGCCAGGACAGCACAGCTCGGGGTAAATGAAAGGAAAGGAGGCAGGGGACTGTAGAGGTTACAGTTGCAGCTCCTAAGTGCGCGGTAGGCCCGGAGGCAGAGCAAGGGTAGTCTGATTATGGAGGAGTGCTAGGCCCTAAAGGCCCTCGCGTATGGAAACAAGGCACAATCACCATACACGAACTGATACAACAGACACAAGGTTCAATTCCCAAAATCTAGGGTTTATTGCAATGAAAATATTCTCAGTCGGCCGACTGGATCTCACGTCTCGCAACATGTGTCACCCAGACCTCGTGAGACGCAAGAGAGCGAGCATTCTACAACAGTATCATATATACAAAAGGACAATCATACAATCTGTTTGTGACACATCAAAACCACCCATAATGTATCTTCTTGAGCTAGGGTTCGGTGATTGACAATTATGACAAATATGACACCTTATGAGATGTTTCTTTGTTAATCTATATTACTTGATTTAGCAAGACAGGCTTCTTTGTTACAGAGAACATAATGCACTTGTTTAGTGAGCAAACTGTGTTTGTAGCAGAGACACATTCCAAGGCATGCTATCTTCTAGTTTCCATTTGTGAGCTGGGGGTCAGCCTGATCTAAGAGGGCCCAAAAAGGGGGGCCGTAAGGAGAGCATAATTCATGCCTTTAACGGCCTGTTTCTACAGTTTCAGCAAGACCAGCTGGCACCTGGCTTGGTGATTAAATGCCTCCCTGCTCGCCTTCAAGGACTTGTGAGGGAGGAAAAAAATGTATTTCTGTACTGCTTGGGCATTTCTGTTTGGGCTGGTCTCTCAACATGTAACTTGTGGCCTTGCTTTGTGCAACAGCAGAACGAAATTAAATACATGTTTGCAAAGCGTTTGAACAGAAAAGGAAATGGCGAATCCTGCGGGAGCAAAATGGACGCTCTATGGTTATGCTGACGATTCTGTAATTGGCGATACTGGGCATATGATGCAATTGGTTTTCGGCCAACATAATATAACATCTATGCTATGGTAGGGTATTTTCTAGACTCACAAACCCTCCTTTTGGCTGTAAGCCAAGAGCATCAACCATACATCGCATCTTCCTCTGACCATGTATCTAATTCTGAACTATGCATACTACTGTAATCGTCATCATCAATATTAATCGACATGAACTCTTTCATAGTTTGGAGTTCGTTGTTTGCATTCATATCTACTTTGGGAGTTCTTTTCTCTGTTACCATGTGTACGCACTCATCAGTTATTTCAGAGCAAATAATTGGCAGACAGTGTATGCAACAACAACATGTCATGAATATTCCAAGTACCATTGCTAAAATTGCAACTAGTTTCCACCCCCATGAGCGTTGTAACTCCCAAAACCAGGAACTTATATTCAGTTCCCAACCACCTGTCGGAGGATGAAGGTCAGAACTCAGAATGTGTAATTTCTTTATTGCCTCAAAAATCGTAGGGGAGGAGTCACTTACAAATACGCAGCACGCTGACCCCACGATTTTGCTAACACCTCCATGGTCGGCCAAAACTATATCAAGAGCCATTCTATTCTGAAGTGTCATTAATCTAATTGCCTTCTCTTCTATGGTCATATTATACAATATATCGGACGTTCCATTTATTGTTTTTTCTAAAATTCTGGACAATCTTCTTACATTCCAGGAGTTTATTGCTTGGCCCCAATGTGGTATAAATGATTTTGCTGTGTCTCCCGCAATAAATCCTGCTTCTTCATCCTGCCGGGACCTTGATCTGGCTAATTTCGATATATATGATGTTCGGGAAAGGAATACCCCGGGGAAGAGGATCCATAAGTAACAAGTCCCACCCCAATTTCTAAGTAACCAGGGATAAGCTTTTTCTCCACATACAAAATAAACGGGATCACCTACATATATTGGTTCTTCTTCTCCCTCAAGTACTGCAATATTCATGTATCTATTGAATGTCTTTACTGAATAGGAACCTTTCTTCCATAGACAAAATGGGACAGTGTGAGGATTGTAATTTATTGCATACAAGGGGGGCACTACAACCTTATTCCCTACTGGGTTCATGTGAAACGTCATTACAGATGACTTGTAAGGCACATACAGTCTGTCTACTGGCCTTAACACCACTGGCTTTATCACTCTTGCTCTGTTAAATATGGAACAACCTGCAGGTTCCATTACCACTTTCTCAAATTGGTCTATGTTTGTCTTGCCTAGTTGACCTGTGTCACTCTTATTCAATTTTCCATAAAATAGTGCACTTAGTGATGCATAGCATGCTGTATTGAGAGTTAATGGCTGTAAATACCAACCCATTCCTTTACCGCCATGCTGGGGTAAATGGGTGCAGAAACAGCAGTTGATTTTGTTCAGGATGGAGTGAGTCATATTCATAATTAAAAGCAACGTGTTATTACCATAACCTTCCCTATGCCTTTCTTCTATTGGAGGGAGAGTGTAAGAGAGTACATGGACTGGACTGTCTGTGACAGGTGCTTTCGTGGCAGGCAAAAGAGAACTTAATGGATGCACACTCTCCAAATACCATAATACTTGGATACATACTACTGGGATAATTGTACACACGATACACAGAAGTGTTGTAATTATAAGCATTGATTTCTTACAGCAACTCTTTCTAGATATTTTTATAGTCTCTATATCTATTACATCATCAGCATTGGTGCAGGAGGGAGCAGAAGCAATTATGGGCATTGTGTGCGATTCTTCTTCTCCAAAAATGTTCGTCATGAATACTTCTCAAAGCAGTGCCCGTTGAAACACTAATATGTTCGAAGAGGTTAGCAAAGTGTTTAGGCCAGTTCTTGGCAGCCTGGATTGCTAAACGTGTGGCAAGTTTATTGTGCCTCTGCACATTGCTCAAAAGACTCCAGAGCAAACATCAATTGCCTTTGTACCATATGCGCCCCGCTCGTTCACACGGGGTGATCAACAAATGGATTTTTTTCTTCAAAGATAGCACCGGGATGCCGCATTCCAGAGCTCCAAAATTGATGCAGATTGTTACAGCCCCCACGCTCCACTTCCCTAGGCCTCCGATTCCCAATTAATCTGTGATGGGAATAGAGGCAAAAACAAAACACGAAGATCAGATCACTTTTGATTTTGAGAACGTAGGTTGCACCCTATCGCTCCAGGTACTGTGTGATCAATGAACAGTGCAGATGCACTTCCAGATGCAGGGTCAGTGTCAGCCTGCGATGCAGCAAGTGACGATGCAGGCTTTATGTCAGCCTGGGATGCAGCAAGTGACGATGCAGGCTTTATGCCAGCCTGGGATGATGCAGATTCAGCTGGGCAAATTTGGGGCACATTTAGCCCTTTCTTTTCTTTAGAAATCTTCTCATGCTTTCTCTCAGGCTCAGGCAGAATTTGTGGCAGAGAACTGGCAATGGTGTCTTTTGAGTCGAGGGCAGCTGTTTCTTTCTGGTCGTCTGGATCAGGTAGTTCTTTCAATGGCGATGGAATTCTTTTTGTGTGGGTGGCGTGGATCCACGCCTTACAACCATCCACACGGACTGCAGTCTACTTTGCCGGGAGTATTTGATAAGGGCCCCGCCACCTCGGTACGAGTGAGGACTTCCTCTCAAAATTCTTAATTAGGACCCATTCACCCGGCTGCAGACAATGCCCCGGGCCTGTGTATCTGACAGGAACAGCCTCCTGCACCTGCTGATGAACAAAACAAAGTTTCTGCATTAACACATCACAATATGTACTAAGCAAAGGTTATTCAACTTCACTCAGGCGCCTAGGCTGTGGTGTGCACCAAACATTCACAGGTCTCCCCATGACAATCTCGTATGGGGAGAGTCCAGTCCTTGCTTGCACAGATGTGCGCATGCACAAAAAAGCTAAGGGCAGCACATCTGTCCATTTTAATTTACTCCATGAACAGATCTTACTTATTTTATTCTTTAAAATGCCGTTTTGACGCTCAACAAGACCGGCACTCTTTGGGTGCCGGTCTTGAATGGAATGGAATCGTTTATCAATCTAAAGGCTTGCACAAATCTGTAATATCACGTCAGCAACAAAATGCGGGCCGTTGTCTGACCCTATGACCCGTGGCAGGCCGAATCTAGAGAAATATTCTTTTAGCATCACTTTTGCTGTGCTCATTGCTGTGCAGTCCTTAAGCGGGTATGCTTCCACCCATTTACTGAATGCTTAGACTACCACCAAGATGTATTTGATGTTCTGACATCTTTACATTTCTATGAAATCAAAATGGATGACTTCAAAGGGCATAGGGGGGGCAAAAATACCTTTTGCAGTAGCTGTTCCTTTTCCAATATTATGTTGCAAACAAGTCAAACAATTCTGGACTAGCCTCTCAGCAGTTTTTCTAATGTGTGGGTTCTGCCATACCGTAGCCAAATGCTGAATCATTTTCTTAGCACATATGTGTGTGGAGCTGTGGGCCATGGTGACCATTGCAGTTACATAGGAGTTGGGCAGTATACACTTTCTACTTTCTTTGTCCACCCAGCAACCTTCTACATCTAATTCTGCAGAGCCCTCAGCCCACCTTTTTATTTCATTGGCAGTTGCTTCCGCCTGCATCTCTTTGACTGTGGCAATCCCATTTTCTATCATGCAGGGCACTTCTTCTGACCTTTCGATTAACATTTTTGTGTGCAAATCAGTGGCAGTTTGTTTCACAATTTTGTCTGCAAATGCGTTTCCTTTTCCAACATTACATGTTACTTTCTTATGCGCCTTGCATTTCATTATTGCCAGTCGCTTTGGACACGTGAGTGCAGACAACAATCGTGCTATCAAAGGGCCATGTTGAATCTTAGTTCCATGTGATGTTAGAAAACCCCTCTCAGCCCAGAGACAACCAACATTTTCTACCACCCAAATGCGTACTTACTGTCAGTGTATATGTTTACATTCACATTTTTAGAAACTATACATGCTCTTGTCAATGCTGTTATCTCTGCAGCCTGTGCTGGATTGTATGGCATTATTTTGCTCTCTACAATACTCTTCAGTGTCGTCATGGCATATGCAGCAGTTGATGAGCCATCGGGCAATTTCAAACAGGAACGGTCACAAAACAGTTCTCCGTCTGGCTCTTTCTGTGGGGTATCTGATAGGTCAATTCTCCCTTTCGTTTCTTGTTCAGTAACCATTACACAATCATGGGGTGGTGATTTCTCCTCACCCATATCTTCATTGGGAGGGGGCATTAACTCTGCTGGATTTAAAGTGCAACATCTCTGAATTTGGATGTGTGGCGCAAAAAGGACAATTTCGTATCTAGTCTGTCTAGCTGATGTAAGATGTTGCATCTGCGTTCTATTTAAAAGAACGTCTACTGCGTGAGCCACCATTAAAGTTAAGGCGTGACCCAAAACCATTCCTTCGGTTTGTTTTACTGATGCAGAAGCCGCAGCGACAGCTTGCAAACATTGCGGCAAAGCGCATGCAACAGGATCCAGCGCGGAACAAAAATAACCACATGGTCTTTTTCTTCCTCCTTGTCCCTGAGTCAAAACAGCCAACGCACAACCATAATTTGCATGCACAAATAACTTAAAATCCTTTTCATAATTTGGTGTGCCCAAAACTGGAGCTGAGCACAACACAACTTTGAGCAGATCAAATGCATTCTGACATTCCTCATTCCATGGCAAAGGCAAGGCAACATCCCTCTTTGTCAATGCCACCGTTGGTTTCACAATCATAGCGAAATTTGCTATCCACTGCCTGCAATATGAAGCCATGCCTATTATGGCTCTGACTCCTTTCTTTGTCTTTGGAAAAGGCATACCAGAGATGCTCTCTATCCTTTCTGGTGTCAGTCTTCTTCCTTCTTTCGAAAGTAGGTAGCCCAAATAGGCCACCTCCTTTCGGCAATACTGAAATTTTTTCAATGAAGCTTTATGTCCATGGACTGCTAAATGTGTCAATAACATAGCGGTACCCTCTTTGCGAATGTCTTCTGAGTCAGCAGCAATCAACAGGTCATCGATGACCTTAAAATCAATGTAAGCCGCCATTTTAGGTTCGCTTTGTAAAGTTACCCTGTGAGTGGACGATGTCGTTCCGAAATACAACATGGACGTCTTGACCTCTGTGTGTAGTTAATATGTAACTTGCCTGCAGGCCACTTTTTGAGGTCGTGAACTGAGACCTTGTCCTTCGTTAACCTGTGTGTAAAAGGATTACTCGCATCAATGAAACTAATCCACGAGCATATGTTAAGAACAATGTATTCAAATACTGAACTAAGAACACTTGTTTAACTACATTGTATTAATGTTTGAGAAGACTTGGATGAGGAATCCCAGAATACACAGTTGCTGTGTAGGCTTGTTGACGTATGTATTAAAGACAAACTAGTTACATGTGGATATGTGAACTCGTCATGAACCCTAGATCAGTAATGTATTAGAGGAATATTAACCCAAAGTAGGGTTGGACATCGTGTTCGCAAATGGTATAAAAGAGCAACAAATTCTAATGTACAGCGTCTCTCACTGAATACACCGAAAGACGCTGGAGTTCGCTGTGTTTCACTGAGGGTCGATAGCTATCTGATTTTGGTTTGTTCTTTGCAACTGATTCAGTATAAATTAAAGATCTTTGTATGTTCCTTTGTAACCTGTGTTCGGTGTATTTCCTTTTGGGGTACTCAGCCTCAATATTTAGATTTTGTTTTCACAGTTGGTGCCCGAATGGGGACCCTCAAGATTGATGCCGGATTATCGAAGGTTGACCCTCGCTACCGGACTGTGATCGGACGGTGTGACAAAAAGGGGCCCCACTGAACGAGACGCGACACCTCAGCAGCACTGCATGATCGGATCCCTGGATGATTAGCTTGTGGTCCGAGAAAGGCATCTTGATGAGGGTCCACTTATCGAGGTGGGCAGATTTGCCGAAATCACCACTCACGAGGTAAGATTAGTTAGGTAAGATTCTTTGAAATCCGATCAGACCTCCTTAGGAAATCGATCAGGTGAGTCGTGACCCGACTCTTAAATAATCCTGATAATTTGATTTTGGCGTATTGTATCTGCAGACACAATTATTGACCAGGTAACACCAATAATTTGATATGCCTGGGAAATTGTCTACCTGCTTCAGGGCGTTGTTCCGCAGTGATAGACAATCTTTGGAATTTAGCCGTCCGGCACCACAGGAGAGGTCACTGGTGTGTACTATGTACTATGTACTGTAAGCATGGCATTGGAAGTATAGTGTTTAATGATATTTGGCACAGACAAACCAGACATGCCTCTGAACTTCAGTGACCAATCAATGGTAGTTTTGAAATCCCTCGTATTGAGTATTTAGAGTCTATTCTATTAAAGAAAAGGGCTAGACCTGCAGCATTTAATGTTTTGCAGAATAGGAAAAAATAAGCGTTGCAGCAACTCAAAAGTAGAAAAAAAGATGCGCGCCGTCATAAGACGAACGCCGAAAAGGCATTATTGTATGACCAAGATAAACATTCTGAATCGACTAGGAATATGGATAGGGCTTTCTCACTTGGAATCAGAAAATCTATCCTTCCAAAGACCCCCATGGTTCCGATGAATTCATAGACAAATTGTTAAATGAACGAAGCCCTGGTGCCTTTGTGCCACCTCTGTATGTTCCTCTTCCTTCTGCTTTGCCTCTTCCTCCTGCTATTCCTGCTCTATCTGCTGTTGTTCCCGTTGTTCCTGCTCCTCCTAATGTTTCCCTTCCTCCAGCTCCTCCACCTCTTCTTATCGCACCTGTTACAGTACCTCCATTGAATTTGCCTGCTCCCTCTCTTTCAAGTGGTCCTGTGTCACTTGTAGTTGATCAAGGTGCGGGGTTGAAGGTTGTCACTCGCAATACTGTACCACCACAGAAGAAACATGAGTTGGTTGTATGGGCTAAACATTGTATGGAGAGGGATGATCAAGCTAATGTTTTTGCCACACTTTATAATATGGATAATTTTCCTGAGAAAAATGTTTTTATTGAAGGTTTAGGGATTCATTTATGTGTAATGTGGGGCAAATTAAATAATACAGATCTCCCGCAAGGGTTAAGGGATCTAAACACTTTAGTGTTTTCAAGAGACACTGTGGAGAAAGTAAATGAGCATGTCGAGAGGTTATTTGACTATAGAAAGGAGTTGGAAAGGTTACAGAATGAGAATGACGAGGGGGAAAGTATGTATGTACAGAAACGGTTCCTTCCTTGTCGAAAATCGATATCTGAGGAAGCACGAATTTGTACGAAGGACGCGCTTAGATGGATTTCAGATATGTCGATAACTCCAGTTGAGGTATATGACACATATAGTCAGTATACGCCAGAAATGCAGAGGAAAGTGATACAGGTAATGATAGAGTACCTACATGATGATTGTGTAAAAAGAAAGATTAGTTCTCCCACAGAGTTATTGAGTACTTATAAGAGAGCCTTTTCACTTGACACTTCTTCGACTGCTTTAGCGCTCGACTTAGCTCTGTTACTTAGTAAGCGTACGGAGTCGCCTACTTCTCAGTTGCCTATGAGAGAGGTTCCTCCGACATTTGTCCCGAAGGTTGAGATTGCGGCCGATGCTGCACAGGGTATAGTCGCTGTGAACATTCCTGCACATTATATATCACAGTTTGTTCATGTCCCATTCTCAAGTCAAGAATGAATACTATTAGTCAATCTATTCCTGATATTAGGAAAAATCCGACAGGATTCTATAAAGAAATAGAGTCCGTCTTGCAGTCCTCAGTGTTCACCCTAGGCAATATTGTTTTGTTATTTCCTGTACTCCTGTCCGTAGATTTGTGGAAACAAGTTAGGACTGTAGACGACATACCAGGGTTGGGAGATACATGGGCAAACATAACTAGATTCGATGGAGAAAGGCCAGCTGGTGAAAGACCGCCCCAGGTGATACTAACTTTGCCTGATAGAATCATTGCAAAATTAAAAACCATAATTCCTGAGAAAATAATTATTTGGGACAAACTTACGGCCTGTGTCCAAGGGAAGTCTGAGGGTGCTATCGAGTTCTTTAATCAGTTCGAACAGGTATTCTTGGATTTCAGCAGACAAGACTTAGGCACAGTGTCTGGGGAAAGGTTATTTGTGGACACATTTGTGCGTGGATTGCTGCCTGACATCCAGTCACAAATGATGTCGTCTGAGAGCGATTGGCAGGCGAAGTCCCAATCAGAAGTACTGCACATGGCTCAGTACTACGAGAATCGTGTCAATAATGAAAAAGATAAAGTCGAGAAGCAAAAAGGTGATTTAAAGACTCAAGTACTATTACAGCAAATTGTTAGAGGCACCAGAGGGGATAGTTCGAAGATTAGGAGTCAGTATGTTCCGCAAGGGAATGTGCCCTTGGGTCCTGTGAACATTAACCAGTGTGCCTGTTGTCGACAAGAGGGTCATTGGCGTGCACAATGCCCCGTCCTTCGACAGAGGTCGAATAACACATTTGGGAATATGGGTAGATGATCCAGAGGTCGCACGGGTGTAGGGGGCCCTGGTAGAGGTCAGTTTAACAGGATCCTCAGAAACCTTTTTCACAGGATAATCAGACTCCGAGTGTGGATTCTAGGAAAATACTTCTGCTGCATATCTATATGAAGACCTTCCTTTTGATGATATTCTGCTTCGTTAGGATTGCCCGAACCAGGGTTTGGAACCTACACCTACTCCTGTCAATCAGAAAGGTCCCTACGTTGAAATGGTGGTGGGAAATAGGAAACATCAGTTTTTGATAGATACTGGAGCACAGAAGTGTTCCATTGATCATTCTCGGATTTCAAACATTCCACTGTCAGGGCAAAACAATGTTTCTGTAGGGTTTTCTGGCACACCAGTTGTTTGTCCAGTTTCTTCTCCGGTACCTATTTCTTTGGGTCCCTTTACGGACCACTGTCCATTCCTTTTGACTTCGAATTGTGGTATTCCTATACACAAGGATAGTAGATACTTGTTCGCATTCAACTTAGGGGGACGTTCGTTCACATTTACTCGTGCACCTCAAGGGTACACAGACAGTCCTAGAATCAACAGTAGGGCTTTGAAAGAACAGCTTGATACCCTTGAATTGGCCACTACTTATACATTACTTCAGTATGTTGATGACTTGCTTTTAGCTGCTGATTCTGAGAGCGTTTGTAAGGAGGGCACTGTATTGTTGCTTATTCATCTAGCTAAACGTGGTCACAAAGCTTTGCTTAAAAAGTTTCAATATTGTTGCCAGGAGGTTGCCTATTTAGGCTATCTCCTGTCAAAGGAGGGAAGACATCTGAACATATAAAACACATTTCTGGCATGTCTGTCCCAAATACACAGAAGGAAGTTAGAGCCTTGATAGGTATGGCTTCTTACTGTAGGTTGTGGATCCCGAATTTTTCACTAGTGACCAAACCGATGTTGGCTTTGACAAAGAAGGGCATTTCTTCGACATTGCCGTGGAACGCGGAACACCAGCAATCGTTTGATTTGCTCAAGACTACATTATGCTCGGCATCAGTTTTGGACACACCAAACTATGAAAAGGCCTTTGTGTTGTTTGTGCATGAATGTCATGGATGTGCTTTGGCTGTATTAACGCAGGAACATGGAGGGAAGTTACTTTTCTTCCACCCTTTATCCTGCAGCATGCGCTTTGCCAAGATGTTTGCGAGCTGTCGCTGCTGCTGCTGCTGCACCTATAAAACAGAGTGAGGGAATGGTCCTAGGCCATGATCTAACCCGGATGGTGCCTCACTCTGTAGATGTTCTACTGAACCGAACCCAAACGCAACACCTCATTTTCGCACAATTTACGAGATATGAATTGATCTTGTTTGCTCCTCACATCCAAATTAAGAGGTGTTGTGTTCTTAATCCGGCTGAACTCCTACCTTTCCCGCAAGGTATTACTTGCGGCGATGAAGAGTCACATGACTGTCTGTATAATACCGAACAAGAGACAAACGGCCTGATCACGACTTGGCCATTACTGCCGGCGGTATTACCACCGGCGGTAATAGCCCTACCGCCAAACTCCCCGGCGCTAATAGCGCTGGATCACAAGTTCGGCGGTAAAGTAATTTCCCATTCCCCACTGAGCCCATTCGGCAATGCCCCATTCCCCATTGGGGAATTTTCGCGCTCTTACCGCCGGCGGATTTCCCGCCGGCGGTAATAGCGCGAATTTTCAGCGGATTTCCCCCCAGCTCAGAGTTGGGGTGAAATCCGCCAAAGCCCTGATTCGGCGGACCCTTAAATCCGGCGGTATTAGCGCTACCGCTGGATTTAAGGGTTACCGCCGAAGTCGTGATCAGGCCCAAAGGGTAGAATTGATTTGAAAGACACTCCTTTGAATAATCCGCAAGGAGAGCTGTTTTGTGATGGCTCCTGCTTCAAACTTCCAGATGGTACATCCACAGCTGCTTATGCAATCACCACATTAAGCACGGTTGTGGAAACCAAGAGAATTATAGCATTGACCCGAGCTTGTGAACTTTCCGAAGGGCTTACAGTAAACATATATACTGATAGTCAGTATGCCTTTGGGGTGGTTCACAACTTTGGGAGACTTTGGTCAGAGAGAGGGTTCTTAACTTCACATGGTACCAAAATCCAACGTTGCTCCCTAATAGTACAACTGCTCTCAGCGCTTACGCTCCTTATTCAGTTAGGCATCATAAAATGTGCAGCACATCGAAAGATTACAGATGACATAGGAAAAGGGAATGCTTTCGCTGATGAGATAGCTAGACAAAGTGCTACCGATCTCTTTACAGAGATGCATGTTTCAAGGGAGACTGTAAATGCTTATGCAATGGACGAGGGTGTTGGGTCTGTACGGGATATCCAAGCTGATGCCACGTTAGAAGAATCCAAGAGGTGGCTGGAGGCTTGGGGAAACTCGATGATGACAGGTGTTGGGTCGACATAGTTGAAGGGAAAAGGCTACTCCCTGACGCGTATGTAATGATGATGGTCATTATGGCCCATTATCCGACGCATGTATGTGCCCAGAAAGTAACAAAAATGTTAGAGAAAGTTTGGGTAAATAACAAAATTTAGAAAACTGCCCAATGCTATGTTCAGGATTTCATGATTTTCCTACAACACAATGCGGGAAAGGGGACAGCAACTCCAAGGGGAAGTTTTGGGCCACCCTCTGTCCCCTTTGAAGTCATCCACTTTGATTTTATTGAAATGGAACACTGTAATAATATGAAGTACGTATTAGTGGTCATCTGTGCTTTTAGTAAATGGGTTGAGGCTTTCCCTGTCAAAGATGCTACAGCCATGACTACGGCGAAAACCATGTTAAAAGAGTACTTCCCGCGGTTCGGGCTACCAAGACTCATCTGGTCGGACAATGGTCCACATTTTGTCACTGCTGTAATTCTGCAGATATGTGCTGCATTACAGATCGACAAACGCTTCCATTCGGCCAGACACGCTCAGAGCGCCGGACTAGTAGAAAGACACAATGGTATCTACGGCACTAAATTAAAATGGCTGGACGCCTTACCGATCGTGTTATTATCCATGCGTACAACCCCTCAAACTAAGACTGGGCTCTCTCCATTTGAGGTGGTAATGGGGAGACCTGCCAATATCTGGGACCTTCCTAAATGTAGATCTTTGAGAGATGTTGAAAATGTATTCCTTTCAGATTATTGCAGCCAGTTGACTAAAAACCTGTATTTGATTTATCACCAGGTGCGAGAGGCTTTACCTGTGTGATACGAGGGCCCGGGCCACAGCATACGGCCTGGAAGCTGGGTGCTCATCAAGACATTTGAGCGCTCTTCCTGTCTTGCCCCTCGCTGGCAGGGCCCATTCCAGGTCTTGTTGGTCACACAAACGGCGGTGCGGGTTTCTGGAAGAAAGAACTGGATCCACGCGTCGCACGTCAAGAAACTTCCTCACCCAGTGCCATACGATACAGAAGAAACAGAACCCCTCACTAACGCTGCAACCAACGATCCCAAAGCAGTAGATAGCGCTGAGAGTGTATCAGAGAATCTTTCTGAGCCCATGAGGCTTGGGAAACCAGCCATTTCGTCTCCACACTCTCCAAAGGTTTTGCTTACGGAAACTGCTGTTTCAAATTCAGCATCTTCATTTGTTTCTGATGGTTACCAGTCATTTGGTCGACAACCAAATGGTCGAATGACCATTTGGTCGACACCAAATGGTCGAAATCCAAATGATCGAAGGTATTTTTTTTTTTTTTTACATTTTTTTTTTTTGGGGGGTTCCCCCCAACCCCTCTTTTTATATATATATTTTTTTTAACCAAACAAATGAAAAAAAATGTAAAAAACATTTCAACCATTTTTTTTCGACCATTTGGTTTCGACCAAATGGTCATTCGATCTTTTTTTTCCGACCAAATGAGCGGACACCGTTTCTGATATGTTGCTTCCAACGGGAAGTGACGACATATTTTTTCCGGATCAATCAGTACCGGGAAAAGCAAGGTACAATCTGCGTCCAAGAAAATAGACTTTCGGCACAGTTCGGCTGTGCATTTGAAGACGGAAAGGATCATCGAGGGCTTGTTTTTGCCCAAATTTGAGAAAGGGGATTCTGTTGGCTAGGGTTGTGGAAGGACTAAGAAGTCGCGCGGCCGGGAAGTCGCCAGCTAAAAACACTGGGGTTTGTCGTTTGAAGACTACAATGCCTGCCACCGCTACCGCTCGTATGGGACTTGTAAATAATTGTGTGACCAACGTATTGCTGTGTTTTTATAATAATATTTGGTTTTATAATAGTCACTGGGCCTCATTACGACCCTGGCGGAAATCGAAAAACGATGGCGGAAATGCAATACCGCCATCGAATAGCGCTCTGTGCGACTATGACCCGTCACCGCAAAGTACGAAGCCATTAGCGACACCGTAGTGAACGCCAACGCTAACTGCACCAAGTACGCGCGCGCGCACCATGCCAAACCGTAAATACCACCATGGCGCAAGGGTACGCGAATTCCGACCCTAGCGGACATGTACCTAACGCCATCAAGCACGGCGGAAAGTACCATTCCGCCATGGTGAGAAGTACGGCATCGCGAATCAACCGTAAACGGCCCCACTGAGTGCCTGTACACCGCTCCCTGCCCACAAAGTACAACTCCCCGTAGGTGCAATGAAGTCACAATGCAACCAGTGAAATGTACAAGTCACCCATGCATGCCAACGAACAAAAGAATCACAAGAGGGGCCAATGGGAGCTGCAGGGCACAGATGGCACGAATACAGAAGCCATTCCAATGGACATGACCACAGTCCCCCACCAAGAAACGCACGCAAACACAGGCACCTGTGACCAGCAATATTCCGAAAATCACATCATTCCACCAGTCCACCTGGCTGACCGGCATCTGTTACACAAAACCCAATCCCCCGCCCCTGAGCATGACAACATTCAAACAGTCATATTGGCAGCCCCCATCCCTGACCTCACTGGGCTTCGTAGGCAAACGCGCCCAGCACAGTACCACGCAACTAAACTCCGAAGCTGGAACCCAATGCAGATCTCCTCACAATACATCGCTCCCCAAATAGGAATATGCCACATCACTTGCAAAGAAGAACGCTACACGGCCCATATCAGAATAGAAATTTAATGCACAACAAAATCACTAAGCCCATACAGCCATTAGGCCATGAACTCCAAAACACATTTCACCATTGTGGGCTGCATCCGCAACAAATGACCAGCTACTACTTGTGTGACGCCCTGTTCCATCATGGTACACAGAGCCACATTCACGTACGAAAAGGCAACATGGAAGCGCACAGAACCGCAGGGCCGTCCCAATGGGGAGGCACTAGTCCAGCTGAAAGGCCGAAATGTTGCTCCGAGCCACTAGTACTGCGTAAGGGCATGTGGCCCATTGGCGATCGTCCCATAAGATCGTAATGCTGCTCCACTGATTAACACGAAGCAGCAGGTGTCGGGAGTAAAAGCCATCTGCAGGAGTGGCATACAGATGGCAGTGGCAAAAGGGGAGGAGATACCTGTCAACCAAAAGAAAAGAAAAAGAACAGAATGGCCATCAGAACTACATTCGAACAACTCACTTCAATGATCACACTAAATCCACAGCCATATGCATGCTAGCCCACTCCAAAGGATCATCACCACCCCAAAACCACTTGCGACTCATAACCATCTATATCGAGGTGTAAACACCATCACAAACGAGTGTACCTGTGCATGCGTCTGTGAAAACAGAATCCATCAGATGGGAATGTTAACGTGCATGGACACAAGTGTCTGAAGGCGCGTCGAGACAGGGAGGGCTCAACAAGGCCAGATAGACGATGGTCCCACGATGGCAGCCCTGCATCACATAGCGCAGGGGAGGCGGACAGATTCCAAGAAGCCCTGTACATGGCAAACTCTGTATCAAATCATCTGCCCATGCATCCATTCATCATTCCCTCATCCCGGTATAAAAACGCCTGAATATTTACTCACATAACATTAGAAATATCCATTGAGTTCGTGCGTTATGCAGCCTGCAAAATCCACAGTGCCCCAGCCCGTAATTCCAGTGTTGTGAAGTAACATGTATTTGGGAACGTCCGGCCTCATCGCCCACGTCGCTATTGCGCATCCCAAACTATTCATATCAATCATTGCATCCTCGCCATGGCCCCTGTCTCAAGGACATTGAACAATAGAACGTTATATTTGCAGTCAGACCTGTGGGCATCTCCTCGCCGCTAGCTGAAAACCGAAAGCGCCGCCCTTCGAATTCCTCATTTGCAACATCACGTCGAAAAGGCATCTGTGGCCGTTTGAAATCACAAATTAATCCATCTAGTGCGGCTGTGTGTGAAAATGGCAACTGCCTTCACCCACAAATGGGACGCCCCGCCCGTCGGTGCAACTCGGTACAGTGATGCATGAGGGCCCACCGTTACTCGAGTACTACGTTCCACTGACCCTTCACAAGTCTGTTCGCGACTGCAAAGATTGTATGTGAAACAATGGGACCATAGCCGAATGTACATATCAACAAATGTAACACGGCCATCGGGTACAAATACATGATTGCAATAGCAAGATGCCATTCCTCGAATTGCAGCGTTGTGTGCGGGACGTGCTCGGCCAAAGGGGAGAGCAGCTTGCACAGGTGGAATGAATCACCACAGGTGGAGGCCATACAGCCTGAAAACACATAAATTGCACACCCAGTCTCCTCCCACAACCACACCCACTCCGAAATGCTACCGGCAGGACTCGCGATGTTGGCCCTGGGGGACCTGATAGCACTGCAAGTACTCCAACTCCAAGAAGAAGACGAACACCAACTACAACCGGCCGCACGGAGGAGACGCAGGAGGAGGAGGAGGCCAAGGCAGGGCCAGCAAGGGCCGCCAGCACAGCCACTACCACCACGCAGGCAGCCCGCAATCCCACGCCTCCGAGCACATCCGTTCAACCTCACTGATGAGCAGATCCACACCCTCTACCGTTTGGACCGGGACACCATAGCCGCCATTGTGGACATGACACAGGCTGACCTTGTCAGCATGATAGATAGCCCAACCGCCATCCCACCCCTACTGAAGGTGGTGTCTGTACTCCACTTCCTGGCCACAGGCACCTACCAGCACACAGTCGGACAGTTGCATGGCATTTCTCAGCCACTGTTCTCACGGACACTATTGCAAGTGCTCGATGCCCTCCTGCAGCACGCAGACGACTACATCTCTCTACCACGCTCGGAGCAGGAAATTACCAACACAAAAGTGGGATTCCATGCACTTGCCGGCATACCGGGTTGCCTTGGTGCCATCGACTGCACCCATGTGGAATTGGTCGTCCCACATGCCATGGAGGCCCAGTACCGCAACCGAAAACAATTTCATTCCCTGAATGTACAAATGGTGTGTGACTCCAACAGGATCATTACACATTGTTGTGCCCGATTCCCTGGATCAACCCATGATTCTATGGTCTTGAGGAACTCTACAATACCACGCTACATGGAGCGACACGCAGGGAACAGATCCTGGCTACTCGGTGAGTCTCATTTCATGCATGATGATGTGGGGTATGTGATTCGGCAATGACCTGGCAGGAAGGGGTCGGGGGGTGTGCGTACGTAGCAATGGCATCCCACATCATACGTTTATCGTCCACATACAGGTGATGCTGGATATCCACTGAAGAGATGGCTCCTCACACCAGTCCGGAACCCACAGGACCAGCATGAGGAGGACTACAACCATGCCCACTCACGTACCCGTGTAGTCATTGAACAGGCATTCGGCCTACTGAAGACTCGTTTCCGCTGCCTCAGCAGGTCTGGCGGGGCACTCCTGTACCGCCATGAGAAGGTTGCAAAGATGGTCATGGCATGTGTCATGCTCCACAACATGTGCGTACGTAGAAATGTGCCCATGCCCCCTGACGCAGAACTGCAAGCACCTGAAGATGGTCATGATGAGGGTGGGGATGTGGCAGCACCTCAAGGAGTCTGCGAGGCACCGGAGGGCCGTGACATTCGTCAGCATCTCATTGATGCATGCTTCTAGCACTCACGCCTGGTGGCTGATACATGGACACGGTACTCGTGGCACTGTGTGTGTCTGGTACATGCACAATATGGACTGTACGCCTATGATGGCCTAGTACACAAAGATCATTGTCCACGCATCTCATTGGTTGATCGTGCATTGTTTATGGCATATGTGATATCATGTTGAACACCCTATCGACCAGCCACCCAAGTGAGCCCAAAACACCCCCTCCACCCTCCTACCTCCCCCCCGAACACCAGTGTCCAAAGATGCTCATTGTCAGTGGGCAGTCGCTATTGCAAGCCCCCTCTGCGGGTATCAGGGGCACCCCTGCCTGTGGAGCGCAGGTTCCTCCCAGATCTACGTTGGGGGCTGCCCTGGACGGAACTTGCAACGGATGATGTCTCTGCCTGCTCACGTCTATGCATGTCCCTAAGGGTTTGTGAGAGCTCAGTGAGCACACGGCGCACTGCGGCAAGTTCGGCACATACGTCTTTGGACGTCGCATGCAGTTCCCCCCTCAGGCTCTCGGTGCTTCTCTCCATTTGGACTCTCAGGCTCTCGGTGCTACTCTCCATTTGGACTCTCAGGCTCTCGGTGCTACTCTCCATTTGTGCCCTTAGTGTCTCTGTACTTCTCTCCATTTCTGCCCTAAGTGTCTCAGTTGATGTTTCTATGTCTGCCTTAGTGCCCCCACATTCATCGGCATGGTCCTTGAGGAGCGTGGCCAGTTGCTGCTGTTGCACGATTAACTGGTCGAGGGACTGTTGCCTCTGCTGGGCCATGGCCATTTGCGGTGGTGTCACAGAGGGGCTGGTGACCTCATGTTGCCTTGCCACAGGGCTTGTGGGGGATGGCCAGTCGTCGTCTTGTGGGTGCCCCTGCGTGGTATCCTCATGTTGTACGGGATGGGACAGACAGGGGGATTGGGACAGGTCATGGATGGATCTGACTTCGACATCCCCGTCTTCTGTGTCGGAGCATGCTGCCATCAATGGGGTGTCACCTATGGTGCTGCTGCCACCAGAGGCAGTGCCTTCTGTGGCATCCATTGGGGGGACCTGTGGTGCTGCTGTTGTGGGCATGCTGGCTGCTGGGGTGCCTGTTGATGTTCCCTCCTCTGTGCTGCCACCTGATTTGTGCTGCTGCCGTGTCTTGATGCGTGCAGCTGAGGTGGGGGGTCTTTGGCCGTTGGTCTTGGCCCTCTTTGCAGGTGTGCTGGTAGGGGTGTCCTGATGCTCGTCGTTTGGATCGGACCCTGTGGTGGAGTAAAGGAGGGCGAGGGTTATTAATGGGTCTGTGGGAATTGGAATGGCATTGTATCACATGCATTGGGGTGGTACCTGAGGGTGATTTGGGTCGGGGCCTTGGAGGTGCTTTCATTTGTGTGTGGAGTGAGGGTGCAGTTGTTTGGCAGCCTGCAGTTAGGGTGTGCCTGCTGCACGTGTAGTGGGTGTTTTAGGGGTTTTTAATTATTTATGTATTTATTGTGAGTTTTAAGGTGCGCTATCAGGCCAATGTGTGTGGACGTTCTCCTGGACATGTGTTTCTGTTGCACTATGTGGACACATGGTACTTCACATGATTGGACATTGTGGATGTAGCTTTGTTTCATTTGGGCCACCTACCAGATTCTTCGGATGTCTGCACTCCTTTCTCCATCCCTCCGACTCCCTCTATGCTCTCCATTCCGATGGTGGAGGCACAGATTTCTTCCCAGGGGGTCAACTTGATGGGTGATTCCGATCCTCCCCCGGTGGCTGTGGCAATGTTGCGGTTGGCAGAAAGTATGCTACGGACGCGTATCCGCAGGTCGTCCCATCGCTTTCTGCATTGCTGTGGGTTGCGGGGTGCGGTCCCCACCGCACTTACCCGCTGTGCCACCAGAGCCCATATGGCCTTCTTGTTCGCAAGTGCCGTCCTGGTCATTTGCGTGGAGAAGACGACGGCAGCATTCTCCTGGAGGGTCTCTGTTAGCACGGTGAGTTCCTCACGGGAGAAGTGGACCTGCCGCTTGCGGTCGCACGCTTTCTTCGCTACTTTTCCCATTTTTCTTGGTTTCGCTAGGGTGGATGACGGGTTGGGGTGTGTTTCAGGGTAGTGTTTTTAGTGGTTGTGTGGATTTTGTGGTTTTATAGGTGTACGGCGGGATGTTTCCCGTTCCGGGCCCATGTTTTTACTTCCGTTTCCGTATATTTCCGGTCACCGTACTTTCCGGTTGGCGCTCACTGCGGTGTCCGCTAAGATGGGTGGCGGTATTGCACCTAGGGCGCCGTACGGCGGCGGTGTGGGCCGTTTTGGGGTCATTTCCGCCATCGCGGACTTTGCACTTCCGCCATGCCGTGGTGCTCGTGCCCGATGGGTCGGAATGGGCCGCACTTTGCTCCATCGTGCAATGGCGGAAACGCTATTTACGCTGTGGCGGTCCGGTCAGTCACTTTCCGCCAGGGTCGTAATGAGGGCCACTGTCTTAGGCTTATGGTACCTCGAGGAAACTCATCCTTTAGAGTCCTTTAGAGTCCTTGTTACCGACTGAAAATGTACCTACTGTTCCTACTCCCTTTGTACATTTGGATACTGTGTCCCGTAGGGACTCCCAGCATAGATAAAGGTACCACAATAATACTCTGCTACTTATCATGAAAGCTACGCATGCCATTTTTAATAAGCCTAATTGTTGGGTCTGCTCACATTTACCGCAACATGGGGAAAAGGGGCTAGGTTGGTATATTCATCCTTTACCTTTGGCAACTGCTTGTTATGCTTCTCTTAGGGCACTGTTCTTTGGCCGTTGGAACAATAGCATCTAGGGGAACTTTGATGGCACTAATTTGAATAGCTTTGAGAAACGTGTTCTGACTCCCTTGGGATGCTCGCTTTTCGCAAATAGGAGTAAGCCCAACGTTGCTTCTATTAGGCCTTCTGACAGACTGTCTCATCCTTTCCAATCTTTGATTTCCTTTAAAATGGCTCTGATAGGCAATAAGGATGCCATGCCTCCTTCTTACACTGTTAACCATAGCCCCGATTCAGTTTCTTTTTGCATACAGAGGAATGGTACTCAGTCAATGGGAGATTTTAAAGGTTGTGCCAACGTTGCAAATTTGAAAGGGGAAGACAGACCTTTGTATGTAGGCGAACCTGTCTACTTTGTTTGCGGTAATGTAGCATTTCCATGGTTGCCCAGGGATTGGCAGGGAACCTGTTATTTAGGGATCCTGTTACCTGGGGTGTTTATAGCTAGTACAATAGAAGTTTCAAAGGCTTGTCCACGGCGGGACGAGAACGGTGACACTCGAGCACAAATCTTGGGAGATATAGCAAAATCAGTTGTGCCATTTTGGGGGCAGATAGCGAATTCCGAAGATATCAGAAGACTAGCGAGAGTACTGGAGAGAACCATCAACCGGACCACGGACATACTCTATAATATGACGTTAGAACAGAAAGCGATAAGATTAGTAGCGCTTCAGAACCGGATGGCATTAGATGTCATTCTGGCTGAATGTGGTGGAGTGTGTAAATTAGTGGGGTACGCTTGCTGTGTTTTCATGCCAGATTCCTCCCCAACTATCTTCAAAGCAATACAGAATCTGCACGTCCTTAGTTCAGAAGTGCATGTTCCCGAGGGAAACTGGGATTTTAGCGCTTGGTTCTGGGACTTCTTGCGATCTTGGGGTTGGAAGGTACTTTCGGTCTTACTGATCATTTTGGGAATTCTGTTGATCCTTTGTTGCTGTATTCAGTGTCTACCTAGTATATGTTTGATGCTAGGGGGATGTTGCGCACAAGCGATAGGTACGATAGGACATAAAGTGTATGCCCCGGATAAAACTTCCAAGGAATACGTGTTAAAGGAAATTTTACCGAATTAGCTGATGGCAATAGATATTTCTGACAGCGAATCAGGGTGCATGGACAATGATGCATGGAGTTATTTGCAAGGAGATCCGAAGTAGTTTAGCACTTGGCATAGGCCAAAAGGAGGGTTTGTCAAATGGGAAATGATATCGTACCTCCTATTGCAACGAATATATGTATATCGGCCTACGCCAAGCTGCTCGTAAGCCACTTGCGAAGAAATCCGTGTTGCAAGGTTCTGACCTTAAAATCAATGTAAGCCGCCATTTTAGGTTCGCTTTGTAAAGTTACCCTGTGAGTTAAAATGGTGGACGATGTTGTTCCAAAATACAACATGGCCGTCTTGACCTGAGTGTGTAGCTAATATGTAACTTGCCTGCAGGCCACTTGTTGAGGTTGTGAACTGAGACCTTGTCCTTCGTTGACCTGTGTGTAAAAGGATGACTGGCGTCAATGAAACTAATCCACGAGCATATATTAAGAACAATGTATTCAAATACTGAACTAAGAACACTTGTTTAACTACATTGTATTAATGTTTGAGAAGACTTATATGAGGAATCCCAGAATACACAGTTGCCGTGTAGGCTTGTTGACGTATGTATTAAAGGCAAACTAGTTACATGTGGATATGCAAACTCGGCATGAACTCTAGATCAGTAATATATTAGAGGAATATTAACCCGAAGTAGGGTTGGACATTGTGTTCGCAAATGGTATAAAAGAGCAACGAATTCTAATGTACAGCGTCTCTCACTGAATACACCGAACCATGCTGGAGTTTGCTGTGTTGCACCGAGGACGATAGCTATCTGATTTTGTTTTGTTCTTTGTAACTGATTCAGTATAAATTAAAGATCTTTGTAATGTTCCTTTGTAACCCGTGTTCGGTGTATTTCCTTTTGGGGTACTCAGCCTCGATATTTTGATTTTGTTTTCACAGATGTACTGCAATAGTACACAACCCGCTGGAAGCTCTAGCATGTCTAGTTGTTGTTTTAGTGCTCTGCTGTAAATACTTGGGCTCTCAGTGTAACCTTGTGGAATTTGTGTGAATGTGAAAGAACGTCCTCCTAGTGTGAGAGCAAATAGATATCTGCTATCCTGATGTAACAGAATACTAAAAAATGCATTCTTAAGATTTACAAAACTAAAATGTTAAGCAGAGGCTGGAATGACTGGAAGAATGGGACTGTTGCAAGTACTACCAGTAATTTCTTCAATCACGCCTCATTTAACCAAATCAGAAACAATGCATTTCAATGCTTTCTCACCTTCCACCGAAATTTTATACTGTGGGATACACAGAAATGTAACTCCCTCTTTCAAAACAACTCTCACCGGCTCTATTTTCCAACAATCGACATCATTATCAATCATTGCCCATATGCAAGTCGGTACCTTGCTTAACTCGGTTGGCAGAGGTTTGGACAAGATTGGGACTCTGGCATTTTTTGTGGTGAAATCGTCAAAAACACTCCATCAGGAGAACAATGAATAACCGCACTTAATTTTTTCAACAAATTTAAACCCAAAAAATTCTCGCCGCAATTATTTGTCAAAAGGAACGGGCAAGACTCAGTGAATGGACCTTGTGTTATGGGTACTGACTGTGACACTGGACTAATTACTGGGGTGCCTGCGAACCCTACTGAAACGTTCTTTTGCCCTGACAGTGGTATCTCTGGAACCAAGTGATGGTCTATTGAGCACTTCTGTTCACCTGTGTCCACTAGAAAAGTGTGCTTCTTATTCCCAATTTTCATTTCTACGTAGGGTCCTTTCTGATCAACGGGAATAGACACTGGTTCCGACCCCTGTCTTTGGCTGTCTTAGTGGAACAATACATCATCTGATGTAAAGTCACCAGAATAGTTTGTATTAGACTGAGTATCAAAAACATTCCCTTCTCCTGCACCATTCTGCTGGTGTTGATTTTGGTTCTGATTGGGGTAGTTATTTCCTTGGTTATTCTGATTTTGTGGCATACTAGTGTTTCTATTTTGCCCTTGTGCTCCCGGGCGACCTCTGTTCTGTCTTCTCGGGACATTCCCATTGATATTCTGCAAATGTGGGCACTGTGCTCGCCAGTGACCTTCTTCTTTACAATATACACATTGATTCAGTCCAATTGGACCTCCGTGCATGTTGCAGTAATTCCCTCTCGCTTGTGCATTTTCTCTGCCCCTATTATTATTCGCTACCTGCTATAGTAACACTCTTGTTTTTAGATTCACTCTATCCTCACCTCTTTCTCTTTCTCTGAATTTACTCTATTTTCATAGTATTGTGGCATGTGTAATACTTCACGCTGTGATTTTGCTTGCCATGCACTCTCAGATGTCATTATTAAATTTTGAATTTTCGGTAGTAACCCTCTCACATATTTGTCAACAAATAGTCTTTTCCCAGGTTCAGTGCTTAAATCTTGACCACTAAAATCTGCAAACACTTCTTCAAATCTTTTAAAATAGTAGCCAATTCATCTTTGCATGCAGTTAATTTGTCCCAAATAATTCTCCTTTCGGGTACTATAATCTTTAATTTCTGTACTATTCGTGCCGGTAATGCTAAGATATGTGACGATGGCTTCTCGCCAGCATTTCTGTCCGTATCCTCTTTTATCAAATGTTCCCATCTATCACCCAAAGTGTCATTATCATCTACATTCCTGATTTGCTTCCATATATCTGCTGGGAGAATTACAGGAAATAATAGGTCAATATCGCTCATTGTAAAAATGGACGATTTCAAATAGGACTCAATCTCTTTATAGAATCCCGCCGGATTCTTTCTCAAATCAGGGATTGTTTGTTTTATATTATTCACCTCTTGTCTAGAAAAAGGGACATGTACATATTGTGCTGTATAATGTGCTTCTGTTACTTGTGCTGGAGCTCCATCCACACCAGGAATTTCTGTTTTCGGCACAAAAGTGGGAGGGACCTCTCTCATGGGAAATATTGCACTGGCTCTTCCTTCTTTCTCTCTCTTATTAAGCACTATAGCTAGATCAAGGGATAGGGCAGTCTTTCCAGTTTCAGGTAAAAACGCTCTCTTGTATATTGTCATTAGTTCAGAGGGACAGCAATCATTTTTCTCAACATATTTATCTTGCAAATATTCAACCATTACCTGCAATGCCTTCCTTTGCATTTCTATTGTAATCTGTTCAAACGTATCATACACCTCCATTATAGGGATACTAGCATCCGTAATCTATCTAAGCGCCTCCCGTGTACATGTTTTTATTTCTTCACTAACAGGTTTTGATGGCGGAAAAAATCGCTGCACGACATATAGTGTCACCTCTTGTCTCCCTCTTTTTACCACTTGGTGCCAAAACCCAGGAACAGAAAACATCTGTGAATATAATTCATCAAGCTCACCTTTCAACTCTAATAGCCTGTCCACAAGCTCTTTTATTTCTGCCTCACTTTCCCTCAGATGTGAAAATACATTCATATCCCGCAACTTTTGCGGCGGCATCATACCAATGAATTGCTTCCATCTATTCATAAGATACTCTCCCATGCATTCCAACAGTACCTGTTTTTCACCGAGCTTCTTGTAGTCATACATTGAACCCATCGTCGATCCCTCGTCATTGCTTTCAATGTACATTTCTGCCTGTTCTTTCAGTTCTCTCGTCCTCTCCTTGCTAACCGTGCTACGGGTTACTCTAGTGCTTCCTCTCTGTGTAGGCCCTGCCTCTGTAGAACTGCCTTCTCTCGCAGCTGCTAATTCCTGCTCTGTCGGTGGTTGGGGAAATGGTGTCACATGTGCAGGGAAGGCTGGCGCAGGAAGGGCTGGTGCAGTTGGAACAACGAGAATGGGGGGTGGCAACTATGGTGGAGCAATGGGCACTGGTGCAATTGTGTCAATCTTGATTTGAGGGCGTTCTTGTCTTTTTTCATTCAAAATCTTATTGATTAGTTCATTTGATGCATGTAACTCTTGTTGTGGATATATTTTTGTATGCCTAATTGAAGACTCCTATCCGCCCTTCTGATATCCTCATCCCATTGCTTTTCTTCCTATTCTAGCGCTCTGTCTGCATTAGACTTATGTCTCCACGCATGTTTCTCTCTACTTCTTAAACGGAGGTTAGCTTCCTTCCTCCAGTCTCTAATGACGTCAAATGTCGCAGGGCGTGCTTTCTTGAACACAAGTACTGATTCCAAATGCTCTATTCGGGGCATCTCAAAACTACCATCTTTCGCCCATTGCAAATCTTCTATGTTTCTGATTTGCCTATGCCAAATTTCATTAAACATTATTGCCCCTACTCCATACTTCACATACATCTCGAAGGCTGGTTACCCTACAGGTGGCACAGCCTGGCCAGTTTCCAAAGATTGTCTTCCGCACTGGAAAAATCCCACTAGACAGGAAGACAATTTCCCAGGCATGTTTGAATTTATCCGTACCTTACCCTGGGCGTTTGATCTTGCAAGAGCAACTCTTAACCAATATCAGGGCTGTTAAGAATCGGGGCACGACTCACCTGATCAATCAGCTTGTCTCTCAAGACGCAATTCGTCCGTATACAGACACAATCAAGGATCGTCGTGACTGCGTATCTGGCTCAATCTGCTTCGCTTCGGGACCCTCGCCTTCTTGCTCTCTGGCCGGACACGTCGATCAGGGACTGGTTGTGTACAGATCTGCAAAGGAGTCTCTCATCACTTTCACAGGGGCACCGCGAACACCTCTCGATCCCGGCTCGATGGCCTCGTCCTCGATTCGTTTTTTCGCCTTCTTCAAATTCAACGTACATGATGGAGCAAATGGGGGTGGGTAGCTATTCGGGCGCCATTTTTTGCTAGGCCCTGAAGACCCTCGAGCATGGAAACAAGGCACAATCACCATACACGAAATGATACGACAGACACAAGGTTCAATTCCCAAAATCTAGGGTTTATTGCAAAGCAAATAGTCTCAGTCGGCCGACTGGATATCACGTCTCGCAACTTGTGTCACCCAGACCTTGTGAGATGCAAGAGAGCGAGCATTCTACAACAGTATCATATATACAAAAGAACAATCTTACAATCTGTTTGGGACACATCAAAACCACCCATAATGTATCTTCTTGAGCTAGGGTTCGGTGGTTGACAATTATGACGAATATGACACCTTATGAGATGTTTCTTTGTTAATCTATATTACTTGATTTAGCAAAAGTTGCAATTTGTAATAAGCGGACAGGATTCATTGTTACAGAGAACATAATGCACTTGTTTAGTGAGCAAATTGTGTTTGTGGAAGAGACACATTCCAAGGCATGCCATCTTCTCGTTTCTATTTGTGAGCTAGGGGTCAGCCTGATCCAAGAGGGCCCAAAAAGGGGGCCGTAAGGAGAGTAAAATTCATGCCTTTAACAGCCTATTTCTACAGTTTCAGCGAGACCAGCTGGCACCCGGCTTGGTGATTAAATGCCTCTCTACTCGCCTTCAAGGACTTGTGAGGGAGGAAAACAATGTATTTCTGTACTGATTGGGCATTTCTTTCTGGGCTGGTCTTTCAACATGTAACTTGTGGTCTTGCTTTGTGCAAGAGCAGAACGAAATTAAATACATTTTTGCAAAGCGTTTCAACAGAAAAGCAAGAGAAACAAATGGCGGATCCAGCGGGACCAAAGTGGACGCTCTATGGTTATGCTGACAATTCTGTACTTGGTGATTCTGGGCATATGATGCGATTGGTTTTCGGCCAACATAATATAACATCTATGCTATGGTAGGGTATTTTCAAGACTCACAGGAGCTTGGTACCCAGTGAGCCTCTGAGGGTAACCAAGCAATCAGTTGGCACAGCAGACAGGTTGTTAAACCATATTTGTATAAATATCATCTGATTATGAATATTGTCCTAAGCCATTTCGCAATTGTATTAAAACCTGCAGTTAATTAGAATTGACTTCAAACACCATTTTGGAAAATATCCTCCATCTTGATTCTGACTCTTGCTCTCTGTTCAGTAATGATTAACCATGTTTTCAGCTGCCAGAGCAGAAACGACCTTTGAGCCTATGTCAACACTAGGGCTGGCAGAGCAGACTATTTGTCCTGTGCAAACAGACCTTGTAGTCAGAATGAACTCTCATTCAAAGTGTTATCTATGTCTACAAAACTCATCCTCCCTCAAACAATGATATACAATGCATGTAAACTAATGCTGTGTGTTTTTGAAGGAATCCTTTCTACATTTCTTGAAACAGGATTTACTCTAAAAAGCTAAAGATCCACACAGCTGACTACAACAAGGTTTGTCAGTATGTTTAAGGAAACCTGGAGCTAAAGTGAACTTCAATTTAAAGTGTTGTCTGCATCAAATAGCCTCAGCCATATTCAAACATAAGAACTGAATGGTAGACAAACTAGAACTATGTACCTTAGCCATAAGCTATTGAATTTGTTTCTTGAAACTAGGATCAACCTAAGCTGGGGAACCAACAACACCATTGAATCTTCAAGGATGGGACAACATGTCAAAAGTACAAACCAATATTGTATATTTGTTATGTGAACTGGACACAAACCCAAATTTGTAACCTATTAGTTTGGAGATGGGCTGAGCTATGGCCAGGACTGTGTATAAATACTACATGTTTTGTGATGACCAGGACTCACTCCCCTCACAGTGTTTTCTGGTACACACTGCGAGGTGTTGGGAGCCAGATAGTTATCTTCTTTGATATTTGAATCTGTACAGAATAAATCTATATTGTTTTTGACTTCGTGACTGGCGGATCCAATTTTTGGTGGTACCAAACCTCGATATTCCTTGCTTGATCTTACAAGATGGCGCCCGAATGGGCACCCTCAAGATTGATGTCACCTCGCTGATTAAGGACGTGCCCACCGGACTGGAATCGGAGCGTGAGAAAAGGGGCCCCTTTTTGTATGAGACGCGACACCTCGACAGTACTGCACGATCTGATCCCTGAACGGTGAGCAAACGGTTCGAGAGGACATCTTCATGAGGGTCCCCATATCGAGGTGGGTATTTTTGCCAGAATCGCCAGCCACGTCGATCCTTTGTAATCCGATCGGACCTCCCTCTGTCCTTTGAATCAGGTGAGTCGTGCGCTGATTCCTAGGTATCCTGATATTTGATTTGGAGTATTGTTCTCGCAAGCACAATTATTGCCAGGTAACACCAGTAATCTGACATGCCTGGGAAATTGTTTGCCTGTTTCAGGGCGTTATTCCACAGAGACAGACAATCTTTGGAATTTGGCCATTCAGCACCACAGGAGGGTTCGCCGGCATGTACTATGTACTGTAAGTACGGCATTGGTAGTATAGTGTTCAACGATATTTGGCACAGACAAACTAGACATGCTCCCAAACTTCAGTGCCAATCAATGGTAGCTTTGAGATTTCCCATATAGAATATTTAGAATCTATATTGTTAAAGAAAAAAGCTAGACCTGCAGCATTTGATGCATTACAAAATTGGAAAAAAGAAGCTATGCAGCAGCTTAAAAGTAGAGAGAAACATGTGCGCCGACATATGTCAAACGCTGAAAAGGCATTATTATATGACCAACAAAAACAGTCCGAGTCTGTTAGAAATATGGATAGTACTTTTCAACTTGGTATACAGAAGATATATCCGTCTAAAGACTTACATGTATCAGATGAACTAATTGATAAACTCTTAGATGAAGGTAGGCCGGTGCCACTGCACCACCTCCTTATGTACCTATTCCTGTTGTCTTACCTCTTCCTGCTGTCGTTCCTCCTCCCGTAGCAATTCCTGCTCCTCCTATTGTTCCTCCTATTGCTCCTCTGCCGCCAGCTATTGCTCTGTTTCCTATTGCTGTTCCTCTGCCTGTGCCTCCACCTTTACCGACTGTTGTGGTCCCAGTAGATTTGTCTTTGGCACCAGTAATAGCATCTGCACTGCCTGTGGTACAGGATTTATCTACACTTTATTTTCCAAGCGGTTCTGTTCTGCTTGTAGTTGATAAGGGAGCGGGTGCTGAATCAAAAATTGTAACTCGTAATACAGTTTCTAAAGAGAGAAAGAGAGACTTGAATGCCTGGGCTAGACAATGCACAGAGAAAGGTGGACAATCTGATGTTTTCGCTACACTCTCTAATCTAGAAAGTTTTCCTAAGAAAAATGTCTTTATTGAAGGAATGGGAATCCATTTAACTGTAATGTGGACCAGACTGAAAGATGTAGATATCCCACAAGGGTTGAGTGATCTGAATATTTTAGCATATTCAAGCGATACTGCGGAGAAAGTATATGAGCATGTAGAGAGGGTTTTTGATTTTAGAAGGGAGTTAGAAAAGTTACGGAATGATGAAATAGATGGTGATAGTTTGGATACTTTTTATGTGCAGAAACGGTTCCTTCCTCTTTGTAAGTCGATGAGTGAAGAAACACGAATTTGCACAAGAGATGCACTTAGATGGATTTCAGACATGTCGATTTCTCCCGTAGAAGTATATGACACATATAGTCAGTATACTCCAGAAAAGCAGAGGACAGTGATACAGGTAATGGTAGAATACCTGCAGGATGAATGTATAAAGAGAAAGATTTGTTGTCCCGCAGAATTATTGAATATCTATAAGAGAGCTTTTTCATCTGACACTGCTTCCACCGCTCTAGCGCTCGATTTAGCTCTATTGCTTAGTAAACGTTCTGAGTTGCCTATTTCTCACTTGCCTATGAGAGAGGTTCCTCCGACATTTGTTCCTGAAGTTGAGGTCCCGGCTAATGCCGCAACGGATGTAGCTGCCTATGATATTGATGCACATTATGTATCACAGTTTGTTCACGTCCCGTTCTCAAGACAGGAGGTGAATACTATTAGACAATCCATCCCAGATATTAGGAAAAATCCAACAGGGTTCTATAAAGAGATAGAATCTGTCTTGCAATCGTCAGTATTCACTTTGGGTGATATAGATTTGCTATTTCCTTTTCGCCTACCTGCTGATTTATGGAAACAGATTAGCACTGTAGATGATGTAGCGGGGTTAGGTGACACATGGGATAGATTGGCTAGGCAAGATAGAGAAAGGAAAGCTGGTGAGAGGCCACCATAGGCGATACTGACTTTGCCTGATAGAATAGTGACAAAATTGAAAACCTTAATTCTCGAGAGAAACATTGTTTAGGACAAACTTATTGCTTGTATCCAAGGAAAGTCTGAGAGTGCTACCAAATTTTTTAATCAGTTTGAACACGTATTTTCAGATTTAGTGGACAAGATTTAAACACTGAGTCTGGAAAACAATTATTTGTGGACAAATTTGTGTGTGGATTATTATCTGACATCCAGTCGCAAATTATGACTTCTGAGAGAGCTTGGCAAGCTAAGTCATAGTCTGAAGTATTACATAGGGCTCAGTATTATGAGAACCAAGTCAATAATGAGAAGGAAAGGATTGAAAATAAAAAGGGAGACTTGAAAATGAAGGTGTAGTTAGAGGACCGATAGGGTGTAGTACACAGTTTCGGGGACAGTATGTTCCACAAGGTAATTTGCCGTTGGGTCCTGTACACGCAAACCAATGTGCTTATTGCAGACAAGAGGGTCATTTGCAAGCACAAAGCCCGATCCTCCAGCAGAGGTTGAATAACACATATGGTATCATGGGTAGATGATCCAGAGGCCGCCCTGGGGCAGGGCGTCCTGGTTAAAAGTCAGTTTTCTCAGAATTCTCAGTCTTTTTTGCAAGACAATCAGCAACCGAGTATGGACAATAGAAATATATTTGATCATCCTTCTACGGCCTATCTTTCTGAAGATCTTTCTTTTGACGATATATATTCTTTCGTTAGGACAGCCCGAAGCAGGGTCTGGAACCAAAGCCTATTCCCATTAATCAGAAAGGTCCCTACGTTGAGATGATGCTAGGGAATATGAAACATCTATTCTTGATAGATACAGGAGCACAAAAGTGTTCCATTGACTTTTCACGGGTTCCACTGTCAGGGCAAACTAATGTTTCTGTAGGGTTTTCTGGTACAACAGTGGTTAGTCCGGTTTCTTTGCCGGTACCGATTTCACTGGGTCCTTTTAAGGATCATTGTCCATTTCTTCTGACATCGAATTGTGGAGATAATTTGTTGGGGTTGAATCTGTTGAAGGAATTCAATGCGGTAATTTATTGCTCTTCGGATGGAGTGCGTTTGATGATTTCACCACAGCAATTTTCTGCCTCACAGTTTCTGACTAGACCTTTGCCACCAGAATTTAGTGACGTTCCAGAGTGTTTGTGGGCGATTGATGATAATGATGTTGGTGTTTTACAAATTGAGCCTGTCAGAATCATTTTGAAAACAGGAGTGAAGTTGCCACGAATTCCACAGTATAAGTTTTCATTTGATGGTGAGCAAGCTTTGAAGTGTATAGTTTCTGATTTTGTACATCGTGGGGTAATTGAAGAAATTGCAGGAAGTTTGTGCAATAGTCCGATTTTACCTGTGTATAAAAGAGGGGATAATGCAATTCCTTTCCGTTTCATTATCGATTTACGCGCTATCAATAAGATTGTTGCTCCACAATTTCCAATTGTGCCTGATGTAACGACGATACTAACGATGATTCCAGCGTCTGCTACTCATTTCAGTGTTGTAGATCTTAAGAATGCCTTCTTTAGCATTCCTATACACAATAATAGTAGATATTTGTTCGTGTTTACCCTAGGGGGATGCTCGTTTACATTCACCCGTGCACCTCAAGGGTACACGGAGTGTCCAAGTATCTATAGTAGGGCTTTGAAAGAGCAGCTCGATACACTTGAGTTGCCTTCTACTTCTACATTGTTACAATATGTTGATGATCTTCTCTTAGCTGCAGATTCAGAAAGTGCTTGCAAGGAAGGCACTGTGTTGTTGCTTATTCATCTACTCAAAACATGGACATAAAGCTTCACTGAAAAAGTTTCAGTATTGGCGACAGGAAGTCACCTATTTAGGCTATCTCCTGTGAAAGGAGGGAAGAAGATTGACACCTGAATGAATTAAAATCATTTCTAGCATGTGTGTCCCAAATACACAGAAGGAAGTCAGAGCCTTGATAGGAATGGCTTCTTACTGTAAACAGTGGATCTCAAATTTTTCGCTAGTGATCAAACCAATGTTGGCATTGACAAAGAAGGGCATTTCTTTGCCATTACCGTGGAACTTAGAACACCAGAAAGCTTTTGATCTGCTCAAGAATGCACTGTGTTCAGCACCAGTTTTGGACACACCAAATTATGAAAAGGCCTTTGAATTGTATGTGCATGAATGTGATGGATGTGCTTTGGCTGTGTTAACACAGGAACATGGGGGGAAAAATAGACTGCGGTTATTTTTCCTCCACCCTTGATCCTGTTGCATGCGCTTTTCCGAGATGTCTGAGAGCTGTTGATGCTGCTGCTGCGACTGTAAAACAGAGCGAGGGTATGGTCCTAGGCCATGCTTTAACCTTGTTGGTATCTCACTCTGTAGACGTTCTATTAAATAGAAAGCAAACACAACACCTTACTTCCACACGATTAACGAGATATGAATTAATCCTGTTTGCACTGCATATTCAAATTAAAAGATGTTGTGTATTAAATCCGGCTGAATTGTTACCTCTTCCGCAAGATATTGCTTGCAATGAGGAAATGTCACACGACTGCCTTTATACAACAGAACAAGAAAGTAAAGGCAGGATTGATTTGAAAGCTACACCTTTGAGCAATCCACAAGGGGAGCTGTTTTGCGATGGCTCCTGCTTCAATCTTCCACATGGTACATCCACTGCTGCTTATGCCATCACTACACTAAGCACGATTGTGGAGACCAAAAGAATTTCTCATAACTCTGCGCAGGCCGCAGAGATTATCGCATTGACTCGAGCTTGTGAACTTTCCGAAGGGCTTAGAGTAAATATATATACTGATAGTCAGTATGCTTTTGGGGTGGTTCACAACTTCGGTAGACTTTGGGCAGAACAAGGTTTCTTGACCTCACAAGGAACAAAGAACCAATATGGCACCTTGATAGTTCGGCTACTCTCAGCGCTTGCATTTCCCACTCAGCTAGCAATTATGAAGTGCGCGGCACATCAGAAAATCATAGACCATGTAGGAAAAGGGAACGCTTTCACTGACCAGATAGCCAAACAGACACCTACTGACCTCCATTCAGATATGTATACTACAAGGGAAGCCACAAATGTCTGTACTATATATGAAGGAATTGATTCCATAAAGAATATTCAAGCAGATGCCACTCTAGAGGAAACCAAGCAATGGGCTGAGGGCTTGGCGAGGTTGGATGATGATGGGTGTTGGGTGGATAACTCAGAGGGAAAATGGATGTTGCCAGACGCGTATTTTACTGTGATGATTTCAATGGCTCATGGTCCCACTCACATATGCGCTAGGAAAATTTGCAAAATGTTAGAAACTGTCTGGGTAAATGTCAGCATCCCAAAAACTGCTGAGTGTTTTGTCCAGAGTTGTATGGTCTGTCTACAGCACAATGTGGGGAAGGTTACATCAAAACCAAGGGGTAGTTTTGGTCCACCTTCTGTTCCTTTCGAGGTAATCCACTTTGACTTTATTGAAATGGAGCGCTGTAACAATCTTAGATATGTCCTGGTAGTTATCTGTGCTTTTAGTAAATGGGCCGAAGCCTTCCCTGTGAAAGATGCCACAGCATTGACAATGGTGAAACCCATGCTCAAGGAATATTTTCCTAAGTTTGGTTTGTCGAGGGTCATCTGGTCGGATAATGGTCCACATTTTACTGCTGCTGTTATTCTGCAAGTATGCGCAGAATTACAGATCGATAAACGGTTCCATTTGGCTAGACATGCTATAAGCGCTGGACTGGTAGAACGACACAATGGTATTTTGAAGAACAAACTCGCTAAGGCATGTGCTGGCACCAATCTGAAATGGCCAGACGCCTTACCGATAGTGCTTTTTTCCATGCGCACAACCCCACAGACTAGGACTGGGCTCTCCCCGTATGAGGTAGTGACGGGGAGGCCAGCTAACATTTGGAATCTTCCTAAGCCAAGGGCCCTGAGGGATATAGAGCACTTACTTCTTTCTGAATATTGTGAACGGTTAACTCAAAATGTGTATTTGATTCATCAACAGGTGCGAGAAGCCCTCCCAGCCAAATACGAGGGGCCAGGTCACAGCATCCGACCTGGTGACTGGGTGCTTACTAAATGGTTTGAGAGAGCATCCTGTCTCGCACCGCGTTGGAGAGGATCCCACCAGGTCCTATTGGCCACAAAGAATGTCGTACCAGTAGCGGGGAAACGACATTGAATCCACACTTCGCATGTCAAGAGGATAGATTTCCCTTTGCCACACGACAGAGAAGACAAGGAGAAACCTACTTGCTCTATTCCCAATGATCAATCGGTCTTGAACAGCATCAAGGGTGTTTCAGAGACACTTCCTGAGCCTGCGGGGCCTGGGGAGACTGCTGCTTTGTCTCTGAACTCTTCTGCGGATCCTCTTGCACCCTTGCCCGATCCTGCTGTTATTTCACCACTTCCATCAGGAAGCAACGAAACACTGTTCGCAGATCACACAGTACCAGGAGTCTCAAGGTACAATCTCCGTCCATGGCACTAGACTTACGGCATGGCTGTGCCCACCGGAAACAACTGTTGAGCTTGTCCTTTGCCACTTTTTACGCTGAAATATAAGCAAGTGGCTGGGGAATGGGAAAAACTGTCTTCAATCAAGAAATCACGTGATCAGGAGATCACCAGCAAAAGGACTACAGAGTTTTTCGCTGGAACTTTTTGGTAAAGAGCTTTGAGGAGCAATGCCTGTCGTTATCTCTACTCGTGCTGAGCAACCAAACAATTGTGTGGCCAACAAAGACATTGGGCAATCAAATACATGGTCCTTAAGGACATATTGTTTTCTCGTAATTGTGTTAACCAGTCTTACAGTATTGATTGCTTTTGGGTTCTGGTATATAGAAGAAGTGCCCCTACTTGAAACATTTTGCCTACTGAAAGTGTTCCTACTATGTCTACACCTTTTGTGCACCTGCACACCCTATCTCCTATGGACTCCCAACATAGACAGAGCTATCATAACAATACACTACTGTTAATAATGAATGCAACTCATGCAATTCTGAATAGAACGAACTGTTGGATCTGTTCGCATTTACCACCGCATGGGGAAAAAGGGTTGGGCTGGTATATTCATCCTTTGCCTTTAACTACTGCATGTTATGCCTCGCTAAGGGCACTATTCTTTGGCCGTTGGAATGATAGCATCTCAGGGAACTTTGACAGGACTAATTTGAATGAATTTGAAAGGCGGGTCCTGATGCCTCTGGGATGCTCACTCTTTGCAAATTGGAGCAAGCTTATAGTAGCTTCTATTAGGCCTTCTGATAGACTGTCCCAACCTTTCCAATCACTTATCTCTTTCAAGACGGCTCCTGTAGGTAATAGGGATGCCATGCCACCTTCCTACACTGTTAACCATAGCCCCAGCCTTGTCTCCTTCTGATACAAAGGAATGGTACATGGTCAATGGGTTATTTCGAGGGTTGTACCAATGTTGCAAACTTGATCAGTGAGGACAGACCTTTGTATGTAGGCGAACCTGTCTACTTCGTTTGCGTTAATGAGGCTTATCCGTGGTTACCTAGGGATTGGCAGGGAACTTGTTATTTGGGTATCCTGCTACCAGAGGTATATTTAGCTAGTACCAATGAGATCTCTAGGGCTCGTCCAAGGCGGGACGAGAACAGTGATACTCCTTCGCAAGTTCTGGGTGATGTAGCAAAATCCTTTGTACCATTTTGGGGACAGATCATGAATTCCGAGGATATTAGGAGACTGGCAAGAGTCCTGGAGAGAACCATCAACCAGACCACTGGCTGTCATGATGCCTACTCCCGGGGAGCCAGTTCAGGCCCAGCGTCCACGAAAGCAGACATCATGTCCCCAGGGAGGGACCCAGCAACCCCTTATAGGGGCTCTTTGGACATTGTCCTGGCGCCTTTGGCGCCAGGCTCATATAAGGCATCAGTCCTGGCACCATAGGCGCCAGGCTCATTATGGGAGTGCTTGAATGAACTTACCTGATGCAGACCATGCTGCCGGATCCAGACCTCCTTGAGGTCTGAAAGGGACTATTTTACCTATGGGACTATTTTACCACTCGGGCGTGGCTGAGGAAGAATACTTACCTGGAACTACTTTGGGGGCTATTTAAACCATGCCCAGACAGCAGCTCACGCTTCACGTTGTTCTGCATCTAGCAGCTGGACGCTCACCGTGTCTGCTCCTGCATCCTGGCTCCAGCCACGCCTGTCTGCAACCTGGAACACCTGAAAAGGAAGGAAAGGAGAGAAAGGTGAATAATTGAACTTTACCTACCTCCATCCGGAGTCCGGAACCATCACTCCGACGATCCTGAGAAAAGACATTATTTTTAGAAGTGCATCGCATCGCTCGCTGCAGCGCCGCGTTCCACTCACCTTCACGAGGCGCCCTCGGGCTCTTCAGCGACCATCGGCACCATCCGTCGCCTTTCAGCGCCTAAGGAGAAAAAGAGACAATACAAAGGTGAGCGAAGGAACAGATTGAGGAAGGCCTGATTCTTCCACCTTAAGACTTACCTGATTATTGTTGGGACAATCTTTCCACACCTCGGGTCGGCGCCGCTTCTTTGGCACTTCCGTACCCCGGCCCCTAAGGGGAAAAAGACACACACATTAGTGGGTGAAAGCAAGACCACTAAGGGAACCATCCATCAAATGACTCACGGACAATTAAGGCTTGAACTTTTGCAAATGAATACTTACGCCCTCATATCGGAAAAGTCAAGCGGAGTTGAATACTCACCAAACCCGAGATCCAATGAAGAAACTGGAAATCAATGTGCCCCTGCATCGGAAGCAGGATGGCGAGCTCGTCCTTTCAGACTCTAAGGTGAGACTCTACGGGGTATCGCGGAGGGGGTTTGAGGAGTGTGAGAGAGGGAAGGGGGGGAATCCGACACATTATCCAGCAGACAGTTCATCCCCTTTTCCATCTACAGAAGGATTCTTCTACGGGCCAGACAGGTGAGGTTTGGGGGTCCGGTCCAGTCCGTCTTCCGAGTCCTGCGCATCACCTTAGAAGAGGTCACAGCAGTCCAGAACAGGTCAGAGCCTCCATGGGAATCAGGTGAGCGTTACAGAACACGAAGCCTACCTACAATTTCCCACCCAGGCGCTATGGAGACTTCCGAGACAGACCAGCTGGCCCAGCTATTGGGGGAATTACGGGCTGAAGTTCATTCCACTCGCCAGGAGACGAATGCCCTCAGGAGAGAGTTAATTGTATCTAAAGAACGAACTGATGATCTTGCCAGACAGCTATTACAAGGTCAGGCTGGTCAAACTCCTCTGCCAAGTTCTGGGGGTAATTCCGCCCCAGTGGTTTCAAATAACCCAGTGCAAATTAATCTACCTGGAAATATGCCACTGGCCCCACCGGAACGTTTTGTCGGGCACCCCAAGAGGTTCGCCGTATTCATGAATCAATGCCGATTGCACTTCCTCTATAGACCTGGGGCCTTCCCTAACGACCAAACCAAGGTCGCTTTTGTACTATCATATCTCAGCGGCTGTGCTGCGGATTGGTCAGTTCCACTGGTTACTCAAGATGACCCAATTCTTTGGAACTTTCAAGCCTTCCAGACAAGCATGGAAAGACTTTTTGTGCAGCATTCTCAGGGACAGGCCCTGGACAACGAGCTTCTATCCCTATGACAGGGTAACCTGGACCTCTTAGCCTATATCGCGACCTTCAATAGGTTAATTGTGGAGACTGGATGGCCGGAGGAAAAAAGAATCACGTTATTCCATCGAGGTCTACGTGGAGAACTTAAGGATGTCCTGGCCCAGGTCGTAAATCCACCCCAAGACTGCTCTGAATATATAGACTTGGTTGTCCAATTAGATCACAGGCTTCAAAACAGAAAGGCAGATCGGTCCAAGTTTGAGACCCGGGTTTTGGTCAAAACCCATGTTAACCCTAACGGTGCCGATGTTACTGAACCTATGCAAATTGGAGGGGTTAAAGGACCTTTAACTCAAAAAGAGCATGAACGAAGACGGCAAATGCAATTATGCCTTTATTGTGGGGCTTCTGGACACTTTTTACGAGATTGCCCTATAAAACCATCTAAGAAGGCGGTAGGAGTCGCTGTTAAGAACCTGATGGGATCTGAGTCGGGAAACGACCACGCCCGACAAGCATAGGGGTTTGCTTGCCGAGCTTAAAAACGAACTCTCTGACCTCGCATTTCATCATGCCAATGGTCCTCGTAAATCCGAAGCAGCCTGGGCGGTTACATGCCATTAAGGCATACATCGATAGTGGGGCTATAGGAAACTATGTGGATCGTGAATTGGCTTCCAGGATCAACCTCCCTCTTTGCCCTAAAACCAGTAAGGATGTCATCACCACAGTGGATGGAACCGAAATCGCCTCTGGGCCGGTAACACACTCCACTACTGAAGTGACATTGTTGGGTTAAGATGGACATCGGGAGGCAATTGTGTTTGATGTAATCAAGGCTCCGTAATTTCAAGTAATTCTCGGAATTCCTTGGTTGGAAACACATAATCCTCAAATTGACTGGCGAGCAAAGAGGATAACCTTTCCAGATTGTGCACAAACCTGTTATCCAAGAAATCCAAATATTGGCCTAGCTACAGTAACCCCTGTCATTTTGCAAATACCGCCAGAATACCAAGAATTTCAAGACGTCTTCCAAAAGGAACAGGCCAACACTCTACCGCCTCACAGGTCGTACGATTGCCAGATCGATCTATTGCCCGGTACACAACCCCCTTGCAGCAGGATCTATGCCCTTACCGAACCCGAGAATTGTCATTTACGACAATATCTAGATCAGTACCTAGCCAATGGTTTTATTAGCCCGTCTAAGTCTCCTGCATCCTCGGCTTTATTCTTCGTGCCTAAAAAAAAAGGCGACCTCAGAACTTGTATTGACTACCGCGCATTGAACCAGATAACTGTTAAAAACTGATACCCTTTGCCTCTGATCCCTGAACTCCTTGACCAGGTGAAGGATGCCTGCATATACACCAAGTTAGATCTCCGGGGGTCTTAACATCTGGTGCGAGTAAAGGAAGGCGATGAATGGAAAACTGCCTTCCGTACCAAATATGGGCTATTCGAGTACCAGGTGATGCCTTTCGGATTGTGCAATGCACCGGCTGCCTTCCAATACTTCATGAACGAAGTCCTTCGGGAACTCATCAACGTTTGTGTTGTCATATATATCGATGACATTCTTGTGTACTCCTCTTCAGAATCTGATCATAGAAAACATGTCAGGGCAGTTCTCGAGAAATTGCGCCAACACAAACTATTTGCTAAACTTGAAAAATGTGTTTTCCATGCCACAGAAGTCCAGTTTCTTGGTTTCATCCTGACACCTAAAGGCGTCCGCATGGACTCACGAAAAGTGGATGCTATCCTCAAATGGCCATTGCCTAGCTCTGTGAAAGGTGTTCAAAGCATGCTTGGCTCTGCCAATTTTTATCGCAGGTTTATCCCGGAATTTTCTCGTGTGGTTCAACCCATCACTGCACTCTTAAAGAAAAATAAACGTTTCGAATGGTCTGAAGAAGCCGAGCAGGCCTTTCAGGAACTAAAAGCTAAATTTACCTCTGCACCTGTATTGAAGCATCCGCGCCCAGATCTCCCTTATGTCGTCGAAACTGGCGCATCCAGCCTAGCCATGGGAGCTGTCCTGTCTCAAAGAGATCCCGAAACTAACCAACTGCATCATGTTGCATTTTGGTCCAGACAATTCTCGGCACCCGAGGTTAACTATGCAATCACTGACAAAGAACTGTTAGCCATTAAATCTGCCTTTAAAGCCTGGCGGCATTATCTTCTTGGCGCTAGACATACCATCACGGTGATCACCGACCACCAGAACTTACAGTATTTAAAGACCGCCAAGGCTCAGTCATCTCGACAGCTCTGTTGGGCTTTGTTTTTTGCGGAATTCGATTTTGTAATCACCTACCGTCCTGGCTGTAAGAATGGCAAAGCGGACGCTCTATCCCGAATAGGAATGGGAGAAACTGATACTAACTCAGAACCTGTACCGATAATTCCCGAACAGAGAATTTTGGGCATGACTTCTTTACAAACGCTTGAAGACATTCAAGCTAGAGTTAAACAACTCCTGGACCCTACACACTTACAGGATTGGGTACAAAAGGGATCTGACTTTACTATAAATAATGATTTACCTTATTTCCAAGGGCGCTTATTTCTGCCACACAAGGAATTACAAGAGCTCGTTATTTCTTGTTACCATGATACACTAATAGAGGGGCACCCCGGTATTGCCAAGACGGCAGAAAAGTTGAAACGACAATTTTGGTGGCCTTCTTGGCGAAAAGATGTTAAATCATTTGTGATGTACTGTGGTGTCTGTGCCCAAAATAAAGGCCAAAAGAAAAGACCAGCCGGTCTCCTTCAACCTTTAGACATTCCGCCAGCACCTTGGCACACCCTGTCATTGGATTTTATTACGGATTTACCTCCTTGTTCAGGATATAACACTATTCTTGTTATTGCGGATTTATTTTCCAAAATGGCCCACTTCAATCCATTGAAAGGTTTACCTTCAGCTTCGGTTCTAGCCAAAGAATTCCTTGAAAATATTGTTTGTTTACATGGATTCCCGTCTGTACTAATCTCAGACCGGGGAAGCCAATTCATTTTCCACTTTTGGCGTAGATGTTGTCAATTGGCACAAATCGATGTAAGATTATCGACTAGTCACCACCCTCAGACCGATGGTCAAACAGAGAGGACGAATCAGACCCTTGAGCAATATTTACGGTGTATGTTGCAGCAATCTGAAAGTAACTGGAAAGACATTCTTTGGATAGCCGAATATGCATATAATAATTCGGTACACTCTGGAACTGGGCAAAGTCCTTTTTATACTTTATATGGGCATCACCCTCAAACCTCAGACCTCGACTCGCCTCAAAGCCTCGGAATGCCCGCAGTGGACCATCTGCATTCTACAATTACCCAAGCCTTCAAAGAAGCAACTACACATTTACAACAAGCCAAGAGAAAATACAAGAAGAATGCTGACCTGCATCGGAGTGAAGCACCTCTGCACCAGATTGGGGACCAAGTATGGCTGGCTACCAGACACTTATCGCTCAAGGGACCTCGAACTTTTAATCCAAAATATCTGGGGCCTTACTCCATTACGGCCATAATCAATCCAGTGGCCGTTAAACTTGATTTACCAGCTAACATGCGAATTCACCCTGTTTTTCATGTGTCACTTTTGAAACCAGTGCAACCTGGAACCAGACTAATCAAGCCTCCAGAACCCATTCAAATAGATGGAGAACCTGAATTCGAGGTGAAGAACATTTTAGATTCAAAGATGTTAAGGTCAAAACTTTTCTATCTAATCGATTGGAAGGGATACAGGCCTCAGGAGAGGTCGTGGGAACCCAGTGACCATGTACATGCACCTCGATTAATTAAGAAATTCCACCGGATCTTCCCAAACAAACCAAAACCCCCGGAGGGAACAATCTTGGGAGGGGCCTTGGGAGAGAGTGCTGTCATGATGCCTACTCCCGGGGAGCCAGTTCAGGCCCAGCGTCCCCGAAAGCAGACATCATGTTCCCAGGGAGGGACTCAGCAGCCCCTTATAGGGGCTCTTTGGACATTGTCCTGGCGCCTTTGAGGCCAGGCTCATAGAAGGCATCAGTCCTGGCACCATAGGCGCCAGGCTCATTATGGGAGTGCTTGGATGAACTTACCTGATGCAGACCATGCTGCAGGATCCAGACCTCCTTGAGGTCTGAAAGGGACTATTTTACCTATGGGACTATTTTACCACTCGGGCATGGCTGAGGAAGAATACTTACCTGGAATTACTTTGGGGGGCTATTTAAACCACGCCCAGACAGCAGCTCACGCTTTGCGTTGTTCTGCATCGAGCAGTTGGCCGCTCACCGTGTCTGCTCCTGCATCCTGGCTCCAGCCACGCCCGTCTGCAACCTGGAACACCTGAAAAGGAAGGAAAGGAAAGAAAGGTGAATAATTGAACCTTACCTACCTCCATCCGGAGTCAGGAACCATCACTCGACGATCCTGAGAAAAGACATTATTTTTAGAAGCGCATCGCATCGCTCGCTGCAGCGCCGCATTCCACTCACCTTCACGAGGCGCCCTCGAGCTCTTCAGCGACCATCGGCACCATCCGTCGCCTTTCAGCGCCTAAGGAGAAAAAGAGACAATACAAAGGTGAGTGAAGGAACAGATTGAGGAAGGCCTGATTCTTCCACCTTAAGACTTACCTGATTATTGTTGGGCCAATCTTTCCTCATCTCGGGTCGGCGCCACTTCTTTGGCACTGCCGTACCCAGCCCCTAGGGGGAAAAAGAGACAAAACAAAGGGGAGCGAAGGAACAGATCGAGGAAGGCCTGATTCTTCCACCTTAAGACTTACCTGATTATTGTTGGGCCAATCTTTCCTCATCTCGGGTCGGCGCCGCTTCTTTGGCACTTCCGTACCCCAGCCCCTAAGGGGAAAAAGACACACGCATTCGTGGGTGAAAGCAAGACCACTAAGGGAACCATCCATCAAAAAGACTCACCAGAGTTTACCTTCGGCGAATCCATTCCTCTACGGGGATTCTTCATCCTGCATCTGAAATAGAGAAAAGGACAACGGACAATTAAGGCTTGAACTTTCACAACTGAATACTTACGGCCTCATATCGGAAAAGTCAAGCGGAGTTGAATACTCACCAAACCCGAGATCCAGTGAAGTAACTGGAAATCAACGCGCCCCTGCATCGGAAGCAGGATGGAGAGCTCGTCCTTTCAGACTCTAAGGTGAGACTCTACGGGGAATCACGGAGGGGGTTCGAGGAGTGTGAGAGGGGGAACGGGGGGAATCCGACACATTATCCAGCAGACAGTTAATCCCCTTTTACATCTACAGAAGGATTCTTCTAGGGGCCAGACAGACGAGGTTTGGGGGTCCGGTCCAGTCCGTCTTCCGAGTCCTGCGCATCACCTTAGAAGAGGTCACAGCAGTCCAGAACAGGTTGGCGCCTCCGTGGGAATCAGGTGAGCGTTACACTGACATACTCCACAATATGACGTTAGAACAAAAAGCAATTAGATTAGTGGCTCTACAGAACCGGATGGTGTTAGACGTCATCCTGGCTGAGCGTGGTGGAGTATGTAAATTGGTGGGATCTGCTTGTTGTGTTTTCGTACCTGACTCCTCCCCTACCATATTCAAGGCAATTCAAAATCTACATACCTTGAGTACTGAAGTACATGTCCCAGAGGGAAACTGGAATCTTAGTACTTGGTTCTGGGACTTATTACGATCATGGGGTTGGAATATCTTTGCAGTCTTAATGGCAATTCTTGGTATTCTCTTGTTCTGTTGTTGTTGTGTACAATGCCTCCCTGTCATATGTTCCATGATAGGAGGATGTTGCACACAAGCAGTAGGTACACTAGGACCTAGGATACAAATGCCTGAAAAAGAAACCAATGCCTTAGTAATGCAGGAAATTAGTATTAAAGATGTAATGGCAATTGATGTTTTTGAATCCAACAACTCAGAGTGTTCTGATTATGACACATGGTCATCGTATGGTGAGACTGTTTGAGTTATGCCCTTGGCTTAGGCCAAAAGGAGTGTTTGTTAAACCATATTCGCATAAATATCATCTGATTATGAATATTGTCCTAAGCCATTTCGCATTTGTATTAAAACCTGCAGTTAATTAGTATTGACTGCAAATGCCATTTTGGAAAATATCCTCCATCTTGATTCTGACTCTTGCTCTCTGTTCAGTAATTATTAAGCATGTTTTCAGCTGCCAGAGCAGAAGCAGACCTTTGAGCCTATGTCAACACTAGGGCTGGCAGAGCAGACTATTTGTCCTGTGCAAACAGACATTGTAGTCAGAATGAACTCTCATTCAAAGTGTTATCTATGTCTACAAAACTCATCCTCCCTCAAACAATGATATAAAATGCATGTAAACTAATCCTGTGCGTTTTTGAAGGAATCCTTTGCACATTTCTTGAAACAGGATTTACTCTAAAAAGCTAAAGATCCACACAGCTGACTACAACAACATTTGTCAGTATGTTTAAGGAACCTTGGAGCTAAAGTGAACTTCAATTTAAAGTGTTGTCTGCATCAAATAGCCTCAGCCATATTCAAACATAAGAACTGAATGGTATACAAACTAGAACTATGTACCTTAGCCATTAGCTATTGAATTTGTTTCTTGAAACTAGGATCAACCTAAGCTGGAGAACCAACAACACCATTGAATCTTCAAGGATGGGACAACATGCCAAAAGTACAAACCAATATTGTATATTTGTTATGTGAACTGGACACAAACCCAAATTTGTAACCTATTAGTTTGGAGATGGGCTGAGCTATGCCCAGGACTGTGTATAAATACTGCATGTTTTGTGATGACCAGGACTCGCTCCCCTCACAGTGTTTTCTGGTACACACTGCAAGGTGTTGGGAGCCAGATAGCTATCTGCTTTGATATTTTAATCTGTGCAGAATAAATCTATATTCTTTTTGACTTTGTGACTGGTGGATCCTATTTTTGGTGGTACCAATCCTCGATATTCCTTGCTTGATCTTACAAGGTAGATCAGGAGGGGAGGGAGAGAGAGAAAGCGGAGGAGAAAAGGAAGGTCTTGAGCTTGTTTGTTTGTTTGTTTATTAATTTGTATAGCGCACCTGACCCAAGGGTATATGGGCGCTTAAGCTTCGAGTTACAGGCAAAGTAGGTCACAATTTGTACAGCAGTGATGAAGCAAGGGTATACTTGACAGGATAGCAATTAGTGCATAGACAATAGTATGCTGACATGGTGCAAAATACATTCTTGCAGTAGGTATGCATTCAAACATGGTAGGTTAATTGTTGAGTAACCAGGTGATGACCTTAGTTCTGAAAGGCTGGAAGGTAGGTGTGGATTTGATATCCAGTGGAATGGTATTCCAGAGTTGTGAAGCCAGAACTGGGAAGCTGGAACCACCAGCTCTTTTGAGGGAGTATTTGGGCACAGTCAATTGTAGTGTATTAGAGGATCTAGTGGTTCTAGTATTCTGTCTTAATGTAAATTTGTTGGTGAGATAGGGCGGGGCAAGGCAGTTGAGTGCTTTATAGGTGAGGCAGATGGTTTTTAGATCTATTTTTTGTTGGATGGAGAGCCATTTGCATGCAATTCTGGTAGCCGAAATATGTTCTCTTCTGGGAATATTCAGGGCGGCACGGAGTGCATTATTTTGTAGAACTTGCAGTTTATTAATTACCGTTTTGTTGGCACCTACATAGAGACTATTGCAGTAATCTAGTTTAGATTGTATAAGTGCTCTGGCTAAGGTGAGGCAGTTGTTAGGGGAGATCAGCGGTCTACAGGCCCTAATTAGTTTGCCCGTGTAGGCCGTGGCTGAGGCAGTCATATTAATTTGTTTGGCTAGATTGGTATTCGTGTCGAGGTAGAAACCAAGGGTTTTTACACTCTTGGCGATAGGGATGGTGTTACCGTCAATGGTAAAGCTAGTGTAGCTGGGACTAAGTTTCCGAATGGCGTTGGGTGAGCCGACAAGGAGCAGTTCAGTCTTGTCATCATTCAGGCAGAGGCCATGTGTGGCCATCCATGCCTGAATGATGGAGAAGACTTCATTGATCCAATTGGCGTCCGAATTGTAGTTGCCGGATAAGGTGAGGAGTATCTGGGTGTCATCTGCGTAGTTGGTGTAGGTGACACCCAGATGGTCCAGCTTGTCGAATAGGGGCTTTGTAAAAATATTATACAAAGTCGGTGAGACACAAGATCCTTGTGGGACACCACAAGTGATAGGGATAGGGTCGGCCGCTGCTAGGGGTGAGAAAACCCGCATGGTCCTTTTGTCCAGGAAGGATTGGATCCATGAAATTGCGGAATGGGAGAAGTGTACTGCCGATGACAGATGGTTGCACAGGATTTTGTGATCAACCAAGTCAAAGGCAGCGGATACGTCAAGAAGAAGAAGGATGCCAGCTTTACCTTTATCTTTGAGGTCGTCTATTTGGCACTTGAGATCAACAAGGGCCGTTTCTGTCCCGTGTTGTGGACGAAAGCCGGATTGGCGAATTCCTAGTAAATGGTTTGTCTCGAGGTAATCCTGGATTTGTAGATAGGCCACTCTATCAAGAATTTTTAGTAAGAATGGGACAGTGGTAATGGGTCTGTAATTCGTGGGTATATTTGGGTCGAGGGTAGTTTTTTTTAGTAGTGGTAGGACCCAGGATTGTTTCAGATTGCTAGGGACCGAGTTAACAGAGAATGACAAGTTTATTAATTTTGTAATGAAAGGGGAGAGATCCCTGGCAGCATCTTTTATAATCTGTGCGGGAGAGCTGTCCCCCTTGCAGTTCGAGGGTTTCAATGACGCTATAATTTTTTGTACTTCAAGTATGGATACCTTTTTGAAGGTAAACCCTGGGCTGGTGGCTGTAGGAGGGGGAGGGGTGGGACTGGAAGTCGGATCATGAGTGAGTTGTTGTTGTTTATTGTCAATTTTAAACTGGAGCCCTGAAATTTTGTTAACAAGGGCATTCTGGATCCCTGTGCACCAAGGTTTATCTTTAGTGCAAGTATCCGTGGGAGGAATGGGGTTTTCTAATTCCTTTAGAATGTTAAAGAGCTCCTTTGAGCTGGAACTTGCCTGCGAGATCCTGGAGTTGAGCGATTCTTTCTTTGCGCGTATAATCTCATATTTGTAGAGAGTGGATATATTAGTGAGATTAGTTCTGTTAATTGCTGAGGGCACTGATTTCCATAGTGCTTCCAGTTTACTTTTTTGTTGCCGGAGGAGTTTAAGTTCTGGGGTGTACCATGTATTCAGGTGTGCTTTTGGTTTCCCTTTGCGCATTTTTAGTGGGGCAATAGTGTCAACTGCTTTGGCCATGGAATCGTTATAGACGTTGACCAGTTGGTTCAGGTCAGTTGTGGCTGGTAGTGCGTTCAGAATAGGGGTCACCAAGGGTATTAAGGCTTCCGCTGTGATGTTACTCTTATTCCTAGTTAGGCAGGCTGGAGCAGTAACAGGCTTGTTATGCACTAGGTTACTAGTGTTAATGTCAAATGGGAGGAAATGATGATCAGTCCATACGAGCTGTATGGGATCCTTCATGGTAATGTTGCAATTAAGGGCGGTTACCCAATCGAGGATTCTACCCTTCGAGTGGGTAGGTTTGGAGCAGAATTGTTGGAGGCCATGCTCCTCTAATGCTATGGCCAGGGCAGTGGCTGGGGTGTCGAAGGGGTCATTAAACCCAAGATTGAAGTCTCCAAGTATAATCATTTGTGCTGAAAGTTTGGAGCTTTCGGCAACTAGTGAGGTGATGTCTTCCTCAAATGAGCCTGGTGGGCCCGGGGGTCTGTAAATTAAATGCATCGTAATAGTGCTCTTAGGGGATGTTTGTAATTTGAATGTGAGATGTTCACATGATTTAAGTGGAGGAGACGAGGCTAGTCTAATATTAAGCGAGGACTTGAAAATGATAGCTACACCTCCTCCTCGTGCGTTGGGTCTATCTGCTCTGAGGATGGTATAGTTGTCTGGTATAGCTAGGGTGAGAGATGGTCCTGCAGCATCATGCAACCAGGTTTCGGTAACAGCAAGGAAGTCCAAGTTGTTAGTTAGAATAATGTTGGCTACTTCTATGGAATGGGCGACTAGTGATCTAACATTTAGAAGAGCTCCTTTAGGAATATAGAGGGTGGAATTGCTAGGTATTGCAGTGTGATTGATGGTCTTATTGGGTCGTTTAGCTAGGGGTGTGCTAGTCTTGTGGTGGGTTCTAGCACCAAGTCTCTTGTTCCGATCAATGGGAGTGAGGGTGGTGGTTCGAGAGACAGTAAGGTCAGCAGTTGTGGGGGTACTGGAGCCAAAGGTGGGGCTTGATGTACTTATAATGGTAGGGTTCCGCTTGGAGGTATCTAAGTGCTTAGTAGCCGGGACATCAGAAAAGTATGCGTGGTAATGGGTCGGAGAGGCGGATTGTGAGAGTGGTAGGCAAGAATGGTGTGGGGCATATGATAGGGTAATGTCTTGGGCAGACCAGTCTGGCTAGACCATTTTTGTGGGATATGTAGCTATTGCCATTGCAAAGTATGTTACTTTGCATGACACAAAAGGGGAACATGATTGCGATGAGGCAGGATAGCATGCTATGGCTGAGGAGGCGTGCAGGAGATTGGCGAGTATGTGGCATTGGTGACATAAGGTAGGCACACAGCAAATCAGATACGGTCTGGAGGTGACCATAAGGCACAACACAGTTCAAATGTGGTCAGGAGGCGACCATAAGGCACAACACAGTTCAAATGTGGTCTGGAGGCGACCATAAGGCACAACACAGTTCAAATGTGGTCTGGAGGCGACCATAAGGCACAACACAGTTTAAATGTGGTCTGGAGGCGACCATAAGGCATAACACAGTTCAAATGTGGTCAGGAGGCGACCATAAGGCACAACACAGTTCAAATGTGGTCAGGAGGCGACCATATGGCACAACACAGTTCAAATGTGGTCTGGAGGCGACCATAAGGCACAACACAGTTCAAATGTGGTCTGGAGGCGACCATAAGGCACAACACAGTTTAAATGTGGTCAGGAGGCGACCATAAGGCACAACACAGTTCAAATGTGGTCTGGAGGCGACCATAAGGCACAACACAGTTCAAATGTGGTCAGGAGGCGACCATAAGGCACAACACAGTTTAAATGTGGTTAGGAGGCGACCATAAGGCACAACACAGTTTAAATGTGGTCAGGAGGCGACCATAAGGCACAACACAGTTCAAATGTGGTCTGGAGGCGACCATAAGGCACAACACAGTTCAAATGTGGTCAGGAGGCGACCATAAGGCACACCACAGTTCAAATGTGGTCGGGAAGCGATCATGGGGCACAACACAACTCGTATGCATTGGGGTCGCATGTTGGCTGGAGTACATCAAAGCATTTGAGTGCGAATACACAATGGGGGCACACATGTGCTGAACTCTCATATTGAGTTCGTTTGCATCAGAGCGCAGAATCCGAGGTCATGCATAAGGCACGAGGGTGGCAAAGTGGGTGCAGAGTAAGGCAATGAGCATGAGAGTGACGCAGTTAACTGACGGGCATTGATTGTTACAGGAGAGTACAAGGCACATGCATGTGCAAGTTGCCAGGGGCCTTAATGGGGCAGCTCGGAGCACTTGTGTGCATTAATGCCGTAATGAAGCAGATTCAGAGCTGGGTGACCAGCAAGAAAGATAGCGCAATGTGGCAGCGCTTACCAGGTATCTGATCCCGGAAGGTTTCCTTGTCAGGCCCGCTACTCCTGCGGTGTCGGGCCTCATGAGGTGAGCTCCTGCTCGTCGGATGCGTTCCAACGGTGTAAGCATCCGACGAGCTATTTCCAAAACTTCCGGTGGTCCGGCTCAAGTTTGAGAGGGGCAGGGTGGCCATTCCAGAGGGATGTCATAACCTCTGGCATTGCTCTGGGCAACCTTCCAGACCATCATTCTTTGCCTGCCAAGCCTTTAAAAAAGGAAAAAGACCATATGCAAATCAGGCTTGATCCCACCACAAAAGGGGCAGCACAGCCTGAACTGCAAGGTCACATCCTTTCTGCACAAGACCAAAGTATCCCAGACATGTTTCGGACTCATGGGGTTTCATCATTGAGGAGTAGCATGGGTCTCTAGGCCCAGCAGGCACGGGACCCACATCTGGGCATACCCATCCACTCGGGGCAGCAATAGCAAAACAAAAGAGGTGATGGTTGGAAGGTTTTGAATACATTTTAACCTTTGGCACAGCTCTAGCAACCCTCCAGACCTTCCTTATTCGCCTGGCAAGCCATTACAAAAGGGGAAAGGCCATATGCAAATCAGCCTTGGTCCCACCCCCAAAAGGGAAGTCCAGCCCGAATTGCAAGGTCACATCCCTTCTGCACGAGACCACAAGCACCCACAGACATTTTTCACCCTCATTGGGCTGTGGGTGCAGCCAGCAGCAATGATGTTGTCACTCTGACTTCCTGTGTCATCAGGAGGGTATCGGAAAAGGTCTTCATGAGGCAGCGTGGTCTGTAGTGGTTTATCTTGGGTCCTGTTCTTGCCCATTATCCGTCACGGTCCGTTTTCCTTCCTCCATAGAACAAGTACTTGCTCAGCAGTACCCACACTAGTTGTCTCATTCTGGGAGAGAAGGCAGCAGTACCAGAAGGAAAACCTGGTGACACCAGCTTTCCGGCCACAGTTTGAAGTGGGCTTCGTGGTATGGAGGTGTCAGGTATGATGTGGTCGCCTGGATTGTAGTATTATGGCATTGACTGGTAGGTCTTGCCATTGCCCGCTTCTGGGGCAAGCAGCTCGATAAGCTCAGGGTTGGCGCAGCCATAAGGGGAATTTCCCTGGGACACCACCTTTGGCAACTGCCAGAGGCGGCTCTCACCTTGGTCACAGGTGCGATGAGGTGACCTATGCACATGGCTATTCCCCTTTCATTTGACCCCCTTTACCAAAGAATGAAGATTGCAGCCTTATTTAACCCAAACCCAGGTGTAACATCCCTGCTGCATCAGAAGCAGGTGAGGCAACCGATCTCTCAGAGGTGGCGTGAGGTGTCAGCTGAGGCTTTCCACCTTGGGCACTGGGGCCTCATGCGGGTTAATGCAAGTGAGTGCTCTTGGGCTGGATCCTCTCTGAGCTTCAACATTACTCATACTGCAGGGCATTCAACAATTGCAGGCTGGGCATCTGATGACTGGCACACCAATGATTTCCAAGGGATGCTCAGAAGAGCTCTTTAATGTAACAGCCATGAGATGCAATGGAAGATATTTGGAGGCTCCGAGACCTCTGAAACTTAAACATCATTGGTGTCATGGATAACTTACTAAAATACCTGACTCCATCACTAACAGGGCACCCTAAATGCCAAAGTGCAAGTGAAACTAACACACTGGACACACCATTGAACACGCAGAAACACTGAGAAGCACTCACTAGCATTTCCTAACTGGCTCACTAACATTTCCTGTCTCACTCACTAGAAGAACTTTATCCCAAGTGAAACATTTCAAAGAAAGCTTGCGTATGGAGGACATCAATGGATTCGTATTAACTTACCATCCCCGGGGCGTCTTATGCTGTAAAATAGGGCCAAATGGAAGCTCTAAGGCATCCACTCAGTCATGCACACCAGTGCAGACCAAGAGGCAATCACAGGAGTCAAGATGCTCACTTAATATTGCAGACAGGAGGATTCCCTGGGTCACCTACCAGCAACCAATAATTCATTCCCCACCGCAGCAGTTACCCGTAGTCTAACATTACCACTGGATCCCACAGACACTGGAGGACTTCCTGGGACACTTGCCCACAACCGTTAATTCACTCCCCACCACAGAAATGACCCATGGTCTAACATCACCACTGGATCCCACACACACTTGAGGACTCTCTAGGTAACACTCTAGCATCCGTTAATTCACTCTCTACCATGGCAGTTACCAGTAGTCGAACATAACTAATGGATCCAACACACACCTGAGGACACCCAGGGGAATTCACTAGCATCAACTTTTTCACTCCCCACCACATCAGTTATTGATAGTCTAACATCACTGCTGGATCCCACATGCACTAGAAGACTCTCTGGGGTACTCCTCACTAGCATCCATTAATTCACTCTCTAGCTTAGAAGTTATTCAAGTCTAACATTGCCACTGGATACCACACACACCTTAAGAAACCACAGGGTGCTACCTACCACCTGCTAATTCACTCCCTACCTCAGTAGTTACCATAGTCTGACGTTACCACTGGATCGAAAACACAGCAAAGGACAAGGGAAACTAACTAGAATCCGCTAATTCACTCCCTACCTCAGCAGTTTCTCCTAGTCTCACAGTGCCACTGGATCTCACACACCAGAGGATGCCACGGGGCATTCACTAGCATCTGCTAACTCACTCCTTACCTCAGGAGTTACCCATAGTCTAACATTACCACTGTATCCAACACTCACCTGGGGTCACTCATAAGCATCTGCTAATTCACTTAATTCCTCAGCAGTTACACATAGGGCCTCATTACACGTACGGCGGTAGACCAAGTTGCTATTAGCACCTTGGTCCATGCCGGTAAAATACCGGCACCGCCTTGGTGGAAAGGGGAATTACCGCCCTATTCCAAGGTTGGTGGGGCAGTAATTCCCCCTTCGACCAATTGCCCTTCCCCATTCCCATTTTTGCCCCGTAGGGCATAATGGGAATGGGGAAGGTGCTAATTATGGCACCGCAAATTGCGGTACCGTAATTAGCTCCCTGGTCCCTTTGCGGGTTGGTTTTTAACGCCTGCAAAAAGCAGCCGTTAAATTCTCCAACCCGCAAAGGGACCTCGTAGTAAGGCGGTAAGGGTTTACCAGTACCGGTAAAATACCGGTTCCCTGTAAACCCTTACCGCCTTCCGTGTAATGAGGCCCATAGTCTAATAGTCTAACAGTACCACTGGATCTCACACACCGGAGAACGCCAAGAGGCACTCTCTAGCATCTGATAATCCACTCCCTGTCTCAGGAGTTACCCGCAGTCTAACAGTCTAACATTACCACTGTATCCCACACACCTGAGGAGACCAAGGGGCACCCACTAACATCTGCTAATTCGCTACCTACCTCTGCAGTTACACGTAGTCTAACATTAGCATTGGATCCCACACACCTATGAGGACACATGGGGGGCCCACTAGCATCTGCTAATTCGCTCCCTATGTCTGCAGTTACCCATAGTCTAACATAATTACTGGATCCAACACACAACTGAAGACACCAATGGGAATTCACTAGCATCCGCTTATTCACTACCCACTGCACCAGTTATTGATAGGCTAACATCACAGCTGGATCAGGCATGCACTGGAAGACTCTATAGGGAACTTGCTGGCATCCGTTAATTCACTCTCTACCTTAGAAGTTATTCATATTCTAATGTAGAGGAGCAGTTACATGCCTCTGCAGGAAACCCATCCCCCTACCTCCGGTATGTTGGAAGTCTGAGATTGTGCCGTGTTTGACACCAGCAGTTGTGCCAATACCGCAGCATATATTTGAAAGAAGATACTCATTAAGACAACCCTATCCAATGTATCCCCGAAGAGATGACAATCTGAGGGAGGAACTCCCTGAATGAATATGAAAAATAGCAGAAAAGAAGATAATGATGTCATACGAGACACGTGTGACATCCCAGGATGTTGGCTGAAGAAGATGCATGGATCTTACAAGAAACTAATAACAAAGTAAAGAGTCAAGGGAACTCTAAAGTATGAAAAAAAGATTACACATGCATGATGTGCTGCAGAGAATTAACCATTCAATAAGTGTACAGATGCTGAAACGCAAGATTAACTCATCATAGAAGCAGGGAGAGGCGCCATTGTAAAGTAGCTCAGCATTGGTGTCATGAATTTAGTAAGCCAGGATCCATGAAGGGAAAAGGAGAGAATTGTGTCTCAGCAAGAATAAGCTGAAATTGTGGAACTGCATGGCAATGCTATCTGGCCTGGTATCAAAACTGAAGCAGCCATGGTCTGCTATCTATTCTTGAAAGGAGTACATGTGCGAAGGATGAATCATCCCTTGTTAAGGTGCTGCTAAGTGAACCTGGATGTATCAGGCATGGCACAAGTATGACAACCAATTGTAGAGGTCCTTATAATGAAGGACCTTACAGTTTGAAGACCAATTGAAAACTGTGTACATAAGGATTTTGAAGATGACATCTTTTAGAGATAGGCACATACTGACCTGACAGTGGGCTGCCAATCACAATCCCAGTTCCTATGTAATGTATATTTAGATGTTCTCCATAAGCCAATTACAATCCCTAGTAGGTTTTTCATTATTTGCCACGTAGTAGGACGTCACCTCTGACATATTTTTCATATAAAATATATGTTTTATGTGACGATCGCTGAGAGAAAATTGAGCAAACGTCTGTTGATATTCGTTGTAACTCCCTGTTATAGATAATTGTTAATAAAACAGAATGTTGCCATCTTCCTGAGTTTGTTCGGTTATTTGGACTCAGAGTTATTCTGCGAACCCATCCATTGTATCCACGTTACTAAAAGGCCTTGAGCTCACGTGGTAGCGGTGCGGATGGTTAAAAGATCCAAACCAGTTTGTCTCCAGTATTCCGGATGATCAGGCATCCTCCTGCCATTAGCTGTGTTGCCTGTGGAGAACGGCCAATAGAAATAAACTTTCAAGAAGATCTGTGACAGTGGGCAGGTCCACCTTCGATGAAATCCGTGCCCGGTTTCCACAGGCGCTCTGCGGATGGAAGGCCAAGTGGTCAGATTGAAGGAGGATTCGAAACCAAAGGCCTTGAGTCGATTAACGAATGGTGAGTAGACTAAGGGGAATGGCAAATAAGGGGACAGTATTGTAATAATTTTTGAGTAATGGGAAATATTGCGAAGAAGAGGTAGCACCTAGAAGCACTGCCTCAGGAGGGTTAGAAGGAGACATTTCAATCTCAAATGGGAGTAGAGTGAAATAAATAACGCGTAATCAGGATTAGGTGATGTTTCAAACCTTGAAAAAAAAATAAAGGCGAGCGATAAGGTGATTGCAGTGTTTATAAATGTGTAATGTTTGACTAATCTGAATGTTGTTTGATGAGTACAAATATCAAAGAGCGATAGAGGTTGAAAAAAAATGAAAAAGTTGAGCAACAGTGATTGAGCATAGCAAAGTGATTGGCACCAATTAAGAGAATAGATACATCAATTAATGAGCGTAGAGCCCTTTGGGTATCGTGCATGCAATGGTTGGGGATGCAAAATAACTCTGATACCAAATAATCAAACCAACTCAGGAAGAAAGCAAAGATTGTTGTTTTAATATCAATTATCTAAAACGGGTAGTTACAACGTACATCAACAGACGCTCGCTCGAGCTCTCAGTGGATTCTTCATAAAAGCCCATTATATACAAAAAATCTGTCATAGGTGATGTCATACTACATAGCAAATAAGAAAATCCTATGAGGGATTGTGATACGTTCAAGAGGAACATCTAAGTATACTTTCTATAAGGAGTGGGACTGTGATCAAATTTCTACTGTCAGGTCGACAATGTATGCCTACCTCTAAAACATGTAATCTTCATTAAGTACACGGGATATCAATGGCTCTCAAACTATAAGGCCCTTCATTATACGGCCCTCTATAATTGGTTAGCATGCTCATGCCATGTCTGGAACATTCGGTTCACTTAGCAGCACGTAAGCGCAGACCCAGGTGCCAGGAGGTGGACTTGACTTTACCTCCCCACCCAATTAGCCCAACGTCTCTCATCACCCATGCCTCTGCCATGAAGATTGTCTTTGAACTTGGCCTTGCAGCATATTGTTGTCTCTGGGAATTTAAGGGAGTGCGATCACGCACTATTGTAGGTCTGGAACTCCATGCTCAACTCTATTTCCATCCTTGTCTCAGGCGACTAGAGAGACCACGATTTGGACAATTTTTCAGCATTTAAATGTCTTAAATTAATAAAACTTGCCACACATGGTGTTCTTTCTTTACACCTTAACAAGGGATGATTCAGCTTCTCACGTTCACTGCCTTTGAGAATAGATAACGGGCCTTGGCTGCCTCAGCCTTGACACCAGGCCAGACAGCCTTGCCATTCGTATACACGATCTCAGATAAATCTTGCTGTGACACAGTTCTCAACCTTTCCTCTCCATGGGGCCGGCTTACTAAATTCATGATACCAATGTCCAGCTTCTAGACAATGGCGGCTCTGCCTGCAGTCTATTCACTACATATAGCCAGCTTCTAAGATTACTTAATCTACTTCCGTTGCTGCATCTGTACAGTTATTGAACGGTTTGCATTTTCTGCAGTGCATCACACACATGCAATGTTCTTCTCGGATATGAAAGTTTACTCGATTCTTAACTTCGTCATCAGTTTCTGTAAGGTCCATACATTCTCTTCAATCAGTCTTCTCAATGCGTCACGTTCGTCTCTTGTGACGTCACTAGCTCCTATTTTTGCTCCTTTTCATATTCCTTCACAGAGTTCCTCCCTCAGTTTATCGTCTCTTTGGGGATACATTTGATAGGGCTTTCTCAGTGGATATCTTCTTTTGAATATTCGCTGTGTTATGGTCACAACTGCTTGAGTCAAGCATGGCACAATCTCAGGCTTCCAACATACAGGAGGTGGGGGGTGAGATTTCCTGCAGAGGCATGCAGCTGCTCGTCTACACTAGGGAATAGATAGGCTACTGAAATTAGAGGCTTGAGCAGCGATTGATGGTGCATGCTCATATTTGTTGCTTTTACGACGTTGAAAAGTGATGATTTAAGCGAAGGTATAAAGTTTATTTAACAGTCTGGTAAGTATTAACAGTCAATTGAGACTTGTCATTATGGGGGATACTCCTCTCATGCACCTATGCAAAACACTACGAAAGCATATGCCCAAGCTCAAACAGTATAGTGCGGAATGGGTGAAAGGCACGGCAGATAAAATGTTTATGCCGTGGCCACAAGGGGTGTCAAATGAGAAATTATATTGTGCCTCCTATCGCAATAAATATATGTATATTGGCCTATGCCAAGCTGCTTATAAGTCGCTTGCGAAGAAATCCGTGTTGCAAGGTCCTGACCTTAAAATCAGTGTAAGCCGCAATTTTAGGTCAATCCGCCATTTTAGGTTCGCTTTGTAAGAGTCACCCTGTGAGTTAAAATGGTGGACAATGTCATTCCAAAATACAACATGGCTGTCTTGACCTCTGTATGTAGCTAATATGTAACTTGCCTGCAGGCCACTTGTTGAGGTCGTGAACTGAGACCTTGTCCTTTGTTGGCCTGTCTGTAAAGGATTACTCGTGCAATGAAACTAATCCGCGAGCATATGTTAAAAACAATGTATTCAAATACTGAACGTAGAACACTTGTTTTACTGCATTGTATTAATGTTTGAGAAGACCTGCATGGGAAATTCCAGAATACACAGTTGCCGTATAGGCTCGTTGATATATGTATTAAAAGCAAACCAGTTACATGTGGATGTGCGAAACTCGGCATGAACCCTAGATCGGTGATGTATTAGCGGAATATTAACCCAAAGTAGGGCTGGACATCGTGCTCACGAAGAGTATAAAAGACCAATGCATTGTAATGTACAGCATCTCTCACTGAACTCACTGAAGCATGCTGGAGTTCGTTGTGTTGCACTGAGGGCCGATAGCTATCTGATTTTGCTCTGTTCTTCGTAACTGGATTCAGTATAAAATAAAGTACTTTGTATGTTCCTTTGTAACCCATGTTTGGTGTATTTCCTTTTGGGGTACTCAGCCTCGATATTTTGATTCTGTTTTCACAGTTGGCGCCCGAATAGGGGCCCTCAAGATTGATGCCGGATTGTTGAAGGTTGACGCAGGCTATCGGACCGGGATAGGATGGTGTGACAAAAGTGGGCCCCACTGAACGAGACGTGATACCTCAGCAGCGCTGCACGACCCGATCCCTGGACGATTAGCTTGTGGTCCGAGACGGCATCTTGACGAGGGTCCACTTATCGAGGCGGGCAGATTTGCCGAAATCACCATACACGAGGTAAGATTAGTTAGGTAAGATTCTTTGAAATCCGATCGGACCTCCTTAGGCTTGTTCAGGTGAGTCGTGACCCGACTCTGAATTCAACCCTGATAATTTGAATTTGGTGCATTGTATCTGCAGACACAATTATTGACCAGGTAACACCAATACTTTGATATGCCTGGGAAATTGTCTACCTGCTTCAGGGCATTGTTCCGCAGCGATAGACAATCTTTGGAATTTAGCCGTTCCGCACCACAGGAGGGGTCGCTGCCATTTACTATGTACTGTAAGCATGGCATTGGAAGTATAGTATTTAATGTCATTTGGCACAGACAAACCAGACATGCCTCCAAACTTCTGTGGCCAATCAATGGTAGTTTTGAAATCTCTCGTATTGAGTATTTAGAGTCAATTCTATTCAAGAAAAAGGCTAAACCTGCAGCATTTGATGTTTTGCAGAATTGGAAAAAAGAAGCGTTTCAGCAACTCAAAAGTAGAGAAAAACATGCGCGCCGTCATAAGACGAATGCCAAAAAGGCATTATTGTATGACCAAGATAAACATTCTGAATCGACTAGGAATATGGATAGGGCTTTCTCACTTGGAATTCAGAAAATCTATCCTTCCAAAGACCTCCATGCTTCCGATGAATTCATAGACAAATTGTTAAATAAACGAAGGCCTGGTGCCTCTGCGCCACCTCCGTATGTTCCTGTTACTGCTGCTTTGCCTCTTCCTCCTGCTATTCCTGCTCTACCTGCTGTTGTTCCCGTCGTTCCTGCTCCTCCTAATGTTCCCCTTCCTTCAGCTCCTCCACCTCTTCTTATCGCACCTGTTATAGTGCCTCCATTGAATTTGCCTGCTCCCTCTCTTCCAAGTGGTCCGGAGCCGGTGTGATGTGGGGAAAATTAAATAATACAGATCTCCTGCAAGGGTTAAGGGATCTAATTACTTTAGCGTTTTCTAGAGACACTGTGGAGAAAGTAAATGAGCGTCTCGAGAGGTTATTTGGGTATAGAAAGGAGTTAGAAAAGTTGCAGAATGTGGGTGACGAGGGGGAAAGTATGTATGTGCAGAAACGGTTCCTTCCTTGTCGTAAATCGATATCTGAGGAAGCATGAATTTGTATGAAGGACGCGCTACGATGGATTTCAGATATGTCGATAACTCCATTTGAAGTATATGACACATATAGTCAGTATACGCCAGAAATGCAGAGGAAAGTGGTACAGGTAATGATGTAGTACCTACAGGCTGATTGTGTAAAGAGAAAGATTAGTTGTCCCACAGAGTTATTGAGTATTTATAAGAGAGCTTTTTCACTTGACACTTCTTTGACTGCTTTAGCGCTCGACTTAGCTCTGTTGCTTAGTAAGCGTTCGGAGTCACCTACTTCTCAGTTGCCTATGAGAGAGGTTCCTCCGACATTTGTCCCAAAGGTTGAGATTGCGGCCGATGCTGCACGGGGTATAGTCACTGTGGACATTCCTGCACATTATGTATCACAGTTCATTTACATCCCGTTCTCAAGACAGGAAGTGAATACTATTTGGCAATCTATTCCTGATATTAGGAAAAATCCGACAGGATTCTATAAAGAAATAGAGTCCGTCTTGCAGTCCTCAGTGTTCACCTTAGGAGATATTGATCTGTTATTTCCTGTACTCCTGCCCGTAGATATATGGAAACAAGTTAGAACTATAGACAGCGTACCAGGGTTGGGAGATACATGTGTGAATATAACTAGACTTGATGGTCAAAGGCTAGCTGGTGAAAGACCGCCTCAGGTGATACTAACTTTGCCTGATAGAATCTTTACAAAATTGAAAACTATAATTCCAGAGAAAAGAATTATTTGGGACAAACTTACGGCCTGTGTACAAGGGAAGTCTGTGGGTGCTACCGAGTTCTTTAATCAGTTCGAACAGGTATTCTCGGATTTCAGCGGACAAGACATAGGCACAGAGTCTGGGAAAAGGTTATTTGTGGACAAATTTGTGCGTGGATTGCTGCCTGACATCCAGTCACAAATCATGTCTTCTGAGAGCGCTTGGCAGGCGAAGTCCCAATCAGAAGTACTGCACATGGCTCAGTACTACGAGAACTGTGTCAATAATGAAAAAGAAAGAGTTGAAAAACGAAAAGGTAATTTGAAGACTAAAGTGCTATTACAGCAAATTGTTAGAGGCAGCAGAGGGGGTAGTTCTCAGATGAGAGGTCAGTATATCCCGCAAGGGAATGTGCCCTTGGGTCCTGAGAACTTTAACCAGTGCGCCTATTGTCGTCAAGAGGGTCATTGGCGTGCACAATGCCCCGTCCTTTGACAAAGGTCGGATAACACATTTGGGAATATGGGTAGGCGATCCAGAGGTCACCTGGGTGTAGGGGGCCCTGGTAGAGGTCAGTTTACACAGGATCCTCAGCAACCTTTCTCACTGGATAATCAGACACCGAGTGTGGATACCAGGAACATATTTGATAGTCCATCCGCTGCATATTTATCTGAAGAGCTTCCTTTTGATGACATTCTGTTTCGTTATGATTGCCGGAAGCAGGGTTTGGAACCTACACCTACTCCCGTCAATCAGAAAGGTCCCTACGTTGAAATGGTGGTGGGAAATAGGAAACATCAGTTTTTGATAGACACTGGAGCACAGAAGTGTTCCATTGATCATTCGCAGGTTCCAAACATTCCACTGTCGGGGCAAACCAATGTTTCTGTAGGGTTTTCTGGCACACCAGTTATTTGTCCAGTTTCTTCGCCGGTACCCATTTCTTTGGGTCCCTTTACGGACCACTGTCCATTTCTGTTGACTTCGAATTGTGGAGAGAACTTGCTGGGGTTGAATCTGTTAAAAGAATTGAATGCTGTGATTTATTGTTCTTCTGATGGAGTGCGCTTGACGATTTCACCACAGCAATTTTCTGTCTCGCAATTCCTGACTAGACCTTTGTCGCCAGAATTAATTAATGTACCAAAGAGTTTATGGGCTGTTGACGACAATGATGTCGGTGTTTTACAGATTGAACCTGTTAAGATAGTTTTGAAACATGGAATTGAGCTGCCACGCATTCCCCAGTATAAGATTTCAGTTGAGGGTGAGCGAGCTTTGAAATGCATTGTTTCCGCTTTTGTGCATCGCAGGGTGATTGAAGACATTTCAGGAAGTTTGTGTACTAGTCCGATTTTAATTGTGTACAAGAAAGGCGATAATGCAATTCCATTCCATTTTATAATTGATTTACGTGCCATTAATAAAGTCGTCGCTCCACAATTTCCAATTGTGCCTGATGTGACGACAATCTTAACCACGATTCTAGCTACAGCTACTTACTTTAGTGTTGTGGATCTAAAGAATACTTTCTTTAATATTCCTATACACAAGGATAGTAGATACTTTTTCAAATTCACCTTAGGGGGACGCTCGTTCACATTTACTCGTGCATCTCAAGGGTACACAGAGAGTCCTACTAACTATAGTAGGGCTTTGAAAGAACAACTTGATACTCTTGAATTGCCTTCTACTTGTACATTGCTTCAGTATGTTGATGACTTGCTTTTAGCTGCTGACTCTGAGAGTGCCTGTAAGGAGGGAACTGTGTTATTGCTTATCCATCTAGCTAAGCATGGTCACAAAGCTTTGCCTAAAAGGTTTCAATATTGTTGCCAGGAGGTCACATATTTAGGCTATCTCCTGTCAAAGGAGGGAAGAAGATTGACACCTGAAAGAATAAAACACATTTCTGGCATTTTTGTCCCAAATACACAGTAGGAAGTTAGAGCCTTGATAGGTATGGCTTCTTACTGTAAATTGTGGATCCCAAATTTTTCACTAGTGATCAAACCGATGTTGGCTTTGACAAAGAAGGGCATTTCTTCACCATTGCCGTGGAACACGGAACACCAGCAATCGTTTGACTTGCTTAAGGCTGCATTATGCTCTGTACCAGTTTTGGGTACACCAAACTATGAAAAGGCCTTTGTGTTGTTTGTGCTTGAATGTGATGGATGTGCTTTGGCTGTAATAATGCAGGAACATGGAGGGAAGAATAGGCGTGCGGTTACTTTTTTTCCGCCCTTGATCCTGTATCATGTGCTTTGCCAAGATGTTTGCGAGCTGTCGCTGCTGCTGCTGTGTCTGTAAAACAGAGTGAGGAAATGGTCGTAGGCCATGATCTAACCCTGATGGTGCCTCACTCTGCATATGTTCTACTGAACCGAACCCAAACGCAACACCTCACTTCTGCACGGTTGACAAGATATGAATTGATCTTGTTTGCTCCTCACATTCAAATTAAGAGGTGTTGTGTTCTTAATCCGGCTGAACTCCTACCTTTCCCGCAAGATACTACTTGCGGCGATGAAGAGTCACATTTGGATAATCCGCAAGGAGAGCTGTTTTGTGATGGCTCCTACTTCAAACTTCCGTATGGTACATCCACAGCTGCTTATGCAATCACCAGATTAAGCACGGTCGTGGAAATCAAGAGAATCACACATAACTCTGCACAGGCCGCAGAGATTATAGCATTGACCCGAGCTTGTGAACTTTCCGAAGGGCTTGCAGTAAACATATATACTGATAGTCATGCCTTTGGGGTGGTTCACAACTTTGGGAGACTTTGGTCAGAGAGAGGGTTCCTAACTTCACATGGCACTAAAATCCAACATGGCTCCCTAATAGTACAACTACTCTCAGCGCTTACGCTCCCTACTCAGTTAGCAGTTATGAAACGTGCAGCACATCGAAAGATTACAGATGACAAAGGGAAAGGGAATGCTTTCGCTGATCAGATAGCTAGACAAACTGCTACCGATCCCTTTACGGAGATGTATGTTCCAAGGGAGACTGTAAATGCTTATGCAATGGATGAGGGTGTTGGGACTGTACGGGATATCCAAGCTGATGCCACGTTAGAAGAATCCAAGAGGTGGGCTGAAGGCTTGGGGAAACTTGATGAAGACAGGTGTTGGGTGGACATAGCTGAAGGGAAATGGCTACTCCCTGACACTTATATAATGATGATGGTCATCATGGCCCATGGTACTACGCATATATGTGCCCAGAAAATCACAAAGATGTTAGAAAAAGTTTGGGCAAATGACAACATTTCAAAAATTGCCCAGCGCTATGTCCAGGATTACATGATTTGCCTACAACACAATGTGGGAAAGTGGACAGCAAATCCAGGGGGAAGTTTTGGGCCACCCTCTTTACCCTTTGAAGTTATCCACTTTGACTTTATTAAAATGGAACAATATGAAAATAATAAATATGTGCTGGTGGTCATCTGTGCTTTTAGAAAATGGGTTGAGGCTTTCCCCATTAAATATACTACAGCCATGACTACTGCGAAAACCATGTTAAAGGAGTACTTCCCGCGGTTCGGGCTACCAAGAATCATCTGGTCGGACAATGGTCCACATTTTGTCGCTGCTGTGCAGATATGTGCAGCATTACAGATCGACAAACGGTTCCATTCGGCCAGACATGCTCAGAGCGCCGGACTAGTAGAAAGACACAACGGGATCGTGTTATTATCCATGCGTACAACCCCTCAAACTGAGACTGGGCTCTCTCCATTTGAGGTGTTAATGGGGAGACCTGCCAACATCTGGAACCTTCCTAAATGTAATTCATTGAGAAACGCTGAAATGTATTATTTTCAGATTATTGCAGCCAGTTGACTAAAAACCTGTATTTGATTCATCACCAGGTACGAGAAGCTTTACTTGTGCGATACGAGGGCCCGGGCCACAGTATACGGCCTGGAAGTTGGGTGCTCATCAAGGCATTTGAGCGCTCTTCCTGCTTTGCGCCTCGCTGGCGTGGCCCGTTCCAGGTCCTGTTGGTCACCCAAACAGCAGTGCGGGTCTCTGAAAGAAAGAACTGGATCCACGTGTCCCATGTTAAGAAACTTCCTCACCCAGTGCCACACGTTACAGAAGAAACAGAACCCCTCGCTAATGCTGCAACCAACGATCCCAAAGCATTAAATAGCGCTGAGAATGTGTCGGAGAATCTTTCTGAGCCCGTGAGGCTTGGGTAAACAGCCATTTCGTCTCCACACTCTTCAAATGTTTTGAATCCGGAAACTGCTGTCCCAAATTCGGCATCTTCACTTGTCTCTGATATGTTGGTTCCAACGGAAAGTGACGACACATTGTTTCCGGATCAAAAAATGAGAGAAGAGATTGAAAGAAGATGAGCAGAAAAGGAAAAGCAGGGAGCAACAAGAGTGTATATATCCAGAGGAACAAGAGCAAAAACAAGAACAGACAGAAGAACAAAGAAAGTACGACAATAGACAAAGAACGATAGAAGAAAGGGATAGACAGGAAAGAAAGAGAGAGGAGGAAGAACAAAGATTAAGGGACAAAAGATTACAAAGATTAAGGGAAGAAGAGGAAAGAAGGGAAGGAGTAAGGAGAGGAGCAGAACGAAGGCATGAGGAAGAAAGAATTAGAAGAGACGTGAGAAACCGAAGAGAAGTGGACAAAGAAATAGAACAGAAAAGGAGACAACAAGGTCTCGATGCCAGTCTCATCTGTAAAGAACAAATGAGACAGAGCTCAGAAATACGATCGGGACACAGTGGAAGAGATTCTTCCAATAAAGGAAGTAACGCCAGTAGTATCTAGAGTAGCGTTGGAAGAAGAAAGATTTGATGCAGAAAGTATTAGAGAAAGGATTGATAAGGTCTGTCAACAGTTAAGGCGAGGTAAAGAGTATGGAACTCCAGGGAATAGTGATCGATCCCCGGTATTTAAATCACAAAATGAGGAGTGAAACCTGTTCAGTAGCGAACATCAGGCATTGTCTTTAAGTAGACTGAATCTGAAAAAGGGTGAAGGGGATGATAGTCACACTAGTTGGGGACTAGACATGTCAGATGAGGAGAGAGAGTCCGGTGTTGGGGCAGAAGGAGGGGGCGTGTGCGCCCCTGAAGGAAGCCTGCAAATAGATAAGAAAGTAAGATGGTCAGACCTGGAACAACCTTAAGATAGAACACCTGATTCTATAGCGTATCATGAGAATCTCCGAGGATGATCACATAGTGAGAATGGAGAGTCTTCACCATATGATAGTAGGTTATGGTCGTTACCCCCAAGGAGACAGACAGGGACGATTATCCCTGTCATGGATAGGCTAATAGTGTTATCCAACTATGGGACTGGGTTTACACAGTTTCCCTTGTTAGAAAAAGGGGGATCAAGACTGCAATATGTGCCATGGCCACAGATTGACAAAGATAACTTAAGGTGCAAGCTCCCTAGTTTCAGTTCAGGCGCTGGGAAAGGGATATATGAATTAGAAATAATCACAGGAGGAAATACGCTGGCCATACGGGACATAAAAGGTCTCCTGGCAGAGCGGGAAATTCAAGTGTGACTGCACAAAACACAGCGCATGGTGGAGCGCTGTTCAATAATTGTAGAGTGGATGTTTGGAGGGCGCTCAGGCTACAGTATCCTGACACATCAGATATGGATGCAATTATGACACGTAAAATGAAGGAAGATGAAGACCCTATTGCTTACATTCAAAATATTAAGGAGAAATGGCAGCATGAAACTTACGAGCCGTGGGAAAAGACAGTGGCATTATTTTACCACACTCTGTGTCAGGGATTGCCTCAGCCAGTACAAAGGTAGATGAAAAAACAAGTAGGGAAGGATGTGAAGCCATGGGCTGAGATACAAGCGGCGATAGTGCACCATTGTCAGTTATTGTAAGAGAAGAATAAGAAGAAGTATAAGAATAGGAAATTCGGAGAAGCCAAGTAAGTTCTGAAACAATTGTCAACATTTGCCAAAGAATGGCCGGTACTGACAAGGGAAGAAGGACTCGAACTACAGGAAACAATGGGTACATGGCAGGCAATGGGTACAATCTACGCCCAATGGATGTAGGTGGATATGGGTTAATACCACGAGGCAGAGGTATGGGTTACAGAACAAGAGGAGGCAGATTCAAAATAATCACCGTGGGTTTCAAGGTACGCAGAATGAGAACCAGAATGTGCAGGGAGGATATAACTAAGGAGGGACTAATAAGAGAGCTCCTCCAGTATGTTGGAATTGTGGAATGACAGGACACATTGTGGCCGTATGTGGGAGCTAAGGGAATGTATAACATGGACAGTTCTCAAGAGGGGGGACAGCTTATCCTCCTCCACACAGCACACAGACCAGTGAAGGTTTTGCCCAAGATCACACATTTTATCAGGCACAAGCTCTGCGAGTACAACAGTTACAAGAGCAGGAACAAGTACAAATGAATCCGCCACAAGGGCAGTCACAACAAGCTCCTATGCAGACACAATAATATGCAAACACAGGACAATTATTGATGCCCTGAATAGGAGCTGTCACTGTGGTAGGAGGAAATCCTTTAACGGGGATGAGCCTGTATTCACAATAGGACAGCTCACAGGGTGACTTGATGTGTTCAGTACTATCAGTGACACCAGACCCCCAAGAGGAACCATGGGTTGATGTGACAATAGGAGGCAAATCCTTTTCTTTTCTTGTAGACACTTGGGCAACTTGTTTGTGTATACGAGAGGGAAAATATCCAATGTCAGGTATTGCCATGAATGGTCAATGGTTCTCTGGAGCTACAAGTCGAGTTCCTTTTACTGATAAATTGCCAGTCTCTATAGGAGAATGTGACATGTCGGTTCCCCTGCTATATTCACGACAGACACCGGTTATTATTCTGGGAAGAGATTTAATGACGAAACTTAATATGACGATTTCATTTACTGATCAAGGAATAGTGTGCTCCACTCCAGGAATACACTATTTAAACGTGGGCGAGTTTATATTGGCATTCACAGGGCAAGTGGCTCTGCAAGGCATTCTGATAGTTCCAGAAATGTTCTTCATGGAGTAAGCATTTTATTGACATGGCTACCTCTCATGCCCACACGTTTGTTGACCCTTCCATATGTCCCTTCCCGACCATGTCGCAGACGGGGTACTAGTTCTCGCGTACAACCATCCCCTATTCCCTCTTACAAGATTAGATCTCCTGCTGGTGGGAGGAGTTGGGGAAGCCATCAGAGAATATGTCAGGTGAGGGGCCATTGCTTATATCACAAATGGTGTCTCCCCTGGCGTAGGTCCACACTGCAGAATTGGGCCGCCTCTGTCAGACAACTTCGACGGGCACCAAACCTGCACGATACCCGGAACGTCACCGGGCAACGAGATATGGGTCCCGCCACCCCTACTTCAAAACAACAGACGGGCTCATCTGTTCATCACAGCACAGCATCACGGGTCGCTGTGACAACAGCCACGCCCCTTTTGACCACAGTGTCTCCATTGTACATTGGATCCAGCAACACTCAAGCCTCCACCAACCAACGTGATGATCACGTGATGCGTAACGCGTCCCCAGAAACCACGTGATATGTCTCCCAGTATATAATGAGCTCCCGGTTGCCACACGGTGCTTCTCAGCTGTTCGCTTACGCCGTTTGGGAGCTCACTCTTTGTTCTTGTTGCCTTGATCTACTGTTTTGACCTCGGATTTCATATTAAGGACTCCTTTGCTATTCCCTTTTGATACTTTGCTTGGACTTTTTGTTTCTTGGAAATACTGACCACAGACTGCTTCTTGGATAAGCTTCAGTTACCTCCTTTGGCAAAGTTATACCCGGATCTGCTTTTGACATCCTTGTGCTCCAGTTTCTAATCTCCAGGAGCATCCTACTGAGGTGTTCCAGTGTAGCAATTCCCCTCTCCTCCCCTGGCTTCCCTTATCTCAGCCCACTGAGGGAACAGGTATTACCTCACCATCCCTGCGTTTCCATCTAGTGGTTCCTGGCAGGTGACACTTCTGCTTCTTGAGATTCTGCATTGTTTTGCCCTGTGTGATCTTGACCTTACCTACCCTTTTTCGCTTGCAGCAGTCATCTGGACCACGTGGGTATCCTGTTTCTCCACCTGTGGCCCTAATCCTCGACCAGCAAGTGACTATTTTCTTGCTGTTGGTTGCTTAGGGACGGAGGTATTCTTGTTCCTCGCGACTATCAAGTCTTGACACTACCTGGCTTAGTGGGAAAGCTTGTGAGAATACCGGATGAGTTTCCGTTTAGACCACAAATACCCATGGATGAGGAAGGTGGACAGACAATTCCTATAGAGTTGGAAGCAACCACAGTACAAAAATAAATTACAATGCTTAAAGGGATAGACGATGAGGGTAGACCATGGAGAACAGTGATAGCTCTTGAGGAAGGGTATAGATTGACTGACATAACTGATGACGAGATGTTTAGGGAAGACATAACAGATGATGAAGTGGTGTTCTTCATGAGCATTACATACTGGATATGAATAGAGAAAAGGGAAGTTCCACAGCGAATGGCGATAATGCAGCAAAGACCTGCATTTTTTCAGGAAGATTTGGAAAAGGTGCCAAGTGCCTTATGGACCACAGGCCCTTATGGCGTAGGTTTATTGAAGGGGATAGGTGAGGTTAAAATAAAGCTTAAGACATGAGTGATTTTACCTCAAGCTAAACAATACCCCATGTCTCGAGAAGCTGATGAGGGTATATTTCAGACTATTTCAGCACTGATGAATCAGGGAATTTTGGTACCATCAGAATCATTGTCTAATACCACAGAGTATCTGATCAAAACATCTGAAGGAGGGTTGTGGAGATTTATGCAACATATGAGACCAATTAACCAGATTGTAGATGCAGAGCTTCCTCTAGTTCCTCATCCGGTGACGATATTGTGCAGTAACCCGGTGGAAGATCGATATTTTATGGAGATCGATTTGAAAAATGCGATTTCTCAATCCCATTGCAAAAGGATTCACAAGACTTGACTTCATTTACGTTTCGCCAAAGAAGACTAAAACATACTTGTTTGCCTCAAGGGTACGGTGAGTCCCCATCGATCTTTAACAGAGTCCTAGACATGGATTTAGGCAATATTGATCTTAAAAGTGCAGTGTTACAATACGTATGTGACATCTTGATTTTTAGTGCCACAGAAGATGAGTGCTGACAGGATTCTGTTCAGTTGATGACTATTTTAGCAGACAAGGGATGTAAAGTAGACAAGGAGAAGCTACAATACTGTCAGGAAGAGGTGTTATATATAGGTCAATTGATTTTGCATGAAGCATCAAGCCTGACACATTTATAGCTGAGCCAGTAGAAGAAGGTGATCATGCGCACGACTGTGCTAATTTATGTTGAATTTTATGATAATATACCTTATGTGAAAGAGAATGCTTTAGCGGGAGGGGAGATTCTCTTTATTGATGGTTCTTTGAAAATTGATCAGACTAGTGAAAGGCATTCATGCACTGCAGTAATAAGACACAGGTTAAATGGAGAATTTGAAGTAGAAGCGAGTGCAAGACTACCGTCTCACTTTTCAGCACAAGCAGCCGAATTAGTAGGGCTTATAATTGCGCTTGAAAAACAATAAGGACAGGAAGTTACGCTGTACAGTGATCCGCCTATGTGACATCAACTGTAAACTGTATATGCAGGGTTGGCACGTTGGAAAAGGAGGAGCTGCCTCCATGCAGACGGCACTCCAGTGCAGCATGCATCCTTATTGGATAGGCTTATTAAGGCACTACAACTCCCAGTGGCCATAGCGGTCATTAAATAGTAAGCAAACAGATTTGATCTCTTGCGTGAACGAAGCAGCAGACCAGGAAGCCAAAAGGGTTGCATATTCTCCAGAAATGTTTAGTTTTGATACTGAGAGTATTAAAGAAAAAGTAGTTACGACCATATTAGTGCAAGAGGGGTTTAATAAATTGTCGATAACCCAACTAATAGAGTTTCAAGGAAGTGCACCACAGGAACAGCAAGAACTATGGAGATGAAGGGGGTGTTCTTTATCCCCCACAGAAGCATTATGGCGATAAGACAGCACTGGAAAGCCAGTGATGCCAGTAACATTATTAAAGTCGCTCTTGAACAGCTGCATTACCCTGTGCATGTAACTAGAGAGAGTATTGCTGCTACAATTGCAGAAGATTGGATAATTCCTAATTTGTTGGAACACCTTGCACTATTTGCGCTGAACTGCATCGGGTGCAAGGTGGTGTGTGTGGGAGGTGCTGAGATCCGATAATGGGCCACATTTTGTCAATGAACTATTTGAACAAATAGGGCTTCTATTAAGTATAAAGCACACATTTTCTTCTGCTTATCAACCATAAGTGAACAGGATAGGTGAGAGACTCAACAGCCTCCTCAAAGAAAGGATTGCCAAGATAAAATTGACTTTGAAAAAGGGATGGCTGTATTGCCTGATCCTTGCTTCATATGCCCTTCAGAATCAGCCAGGATCAGACCACCACCTCACCCCGCATGAGCTAGTTACAGGGCATTGCATGAGAACGCCCTTTACACCTCTGTCTAGGAGTAGGAGTGATACCCAGAGTGTAGCGAAAACTTTAGGTGATGAGATGCACGATTATTTGACATGTATGACCTCTTGCAATTCTTTCATTTCAGATCAAGTCAAGCGCAAGGGGGGTCAGTCTAAGAACACAGAAGAAGACCATTTGAAAAACAATCCGAGCAAACTATTACCACCACCTTAGCTAGATGTTGGGGACCTAGACCTAATTAGAAATTTAAAGTTGCATGAGCCACGTTTCCTTTATATGCCCTTCGGAATCAGCCAGGATCCGACCACCACCTCACCCCGCATGAGCTAGTTACAGGCCTTGCATGAGAACGCCATTTACACCTCTGTCTAGGAGTAGGAGTGATACCCAGAGTCTAGCCAAAACTTTAGGTGATGAGATGCACGATTATTTGACATGTATGACCTCTAGCAATTCTTTCATTTCAGATCAAGTCAAGCGCAAGGGGGGGTCAGTCTAAGAACACAGAAGATCATTTGACAACAAATCCGAGAAAACTATTACCACCACCTTAGCTATATGTTGGGGACCTAGTCCTAATTAGAAATTCAAAGTTGCATGAGCCACATTTCCAAGGCCCTTTCTGTGATGAAGAAGTGTCCCCTTCTGCTGTTAAAATACATGGAGAAGAGCTTAGCTGCATCTGGGTGATGTGAAGATCTATAAAGGAAAGACCTGCCCTCCCACTGTTACCGATCAAGAAGCAAGACAAGAAGAAGAATTTCAGCATTTGCAGACTCGATCGATGACAAAGAAGAAGGACAACAAAACAACGAGTGATTAACACAGATTTTACATTGGACTGGAATTCAATTAACACTCTTATAGCTATTTTATCAGAGAATCACTTGTGGAGAATTGCAGGAATTTTGAAAAGAACTTGTAGAAATACATATTGAAGCATCAGAGTTATGCCTAAATGTTCATTTTTTATCAGAACTTGGAAACAGCATCAATATATAGACTTGTTTCATGGAGAGTATTTGTTTTAATTGATTAAAATATGGTACCTGCTGATAATGATGTTCATCGGCTTGTGCTAGCTGTCTTTGTGTTCATACTTTGATCTTACCCTGCTCTTATTAGAAGAGACATTAATATTCATACTTTCTTGCAGGATCCAAAAAATGGCCCAGTTATAAGAAGACTACTTATTGCTATAATTGAATAGAATTTACAGTTATAAACACAAAGAAATGTGATGATTGTATTAAATATTATTAAAGAAGAAAGTGGCATGGTTCTAGAGGATGAACAACTACAACGAGTAGTAGGATGGCATGAGAGATGGATGCCTATGTTCTTATGCATAATATACACTTGCTTGATTGTTCTCTTTGTCTTTGTGTTCCTCATCTTTCAAAGTCTCTATCATGTTAGCACTTCCACTGAAGGAGAAGTCCCTGTGGTTCTCCCTACAATGAAAACTGCTTTTGATTTACTCTGTGATTATTACGCAACCTTTGGGAGACACAAGAGAGATGCAGAGGAGGTTAGAAAAGGGATACATACCTATCTAGATAACACAGCACATTTGGGGAATAACATGTGGTACCAACACATGAGAAAAGTGTGAGATAAAGCATCTAAGGAGGGTTGCTACGACTGCTCTTTCATCCCCTATGCTATGAATACAGTATGCACTTTCATTGCAGAGAGATTCCAGAGCATGATGCAAGGCGCCTCAGTCATCTTGAAACATGTACAGCTCGAGGATAATTCCAAGGAAGCTGGGCAACTTTGTGATGGAGATCGAAATGGTTGTTTCCATACTATGATAACTATAGCAAGACCTTACAAATGGAAAAGGAACCTGGATGGAAGAGCAAGATGCTTGTGTATCCTACTGCAGGACAGGGTGAGGTGATTATTGAAGAGATCAAGAAAATGAACTGCCCTGATGTGACAGAAATAGCTGGATCACCTGGATGTTGGGAATACACTTAATTTTGTATTTATGGACGAGTAAAATCCAAGAAGAAAATGGAAGAAGGAATGATGTTCCTGTGCAGCTCACCTTCTTAAAACAGAATATGTTACAAGAAGTGCAGATGGTGGATGATGGGTGTTTAAAGTCATGGGCTAAACACACCAAGCTACTGACATGGGTAGAAGATGAATCAGGCCCAGTAGTTGTAATAATGTGGCTATTGGCTAATGTGACACTGTGTTTCCGAAGACCCGGAAAGAATCATGTGGGATACAACAAAGAATGCAAAACTACAACTGACGTTCCAAGGATGGGAGAAGGGACAGTCATCCTCAAGGACTGATACTGGACTTGTTGATCAAGAGTTTATCTAAGGTTGCCCAATAATTGGGGCAGAGTATGCTCTTTGGTGCTCCTCCATGTTCTGGAATTGGTGATTCCACAAAGTGACCTGAACATTGGTGAATTTCCAAAAGTGGATGCCCAATTGAGAAAAAGAAAATCACTTGAACTTCTTCATCAGACAAGAAGAGAGAATTATTTTTCAGCTAAATCAATAACGGCATATGACTCCATTCCTGATGAACACAGGTTGTTCAGTAAGACTGCCACAATATGTATGCCTGGGATCCAAACAGTAGTAAACGCTAAGTGGCTACAGATCACCAGATGGGAGCTTCTGTAGACAATCAATTCTGCCATAAAGGGATTTAACGCTATCAAGCAAGATCTGAGGGCCATACGACTAATGACCCACCAGAACAGATATGTCCTGAATATGATCACAGCGATGGAAAGAGGAGTTTGCGCCAAAATTGGGCCATCATGTTGCATGTCCATTCCTTCTAATGATGAAGAAAATGGGACCTTGACAGAGTCCATAACGTTGTTGACAGACCTGCATAATAAGATGGAAGATAAGACAGATGACAATGACAGTTGGTTTGCCTCCCTGTTCTCGTGGATTCCGCAGTGGTTGGCAAATATATTTAATATCTGTAGAGTTGTATAAGTGATAGTGTTGTTTGGATTATGTGTAATCAGGATAGCGATTGCCAAATGCAAGAAAACAGCAAAGAAGGTGGTAGGAATGAAGATCATGATCAATGTTGAATCCTGACTAGGACCCAAAGAGCTGACTGATGAAGTTGTCAGAAGATATATGGAGGCCAGTATTGTGGGAGCAATGAAATTCCTGTATTCAAGGAATCATTAGAAGTACGTGGGATGATGGATCTATTGTTATCTGAACGGACATTGCAACTACATGACCTGGAATGTAGATGAACATCTCGAATCAGTCGGCATCCTGAGGGGGGTGATGAAGATATGGAGGCCAAAGAAACACTTCTTCAAGAGAAAATACCAGGATGTGGAAACAATTGAAGAGGTGGTCGAGGACTTGACCAGAGGGGGGGATGTAGAGGAGCAGTTATATGCCTCTGCAGGAAATCACACCCCCTCGCTCCTATATGTTGGAAGTCTGAGATTGTGCTGAGTTTGACACTTGCAGTTGTACCAATACTGCAGCGTATTTTCGAAAGAAGATACCCATTGAGACAACCCTATCGAATGTATCCCCGAAGAGACAACAATCTGAGGGAGGAACTACCTGAAGGAATATGAAAAAGAGCAAAACAGAAGATAGTGACGTCACACGAGACATGTGTGATATCCCGGGATGTTGGCTGAAGAGGATGTATGGATCTCACAAGAAACTAATGATGAAGTAAAGAGTCAAGTGAACCTTTAAGTACGAAAAAGAAGATTACACGTGCATTGAGTGCTGCAGAGAATTAACCGTTCAATAAGTGTACAGATGCTGAAACCTAAGTAGATTAAGTCATCATAGAAACTGGCTATACGTAGTGAATATAATTGTACAGGAGTTGAACATTGGTGTCATGAATTTAGTAAGCCAGGACTCTTGAAGAGAAAAGACGAGAATTGAATTGCAGAAAGGATAAGCTGAAATCGTGGAGCTGCATGGCGAGGCTCTCTGGCCTGGTATCAAAAGTGAAGCACTCAAGGTCAGCTATCTATTCTTGAAAGAAGTGAATGTGTGAAGGATGAATCATCCCTTGTTAAGGTGCAGTGAAAAAACACAAAGAGTGCCAAGTTGTATCAATTTAAGACATTTAAAATCCTGCAAAATGGACCAAATTGTGGTCTCCTGTCACGTGAGCCAAGGATGAACATAGAGTTGATCTTGGAGTCCTAGAACAGCAATAGTGAGTGCCTGCACTCCCATGTACTGCCAGAGACAAGGATACTTTGCAAGGCCAAGTTCAAAGACAGTCTTCATGGTAGAGGCATGAGCGATGAGAGAAGTTGGGCTAATTGGGTGGGGAGGTAGAGTCAGGCCCACCTCCTTCCACCTGCATCTGGGTTTATGTGCTAGACATGGCACAAGTGTACCAACCAATTGTAGAGGTCCATATAACGAAGGACCTTATAGTTTGAAGACAAATTGAAAACTGTGTACTTAAGGATTTTGAAGATTACATGTTTTAGAGGTAGGCATATATTGTCCACCTGACAGTGGGCAGCCAATCACAATTCCAGTTCCTATGTAATGTATATTTAGATGTTCCCCTTAAGCCAATAACAATCCCTAGTAGATTTTTTATTATTTGCCACATAGTAGGAGGACACCTCTGACGTATTTTTTGTATAAAATGTATGTTTATGAAAAGATCACTGAGAAAAATGAACGTAATGTCATGTACGTTGGAACTCTGTTTTAGATAATTGTTAAGAAAACAGAACTTTGCCATCTTCCAGATTCGGTTCAGTTATTTGGACTCAGAGGTATTCTGCGAACCCATCCATTGAATGCACATTACTAAAGAGACCTAAGCTCATTAACAGTACCACTGAATCCCAAACACACCAGAGGACAAAAAAAGGGAACTCACTCACACCCATTAATTCAACCTCTACCTTAGAAGTTATTCATAGTCTAACTTTACCACTGGATCCCACAAACACCTTAGGATCACACAGGATGCTCATTAGCATCTGCTAATTCACTCCCTACCTCAGCAGTTTCTCGTAGTCTAGCATTGCCACTGGATCTCACACACCAGAGGACACTAAGGGGTTTTCACTAGCATCTGCTAATACACTCCCTACCTCAGGAGTTGCCCATAGTCTAACATTACCACTGGATTCCACATACTCCAGGGGTCACTCACAAGCATCCGATAATTCACTTCATTCCTCAGCAGTTACACATAGTCTAATAGTCTAACAGTACCACTGGATCTCACTCACCGGAGGATGCCAAGAGGCACTCACCAGCATCTGATAATTCACTCCCTACCTCTGCAGTTACCCGTAGTCTAACATTAGCACTGGATCCCACACACACCAGAGGACACCAAGGGGCGCTCACTAGCATCTGGTAATTGGCTCCCTACATCTGCAGTTACCCGTAGTCTAATCTTAGCACTGGATACGATCACACACCAGAGGAGATCAAGGAGCGCTCTCTAGCATCTGCTAAATCGCTCCCTACCTCTGCAGTTAAGTCTAGTCTAACATTAGCACTGGATCCCACACACACCGGAGTAGACCAAGGGGCTCTCACTAGCATTTGCTAATTCGCTCCCTACTTATGCAGTTCCCCGAAGTCTAACATTAACACTGTATGCCACACACACCATAGGACACCAAGGGGTGCTCACTACCATCTGCTAATTCGCTCCCTACCTCTGCAGTAACCCGTAGTCTAACTTTAGCAATGCATCCCACATACACCGGAGGACTCCAGGGGGCACTCACTAGCATCTGCTAATTTGCTCCCTACCTCCGCAGTTACCTGTATTCTAACATTAGGACTGGTTCCCACTAGAGGACACCAAGGGGTGCTCACTAGCATCTGCTAGTTCGTTTCCTACTTTTACAGTTACTCGTAGACTAACATTAGCGTTGGATTCCACACACACCGAAGGACCCCAAGGGGTGCCCACTAGCATCTGTGCTAATTTGCTCACTACCTCTGCAGTTACCTGTAGTCTAAAATTTGCATTGGATCCCACACACACCTGAGGAGAACAAGGGGCGCTCACTAGCATCTGCTAATTCGCTCCCTACCTCTGCAGTTACCCGTGGTCTAACATTAGCACTGCATCCCACACACACAGGAGTGCACCAAGGGGCACTCACTAGCATCTGCTAATACGCTCCCTACGTCTGAAGTTACCAGTAGTCTAACATTAGCATTGGATCCTACACACACCGGAGGACACCTAGGGGTGCCCACTAGCATCTGCTAATTCGCTCTCTACCTCTACAATTACCCGTAGTCTAACATTAGCATTGGATCCCACACACACCTGAGGAGAACAAGGGGTGCTCACTAGCATCTGCTAATCTGCTCCCTACCTCTGCAGTTACACGTAGTCTAATATTAGCATTGGATCCCAAACAAACCGGAGGAGAACAAGGGGCTCTCACTAGCATCTTCTAAGTTGCTCCCTACCTCTTCAGTTTCCCGTAGTCTAACATTAGCACTGGATCCCACAAACACCGGAGAAGACCAAGAGGCACTCACTAGCATCTGCTAATTCGCTATATACCTCTGCAGTTACCCGTAGTCTAACATTAGCACCGGATCCTACACACACCAGGGGACACCAAGGGGTGCTCACTAGCATCTGCTAATTTGCTTGCTACCTCTGCAGTTGCCCGTAGTCTAATATTAGCACTGCATCCCACACACACCGGAGGACACCAAGGGGCTCTCAATAGCATCTGCTAATTCGTCCCCTACCTCTACAGGTACCCGTAGTCTAACATTATCACTGGATCCCACACACTCCTAAGGACACCAAGGGGCTCTCACTAGCATCTGCTAATTCGCTCCCTACCTCTGCAGTTACCCGTAGTCTAAAATTAGCACTGGATTCCACACACCTGAGGAGACCAAGGGGCACACACAAGCATCTGCTAATTTGCTCCCTACCTCTGCAGTTACCTGTAGTCTAACATTTGCACTGGATCCCACACACACCGGTGGAGACCAAGGGGTGCTCACCAGCATCTGCTTATTCACTCACTACCTCTGCAGTTATCCATAGTCTAACATTAGCACTGGACCCCACACACACCGGAGGAGACCAAGGGGCGCTCACTAGCATCTGCTAATTCGCTCCCTACCTTTGCAGTTACCCGTAGTCTAAGATTAGCACTGGATCCCACATACACCAGAAAACACCAAAGGGCGCTCACTAGCATCTGCGAATTTGCTACCTACCTCTGCAGTTACCCATAGTCTTACATTAGCACTGCATCCCACACACACCAGAGTGCACCAAGGGGCGGTCACTAGCATCTGCTAATTCGCTCCCTACCTCTGCAGTTACCGTCGTCTAACATTAGCACTGGATCCCACACACAAACCAGAGGACACCAAAGGGTGCTCACCAGCATCTGCCAATTCGCTCTCTACCTCTGCAGTTGCCCGTAGTCTAACATTAGCACTGGATCCCACACACACCAGAGGACACCAAGGGGTGCTCACTAGCATCTGCGAATTTGCTACCTACCTCTGCAGTTACCCATAGTCTAACATTAGCACTGGACCCCACACACACCGGAGGAGACCAAGAGGCGCTCACTAGCATCTGCTAAATCACTCCCTACCTCTGCAGTTCCCCGTAGTCTAACATTAGCACTGGACCCCACACACACCAGAGGACATCAAAGGGCGCTCACTAGCATCTGCTAATTCGCTCCCTACCTCTGCAGTTACCGGTAGTCTAACATTAGCATTGGATCTCACACACACCCGAGGAGAACAAGGGGTGCTCACTAGCATCTGCTAATTCACTCCCTACCTCTGCAGTTGCCCGTAGTCTAATATTAGCACTGCATCCCACACACACTGGAGGACACCAAGGGGCTCTCACTAGCATCTGCTAATTCTTCCCCTACCTCTACAGGTACCCGTAGTCTAACATTATCACTGGATCCCCCATTCCCCTGAGGACACCAAGGGGCTCTCACTAGCATCTGCTAATTTGCTCCCTACCTCTGCAGTTACCCGTAGTCTAACATTAGCACTGGACCCCACACACACCGGAGGAGACCAAGGGGCACTCACTAGCATCTGCTAATTCGCTCCCTACCTCTGCAGTTACCCGTAGTCTAACATTAGCACTGGATCCCACACACACCAGAAGACAACAAAGGCCGCTCACTAGCATCTGCGAATTTGCTACCTACCTCTGCAGTTACCCGTAGTCTAACATTAGCACTGCATCCCACACACACCGGAGGACACCAAGGGGCGCTCACTAGCATCTGCTAATTTGCTCCCTACCTCTGCAGTTACCTGTAGTCTAACATTAGCACTGGATCCCACACACAAACCAGAGGACACCAAAGGGTGCTCACTAGCATCTGCTAATTCGCTCTCTACCTCTGCAGTTGCCCGTAGTCTAACATTAGCACTGGATCCCACACACACCAGAGGACACCAAGGGGTGCTCACTAGCATCTGCGAATTTGCTACCTACCTCTGCAGTTATCCATAGTCTAACATTAGCACTGGACCCCACGCAGACTGGAGGAGACCAGGGGGCGCTCACTAGCATCTGCTTATTCGCTCCCTACCTCTGCAGTTACCCTTAGTTTAACATTAGCACTGGATCCCACACACACCACAGGACACCAAAGGACGCTCACTAGCATCTGCTAATTCGCTCCCTACCTCTGCAGTTACCGTCGTCTAACATTAGCACTGGATCCCACACACAAACCAGAGGACACCAAAGGGTGCTCACCAGCATCTGCCAATTCGCTCTCTACCTCTGCAGTTGCCCGTAGTCTAACATTAGCACTGGATCCCACACACACCAGAGGACACCAAGGGGTGCTCACTAGCATATGCGAATTTGCTACCTACCTCTGCAGTTACCCATAGTCTAACATTAGCACTGGACCCCACACACACCGGAGGAGACCAAGAGGCGCTCACTAGCATCTGCTAAATCACTCCCTACCTCTGCAGTTCCCCGTAGTCTAACATTAGCACTGGATCCCACACACACCAGAGGACATCAAAGGGCGCTCACTAGCATCTGCTAATTCGCTCCCTACCTCTGCAGTTACCGGTAGTCTAACATTAGCATTGGATCTCACACACACCCGAGGAGAACAAGGGGTGCTCACTAGCATCTGCTAATTCACTCCCTACCTCTGCAGTTGCCCGTAGTCTAATATTAGCACTGGATCCCACACACAAACCAGAGGACACCAAAGGGTGCTCACTAGCATCTGCTAATTCGCTCTCTACCTCTGCAGTTGCCCGTAGTCTAACATTAGCACTAGATCCCACACACACCAGAGGACACCAAGGGGTGCTCACTAGCATCTGCGAATTTGCCACCTACCTCTGCAGTTATCCATAGTCTAACATTAGCACTGGACCCCACACAGACCGGAGGAGACCAGGGGGTGCTCACTAGCATCTGCTTATTCGCTCCCTACCTCTGCAGTTACCCTTAGTTTAACATTAGCACTGGATCCCACACACACCATAGGACACCAAAGGACGCTCACTAGCATCTGCTAATTCGCTCCCTACCTCTGCAGTTACCGGTAGTCTAACATTAGCATTGGATCCGACAAACACCCGAGGAGAACAAGGGGTGCTGACTAGCATCTGCTAATTCACTCCCTACCTCTGCAGTTGCACGTAGTCTAACATTAGCACTGGATCCCCACACACCTGAGGAGAACATGGGGCGTTCACTAGCATCTGCTCATTCGCTCCCTACCTCCACAGTTACCCGTAGTCTGACCTTAGCACGGGATTCTACACACCTGAGGAGATCAAGGGGCGCACACAAGCATCTGCTAATTCGCTCCCTACCTCTGCAATTACCCGTAGTCTAAAATTAGCACTGGATCCCACACACACTGGAGGACACCAAGGGGCACTCACGAGCATTTTCTAATTCGCTCTCCCTACCGATGCAGTTATCCGTAGTCTAACATTAGCATTGGATCCCGCACACCTGCGGAGACCAAGGGGCACTCACTAGCATCTGCTAATTCGCTCCCTACCAATGCAGTTACCCGCAGTCTAACATTAGCACTGGATCCCACACACACCGGAGGACACCATGGGCCACTCATGAGCATCTGCTAATTCGCTCCCTACCTCTGCAGTTACCCATAGTCTAACATTAGCACTGGACCCCACACACACCGGAGGAGACCAAGAGGCGCTCACTAGCATCTGCTAAATCACTCCCTACCTCTGCAGTTCCCCGTAGTCTAACATTAGCACTGGATCCCACACACACCAGAGGACATCAAAGGGCGCTCACTAGCATCTGCTAATTCGCTCCCTACCTCTGCAGTTACCGGTAGTCTAACATTAGCATTGGATCTCACACACACCCGAGGAGAACAAGGGGTGCTCACTAGCATCTGCTAATTCACTCCCTACCTCTGCAGTTGCCCGTAGTCTAATATTAGCACTGGATCCCACACACAAACCAGAGGACACCAAAGGGTGCTCACTAGCATCTGCTAATTCGCTCTCTACCTCTGCAGTTGCCCGTAGTCTAACATTAGCACTAGATCCCACACACACCAGAGGACACCAAGGGGTGCTCACTAGCATCTGCGAATTTGCTACCTACCTCTGCAGTTATCCATAGTCTAACATTAGCACTGGACCCCACACAGACCGGAGGAGACCAGGGGGTGCTCACTATCATCTGCTTATTCGCTCCCTACCTCTGCAGTTACCCTTAGTTTAACATTAGCACTGGATCCCACACACACCACAGGACACCAAAGGACGCTCACTAGCATCTGCTAATTCGCTCCCTACCCCTGCAGTTACCGGTAGTCTAACATTAGCATTGGATCCGACAAACACCCGAGGAGAACAAGGGGTGCTGACTAGCATCTGCTAATTCACTCCCTACCTCTGCAGTTGCACGTAGTCTAACATTAGCACTGGATCCCCACACACCTGAGGAGAACATGGGGCGTTCACTAGCATCTGCTCATTCGCTCCCTACCTCCACAGTTACCCGTAGTCTGACCTTAGCACGGGATTCTACACACCTGAGGAGATCAAGGGGCGCACACAAGCATCTGCTAATTCGCTCCCTACCTCTGCAATTACCCGTAGTCTAAAATTAGCACTGGATCCCACACACACTGGAGGACACCAAGGGGCACTCACGAGCATTTTCTAATTCGCTCTCCCTACCGATGCAGTTATCCGTAGTCTAACATTAGCACTGGATCCCGCACACCTGCGGAGACCAAGGGGCACTCACTAGCATCTGCTAATTCGCTCCCTACCAATGCAGTTACCCGGAGTCTAACATTAGCACTGGATTCCACACGCCCGAGAAGACCAAGGGGCGCACACAAGCATTTGCTAATTCGCTCCCTACCGATGCAGTTACCCGCAGTCTAACATTAGCACTGGATCCCACACACCTGCGGAGACCAAGGGGCACTCACTAGCATCTGCTAATTCGCTCCCTACCGATGCAGTTAGCCGTAGTCTAGCATTAGCACTGGATTTCATACACCTGAGGAGACCAAGGGGCGCACACAAGCATCTGCTAATTCGCTCCCTACCGATGCAGTTACCCGTAGTCTAGCATTAGCACTGGATTCCACACACCTGAGGAGACCAAGGGGCGCACACAAGCATCTGCTAATTCTCTCCCTACCGATGCAGTTACCCGTAGTCTAGCATTAGCACTGGATTCCACACACCTGAGGAGACCAAGGGGCGCACACAAGCATCTGCTAATTCGCTCCCTACCGATGCAGTTACCCGTAGTCTAGCATTAGCACTGGATTCCACACACCTGAGGAGACCAAGGGGCGCACACAAGCATCTGCTAATTCGCTCCCTACCGATGCAGTTACCCGTAGTCTAGCATTAGCACTGGATTCCACACACCTGAGGAGACCAAGGGGCGCACACAAGCATCTGCTAATTCGCTCCCTACCGATGCAGTTACCCGTAGTCTAGCATTAGCACTGGATTCCACACACCTGAGGAGACCAAGGGGCGCACACAAGCACCTGCTAATTCGCTCCCTACCTCTGCAGTTACCCGCAGTCTAACATTAGCACTGCATCCTAAACACACTGGAGGACACCAAGAGGCAGTCCCGGGATTCTAATATAAGCACTACATTTCAAATAAAAGGCAGCTCAAAGATACTCTATCTAGACATTATTGACCTCTGCATCAGTCAAATGCTCACCAAAAACAGTGTGCTTACAATGTGGTTTACTCCTGATTTGATGAAAGTAACACCTCTTGATTGGGAATAATGTGTTAAAATACATTTGTACTGTGATGTGCAGCACTCACTCTGGTAATCTTGAATGCAGATGCCTATTATACCGAGCATATCACTCTGGGGGAGTGTGCCCACTGTGCCTACCATGAAAGGGGATATTGAATCCCAGGTGACATTGACTTGTCGCTAATGACAAGGAGAAAGGTATAAAGAGGCTGCTGACTGTGCAAAACGAACTAGAAGGCTGCAGTCCGTTCTATAATATCCCCTTCCCTAGTGAATCCTATGTGTGTATTTTAGATGGAATACCCATTGCACGAGGGATGAGTAACGGGTAACTCTGTTCTGCATCCTCCTCGGTGACTCCTTCGACAGCTCTCCTTTGCGACCTTGCATATAATTTCAGAAAGAGAGTGAAACTATTCTTAGCAGCGTTTTCCTGGATCAGATGGCCTCATTCAGCCCTCTCGGGGTCTGATAGGGAAAGCCTGCTTTTGCCTCCATGTGCTGTACTGCTTCCATATATTGACTCCCTACTAACAATCACACATGTGTCAATGACATGATTGAAGCCGCTGTTCAACCCCAGGCTCTCCCCATCCCCCGGGATTCTTGACCACCCAATGTATTGCAATAATGAGCTGGAACAATGCATCCCCACCAGGTGCCATTAATCAAGTCCCTCTTACAGTCAGGCACAGTCCCCTGCGAGAGGACGAGTGCTATTATTACTCCCTTGCTGAAGAAGCTTTCATTGCATTCCACTGGGGCCAATACTGTACTTCCTATCTCAAAGTGTCCCTTCCCATCTGAAGTGCTTGAGCAGGGTTTATCATTGCAAGTTCAAAATTGCATTTAGGCCAATCCTCACCAGGCTCCTTTTCAAGCTGGGTTTCATGCTGGTAGGGGAAACCATTCTATCCTCAAGTCCCTCGTCAATTACTTGCCCATGACCAACTATAATGCTGATGTATGAGCTGGTTAGTCTAGGAGCCCGTGGATCGTTTAACACCATACAATGGGAGCCCAAGATTGTAATGGCAGATAAAGGGATGTGGCATGCAGAAGACAGAACACGTTTTCTTATTTTGTGTTCCTCTCAGTTGCAATCTACAGCAGTTTGCCACATAAATACTGGCTTGCCTACTTGCCTTAGAGTTGACAATAATATAGGGTTGTAGCCTGTCTTCGCTTTTCATTTGTTAAGCCAGTTGTTATGATTAATTCAAAACCTTCCCGCCACCAACCTTCAGTTTTGAAAATGTTACCATGAGTGGGATGCTATGTCCAGGCATGGATCACAAAACTGCTGAAATCGGACACCAAAGCTACAACTCTCTAAGAACACACATTGCAGCCAAAAACAGTTCTGAGGCGGCTCATGGTCTCATGCAGAAGTGATGTGGCCTGGCAGTTGAGGTTGGACTGCCCCTTTTGGGGTAGAATCAAGACTCATTTGCATATGGTTTTTCCCGTTCTGTAATAGCATGGCAAACAGAAAAACTGTGATATGGAGGGGTGGCCAAAGCAATGCCACAGTTTAAGATTAATCAAAACCTTCACGCCTATTTTAAATCATCGAATAGGCAAGATGTGATTTTATCCTTTGTTAAGTACCTGGATTTTGCGTGTTATAGGCGTAAAGAATACATGAAATTGATTACTGAATTGCATTATTGGATGTATGTTATAGCTTTAATAGAAATGCATTTTATCCGAATAAAGTTTGTTGTTAAACCTTCAAGCCACCCACCTTCAGTTTGATAAATTACAATTTCATTATGTCATATAGAAAACTCTGTGTAAACGTCTTTTTGTTTGAGGTATGTGCCGAGTAGTGCTTTCGCTCTCTGCACATTAAACACCAGGGCATGGGACACTGGGGAAAAATTAGGCATACAGGAAATTGAGGCTCCTATCCCCGGCACCACGTGTCCACTATGTCATCACACAATCAAACTCTCATCTACAGGTGAAAAGGCACAGGATCATTGTGTGCATTGTGGCATCACACAATTAAACATAATAAGAGCAGAAGGAAGTGCACAGGGGAGCCACGAGTCCATTAAGGCATCACATAATCAGACATTCCTATCCCACAGGTGAAATGTCACAGGAGCGTCATGCACATTATGACATCACATAATCAAACAGATCAAACAGAATAAGAGCGGAAGGAAGTGCACAGGAAGAAGTGCACAGTGGAGCCACGAGTCCGTTATGCCATCACATGATCCTATCGCACAGGTGAAATGTCACAAGAGCGTCATGTGCATTGTGACATCACACAAGTAAGCATAATAAGAGCAGAATGAAGTTCACAGGGAAGCCACGTGTCCGTTATGCCATCACATATTTCTATCCCACAGGTGAAATGGCACAGGAGCACCATGCGCGACATGACATCGCACAATCAAACATAATAAGAGCAGAAGGAAGTGCACAGGGGAGCCATGAGTCCATTATGCCATCACATGATACAGACATTTCTATCCCACAGGTGCAGTGTCACAGGAGCGTCATGCGCAATATGACATCACACAATCAAACATAATAAAAGCAGAAGGAAGCACACAGTGGAGCCATGTGTCAATTATGTCATTACATAATCAGACATTCCTATCCCACAGGTGAAATTTCACAGGAGCATCATGGGCATTATGACATCACACAATCAAACATAATAAAATCTGAAGAAAGTGCATAGGAGAGCCACAAGTCCATTATGTCATCACATAATCAGACATTCCTATCCCACTGGTGAAATGTCACAGGAACATCATGCATGTTATGACATCACACAATCAAACATAATAACAGCAGAAGGAAGTGCAATGAAATATAACAAGAGCAGAAGGAAGTGCACACGGGAGCCACGTGTCCATTATGACATCACGTAATCAGACATTTCTATCCCACAGGTGAAATGCCACAGGAGTGTCATGCGCATTAGGACATCACACAATCAAACATAATAAGAGCAGAAGGAAGTGCACAGGGAAGCACGAGTCCATTATGTCAGCACGCAGTTAAACATTATAACAGCAGAAGGAAAAGGACAGATGAGACAGCTGTGCATGTTGCCATCACAGAAACATGCTATCTGCAGCTGGAACTGGACAGAGGAGGCCTGTGTGCATTATGACAACATTGAAACCAAAATGCTACCTGTGAAAGGATGTGGGCAGCGGAGCTTCATGTGTACAATGGCCTTGCACAAGCAAACATGCTAACTGTGGAGAGAAGTTGACAGACTAGCTTTATGTGTTCTCTATGGCATCACACAATCAACATGCTAACAGCCCAGGGACATTGACTTCTACTTTCTACAATCAGACTTGCTAACTGCAGAGGGAAGTGTAAGGAGAAGCTAACATGTGCACTATGACAACACACAAGCTAGCATGCTAACTCTGAAAGGATGTGGTCAAATGAGCTTACAAGTGCATTATGACATTGCACAAACATGCTAAATGCACAGGGAAGTGAGCAGAGGAGCTTACATGTGCACTATAACTTCACACAATCAAATATACTAACTGAAGAGGGAAGTGGACATAGGAGCTTGCATGTGAATTATGACATCATGCAATGAAACATGCTAACACGCTAACAGTGTAGGGAAGTGAACAAAGGAGCGTACATGAACATTATGACATTGCACAATCAAACATGCTAACTGCGGAGCGAAGTGGACAAAGGAAGCATGTGTCCATTATGACATCACACATTCAGAGATTCTAAGCACAGCTAGAAAGGGTCACGTGTATAATGACATCACACACACATGGGGATCGCAGAGGGAGGAGAACAGGGACAACACACCTCACATTCATTATGAAGTCACACAAGAGAGTATGTATCCCCAGAAGGAAGCGGGCAGAGCAGGCCTGCATGCATGATGACATCAGGCACAGCAGAGCCCCATATTTGCTAGATGATAAGATAGCTCGTTGACTTAATGCATCTTTTGATGTGCAAGCTTCTGTTCCCAGGCTGAAATGCCAGCAGGGCCCACTCAGCCTTTCACCCTATCAAGATCGATCAAAATATATGTCTTAGACTTTTTTAATAATGCCTGCAAGCGTTATTTGTGTTATTAGGACACCCTGCTCCCACAAGCTCACATTCTAATACCACATGGAAGTGGTCAGAAGAAAAAGATTGGCAAACTTCATTAAATGAAATGAAACCATTCAGTTTCATTCAATTACACTGAAGTCAAGTGATTGCATTTTTAAAGGGGGAAGAGGAAATTAAGGTGAGTGAAGCAACAAATTGAAATAAAAGCCAATAGCGTTGTGTGAGTATACTAACGAGGGAAAGTGGCGAGAGTTCAGCGGCTAAAACCATGCAGCGTTTCATTGATTTTTACGTGTATAAAAATAGCATGGCAACTTTAGTTGGCAACTATCCGACGCGTCACCAGAAGGGCGGTGCCAGATTGTCCTTTCAAAAGGCAAACATGGCCCCCCATGCACATGAAGCTGGGACATGGGTTGACGACTAAGGAAACCAAATCTCTGGACCTGTCCTGAGAGTAAAGAGAAAAAAATACCCCCCCCACATGTGGTGATGCGTTGAATGGAGGCGTAAAAGTGAGGCCTAGTGCTTTTTCACCTCCATTTAATGCTCAGCCCCACTATGGAGCAGGGAGAAGGTGGAGGAGGCAAGGGGCAGAGATAATATCTCTGCCGTGCTGACCTTGTGCACTTTCTTTTGCACCTGTATAGGATTGACATGCAGGTGTGAAATGAACCGATTCCTGTGGGATCTGCATCGGTTTGGCACCTGCGGAAATCCAGCCAGGTCCCATAAGAATCCATTAGCTAATGCTGTCTGCAAAGCACCATTGGCAATTGGCAGGCAGTGTTTAGGACCGAGTGATTTCGCCTGTTGTTTTCTCTTTGCTTTTGCTCTGTGCTTTGCAAACATTGAGGGTTGCACATAGGGGACCCAACGGCATGGATGTGCTAACAGTGGCCGCCCCCTGCATGCTAGTTGCATTTAATTTAATGAATACCCTGGCGTGCCGCGGCCTCCAAGCACCCCTATGCCGACTTCTACTCCGTAAAGTCAGCGCGAATCACTGGACTGCCGTCACATTATTTTAATTATGTGGCCCCAGTCATTTCCCTGCACCATTTTTGATACGTTTGCATTGATGAGATAAGGTCAACTAGGGATATCATTTCACCAAAATACCGGGGGTAGCGGAAGTGACACCACATGACCTTTGGCCTCTGATGATGTCACAGACCCCAAAGTGACATCATGGAAGCGATGGGACACGACTGTTTACCCCTTGACGAAACAGGAAGTGGCATCACATAGCATTGTTTCTAAGTACACTATGAAAAATATGGTTACGATATCACTGTAACGTGTATCGACAGAAAAAAAACATGCTACATCGGCAACTTGCGAAAAGCTAAACACATAGTGCGAAATGGATGCTTATTCTACTCTAAATGCTTTTAGGAGGATTTTGTCTGCGTTGTGAAATTGAGGTGTTTAAGAAAAGACTTAATCAGTGACTCACCCCATGCAGTTTGCCTGAAATAAACCTTTAATGAGTCTAGCAATTATTGTGTAGAATTCCAGAAAGACAAATTATTTGTTATTCCTGTTCTTTCTTATTTAGGGTCACTGCTGAAAGTGAGAGACTTGCGGAATTCCCTGTTTCTTTAAAGAAGCCTGAACAAGAAAGCTAACCACTCTAGAAACAAAGAGCACATAGCATTCGCCGCAGCCCAGGAGCTTCAATTTGGAATGTATTTTTAGGGGTAGCAAGGGAGACCACAGGGGCAGCAAGGGGGAGCTCCGGGGTAGCAAGTGTGACCTCTGGTAACCCCTAAATGACATCACTGAGGTCAACATGGTACATATGCCTAACTTTGCAAAACAAGGCTTCATTACCCCTGAAGTGTTCAAAGAGTATGTTGTTTTACTAATTTTCATAGGAAATTATCGACTCCCAAACACATTACAAAATGCAATCTGCCTATTTTTTTTTCAAATTTCAAAAAATGAGGGTGCACCTGCTAATGATTTCTATGATAGCGCCTCAACTAGATAGTGGCCATCCATAAGTTAATGTGTGGCCAGGAGACGGGCTAAGCACTTGCCTCGGCCATGGGGGAAATCATCTCCTTGCAAGGTCGCATCACAGCGGGACATTACATTGGATAATAATGACAGCTATTACGTCAGCACTTACAAGCAGGAGAATTGCAACATGAAGCGCTATATGAAATCCAGAGCTAGCACGGGAAGACAACTAAACAAATAATGCCAGAAATTGTACCTTTTACAACAAAGTTTTCAGAAAAATTGGGTAAAAACAGCCATGAAATGCACATTCGGTTCTCCTGGAGAACACATGAAAAACTCCAATAGATGTCATTTCGTTAAGTTCACACAGGATCATTTTTCACCTTGACTGTGTTTGTATGAAAACCATGTGGCGGTCTCAACAATGTATGCCAGGATTGCCATTTAAAACACATTGGTATCATTCTACAAGGGGTTGAATGCAAAATGAATGCAGAAAGGTAAGGAGTAAGCTGCGAGTGCCTCACTTTTAAAATCCCTGGGATTTTCAGTGTAGTTCAAGGGGGACCAAGGGCACAAAACAGACATAGCATTTCGGCTGCACAATCCTCCTCCTGCTTCAAATGCCACTTGGAATTACACCTGCTTGCATTTTTTTATGCAGGTGTAAAACTAATGGATTCCTATGGAATTCACCTGTATTTAACGAACACCTGTGGTGAACCAGAAGAAGTAATCGGACTACACTGGGTCATGTTAACGAAGTTATATTTAAATAAAAAGGAAAACGCCTAACTCGCCCTAGAGCTACGAGGGAGTTTCCCTGCCTAGCATAACAAAAGCTAAAGGTTCATATCCAGTCCAAAGTAAAAAGTCTTAAGTCCGAATCCTAAACAACTAACTGGGCCTACCACTTTAGAAAACACCAAACTAAAAGGAAAAAGGCGAGGCTTGCACACTAGCCTCGATAGGGCTTCCTCCGGCCCGAGTTATGCTTGACTTATTCTCAGTCTTCAAAGTACTTTTTTCACAATAGGATATACTTCAAAGTCTTTGTATCAATTTACGGGTTTCAGGCTCTCCTTTAAATAAAGAAAACTGTCTCTTGGTGCAAACGTTTCCATCCCTCCAGGATTGCTTGGAAAATAACACTTTCAACTTCGAGGCGTTGGGACTCTCAAAGTCCTGAAGTCCTCAGATAGGTTGTTTTTCTTTCACCCAAGTTATTTCACGCAGGGCGGCTGTCCACCCTGCTTTATCAGATGTGTATTGCTTCCATGGTGTTCTCAACTCTAATTCAAAGAGTTCATGTCTTTTCTTTTCACCTTAAATAGGGTATTCATGCACTCGGGTTTCTCAGGCTCCCGTAAACTTGATAGCCCTAAATCCCCCTTTCATAGGGTGTTTGTACATTCAGGTTTCTCAGGCTCTCGTAACCTGGATAGCTTTCATAGCCATCAATCACAATGTTCGTATCTCTCTCAACCCCCTTTGCCTAGGATATTTATATATTTTATCATCATCAAAGTTATTCACACAAAAACAATCCATAAACCGACATACAAAACAGCGTTACAACAGTACATCAATAATAATCAGCAGACGAAATAAAATTACAATATAGATAACATTTAAAAGATGATAAAACTAAATGAAAATTTAGTTTCAAACGTTGCCCTCAAGCAGCTTTTTCCTTCGGTGCCAGGATTTTCTGAGGAATTCTAAGCAGCCCCATGAGACTGGCATGGTTTCTGCCCGCAGCAAAAATATCAAAGCGGGTTGGGCTTTAGTGAAACCAGCATTTTTGAAGAGTGGGAGGATAGTCCTCTTTCTGATTTCGTGGTAAAGAGGGCAAAATTAAACAAAATGCAAAAGATCTTCTTCTGGCCCATTAAACCCCAGACAAACTAGACTGCTGATCACTCTGCCAGTTGTTAGTAATAGCCCTAAGGCATAAAATATTAAAACAAGCCCTACTCAATGCCCAACGATCTATTGTCTTATTGCTGTGTAGAAGGTAGGGTTAGATACCATCTATGGAAAAAACAAGCAGGTGTTTTCTATTTGATTGCACTGTGAGCCCAGATGTTTCCCTATTGGCCACAACAATGGAAAGAAACATCTGCTTGTATTTATCCGATATGGTGGGAGTTAAACGGACGGACGGGCACTGCAAGCTTTGGGCATTCATTTGTAATAAACACTTTCAGATAAAATTCAGATAGGGTATTTTATACCTGGAGCAAAGTTTGAATAATCAAATGCGTTAGGTTAGCTCTTGGGTTAGACCAAAGGGCAAACCTGTGTGAAAGTAGGGACTTGTGCCAGTCATCACCAATATGCGGGTTATGTGTATGGCAAAATTCAGAGCCAAACTGGGGAGATCGAGTAACTTTTTACAAAAGGTATTTTCTACTATTTCGATAGGTGTGATTTCCTCAATGCCCCAAAGGGCCACACCATAGTTAGTTGTAGACTTGGTCTGTGCTCTGTAAACTTCCAGGATTAATTTAATAGGCTGGCCTTGACACATGTTCCTCAAATGAGATAGACCCCCCCAGGGCCTGTTTAATATTGGAGCACTGCTTCTCTATATGTGAGGCCCCTGCCAGTTTTCACTGAAAGTGACACCCAAATAGTCAAATGTTTCCACCCATGGGATGGTTTCACCATTGCCCAACATTCTTCGCATATTGACCCTTCTACCTCCTTCACCCGATTCTTTCGAATTTACTGATAGCTTGAGGTTAAGCATAAAGGCAGCATAGGTGTCTATTAAACATTGTAGAGCGTTTGGGGTACGAGCAATCAGAACTGTGTCGTCTGCATAGGCTAATACAGTGAGGGGCAATGCACCCATCCTTAAAAAATGGGCCGATGTCTCAACCAGTGCCTTATATAGGCCATTAATATGTGTGTAGAGCAGACATATCTGTATGTGTAGAGCAAACATGTGTATGTATAGAGCGGACATCTGTGTGTATAGAGCGGACGTGTGAGTGTGTATAGAGCGGACGTGTATGTGTAGAACAGACGTATGTGTGTGTAGAGCGGACGCGCGTATATGTGTTTGTGTATAGAGCTGACGTGGAACAGACATGCACGCGTGTGTGTGTGTGTGTATGTAGAGCAGGCACCTGTGTGTAGATCAGAAGTATGTGTGCGCAGACCAGACGAAGTACCAGCTAGTAGAGCCGGTGATTCCTTAGTGCAGTTGAATGCATGATCGAACGAACGCATGAGCGACGAATTAGGAAGTATGTAGATATAATCCGATCTCATACGCATCATATCACATCACCACGCTTACTCTCTTCTTTTACACCATCACCCAACTAGAACACAGCGATACTATGACACCATTCGGTATAGCTGTTCTCATACCAACATCTTCCTCATACTACACATCACTCTAACTAAACACTGCTGGTTACACCCTCCAGCCGGCGTTCTCCTCAGGCCTAACGCAGCCTCAATCGATCTGGATAATCCGGCCAGAACGAACACATACTCCTCAACCCTCAACCACCACACCTAATGCTAAGAAGCTGCCTCCACCTACACCTGCAGCACACATATACGGTGCGCACACGCATCTTTGACGCCTTTATACTCTCTCTACTGACTTGAACTTCGGTTCCCGAGGGCGTTCAACCTACCAGCGCCTTGAGACTATACCAATGGTACATAAGGCGCTATATAAATGCAAAGTAACATAACATAACATAACATTAATATATAAAGCAAACAACACAGGGGCTACCACACAACCTTGACACACTCCTGAGGCTACCTTGAAGTAACCCATACATTGACCCTGTTTTCCAAATCTCACACAGGCTCTGGTATCCTTGTGAATAATCTGTAATACCTTTACGGGCTCAGCCGGGCACCCAATGGACCTGAGCACCCACCTCAGCATAGCTCTATCCACTCTATAAAATGCTGTGCTCAGGTCCATGAATGGCAAGTATAATGGTTCACCCCTCAAAAAAATTGCAGATGCTCCCGCCAATTACAGATTGAGGGCCTGGTCTCGCGTCCCCAGACCTGGCCAAAACCCATACTAAATTTTTGAAAGGACCTTCCTCTCAGAGATTCATTCTTCCAGGTGCTCCAAAACCTCACATCCAAACATTTTGTATCCAGTAAAGAAATGGGCCTATATGATAGTGGACTTCCTGGATATCCCTTTTAAAGATTGGGTAAATTATTGCATGTTACCAGGACTGGAGTTATTCCCCCAGTTACAGGTAGGAGTTAAAGGAATTAGTCAATAATGGGACCCACAACTCTGGTTCCCCCTTAAGGTTTGTGCAGTTGTCGACTAATTGCGGTTTGCACTTCCTTGATGATTAACGGAGTTCAGAACTCCGCTCCACCTCCTGATATCTAGCTACCTCACCTCAAAACAATGACTCAAAATGGTCTGACCAGGCCGTAGGGCTCACATGATTCTCTCTAACGGTCCTACCCCTTTTGAAAGCTGGGCCACCCGCTACAAATTCTCAAAACCTTTTTGAGTCCATGGTCGAAACTGCCAAAAGCAGTTCTTCCCACGACTGCTCTTCTAGGCTATTTCTTCTAAAGGCCAGGGCATTTGTATACTGTGCACTAGCATTGGTTACCTCTCTCCCAGTGCTAGTTCTGTCGGGCAGGAACCCTTTCAGGTTTTTCTGTGCCTGCCTACATGTTTTGTCAAACCAGATATACCTATTGTTTTTACTGGTTTTTAAATCATGTTGGAATAGATCTATCAGGAATTTCCATTTTCTTCTGAGGCAAGTGTAATTGCCCTTGGTTCTGTATCGTGAGATAAAATGTGTTCAATAAGATCCAGGTTCGGATTCACCGCCTTAGACTGTGTGGACACCGGGTCAATCTTAGCCCATTTTACCCTTAGATTACATAGGGGGTTAATCTTGCAAAGGTCAAAGTGTGGATGATTAGCTGTATAGATCCCAGGATGTCCCACCCTCAGCACAAACCTCAAAGGTACGTGGTCACTATAAATCTCATCTATGACTTCAAAATCCACGATAAGGGGCCATTATTGCACATGCATACAGAAATAAATAATTATAGATGTGCCTTGGGTACTTGCTAATGTGATCCTCCCAGTATATCCAAGCCTGTTCGTCTGTTCAAAGATTGGATTGCCCAGTCCACAAACCAGGTATTAAGCTGGAGGCGCCTAGCACACATTCTCGCATCAAAGAGTTGGGGATTTAATATCCCATAAGCAAAATCTTCACCTGGATCCACCAAGTCAGTAGGAGTCCCACTACCCAAATTTAGCATGAAAATCCCCTCGCAAAACCACAATTGTGTTTTCATTCACCAAAGACAGATGTTCTGATTCAAAAAGTTCTTTCAGTGCCCCTAAACCACCCTTATATGAAACGTGCGGGCTGTTATAAAAATTAACTAAAAGCAGCTCCTGGCTCTGCTCAGGTGATAGTCTCACACACTGTAAAGTGGGTTTTTTCAATTCCCTCTCCATTATGTTATAGTTTGGGGAAGACTTGAACAAGATTGCCATCCCCGGATGGCAATGACTTCTTACACCCTTCGTCGCTGGGGTACATACAGAAACATAACCATCCAAACACACAGGGTCCGTCGCCCATGTTTCCTGTAGGAAAATGATGTCATAAGACATTAGATATGTCACCACCTCTGTCTTCAATAGTTTTGTCCCAGCACCAGCTATATTCCAGCAGAGGAGTGCCATAGCAACACCCACAGTGGGGACCACGTGCTCCATTGTAAGGCAGGGTCTTGCCTTTGGGGGTTCTGCAAGGTCCTCAAAAAGCAAAGTCCCCTACCCCGGGGGAACAAGTCAATCAAGCTCCTCAATGTCTGATAAGGCTCAAAGCATTTTGCAGTAACAGTCACCCTACCCCCTTCCCGTTCCCCTCCCTGACCCCTGCCACACATCGCTCTGACCCCCCTTCTTAATTTGGGCACCTCCCACTCCCGTCATTGGGATAGAGGAGTGACAAGGGGCCGAAAAAAGGCAGCTAAGGAGAGGATGTACTTTTGTGGGCACTGACCAACGTGGTGCACCAAGAAGGATTATGTGCGGAGACAAGGTAGTTCAGCATGGTCGGGGCTATCAGTGAGACTAGCACACAACCCCCCTCCATCCATTTAGTAGTTTTTCCTACCCAAGACACCCTTCTTGCCATCAGAATGCCCCTCGGGCTGATCTTCATCCACGGTAATCTAGAATGAATCCATTGGGAGGTTTTATTTATAAGGGAGTTTGTTGCTTCTTCTACACCTTTTTCCAAACATGGCCATCCTGTTATGACTCCCACCAGGTAGGTCAATAACCACGTGTTTTGTGCCCCGAGTAATAGGTTTCCATATTTGATGTGGTTGAAGGGCAGTAGGTAACCTTTGTCCGTTATTAAATGTCATTGCAGGGCCTGCTGGGTCTTCCCCATGCTGATGAATATGGACAGGAACTACCGAGGATTCAGGATTTTTAATTCCACACTTCTCTTTCTCTTTCAGGATGTTTTAAAGAGTTCCATTCCCTATGACTGAGCCAGGTGCAGCAAAAACGGAAGTGTGTCTTAGATCTATCATTCCCTTAAGTTCCTGGACCTCACTCTTTAACCCTCTAATTAGGTTAATGTGCTCAAGGAGTTTTTAAGTAAGGCAATTCCCAAAAGGACAGGGGCCAGCTTTTTGTCCAGGACCTCTTCCAGCATTTTAAAGTCACTGGAGCCTGAATCCATTGAATTATCAATAGAGCTTCACACTGGGAAGGGCAGCCCTACCCCCCCTGTCCTGTGCCGCCAATGTCTGTTCAACAAGCAGAGGCTCCTGGTCCAAGGTGCCTGGCCCAGGCTGGACTACCATCACCACTGGTTCATTGGCATTAGAATTATGATTGACGCGTAGGGATAAGCTAGGGGGGCTGCTGTTTGGTGAGGGTAGTGGTAGCAATGTGATCTTGCGGTCACTTGTGTGAGAGATGGCAACCTCAATTGCCCTTTCCATGCTCTGAATGCGTTCTTCTATTTTACCAGCCATCTGTTTCAGGCAATCGTTCAGAGTTGGTTGACTGAAAGTCATGCCCAACCCCGAAGGGACCTGCCTACTTTTACATTTTGTAGTTTTGTTCATGGCCACAGTTGAGTCCATCCTACCCATTACCTGAATGGACACCTGGCTGGACTTGCCTTTTTTGGTTTTATTCACAGCCAATGGTAAGTCTTTGGCTATGCGCTTAGACATACTGTTGACAAGTATGGAGTGGCTAGGGCAAGTGTATAGCTTATGTAAACTAGAGAAGTGGTTGTACCAAAAGTGCTGAATAAAGTGCGAGTGCTAGAGCAAGTGCTGGTGCAGAGAGGAGCGTCCTTAAAAATGTATCATACGCATCCATGAAAAAACGGACACTAACTAGCAGTAGTTGCCCGAAGTTTATAAGACTTTAAAAAAGTTTGCCCATTCACGGGCAGAGAATGCGGAAAACAAAGGTAGAAAATCAGAGTTCCAATAATCTCATTTGCTTGGTTGATAAAAGCTGGTTTCCTAGCTGGAGACCTAGTGAGATTAATAAACTCCACTCTCCACTATCTATAATACCCACCGATCTGCAGAAAGGGAGAGAGCACTCACGGGGCTCTCACAGCCCCCTAGACATAGAGGCGATAATCTGCACAGGAAAGGTGGTTTCTCAATTATTTGCCAATCCAGTCCAAATGTGTCTGCAGCGTGTGTTTTCAGAAACCTCGGGGGTTGGGGGAGAGGCAGCACACCATCAGAGGTAAAACCAGTCACGTAGATCCAGCAGGGTGTTAAATGTGATGGGTGACTCAGATGGCAGGGCACGCCCGACGGTTTAAGGAGTCACCTTAGTCTGTCTCCCTCCCCTGCCCTCGAGACTTAAAAGTTTATCATTCGCAATCAGCAACTAATACAAAGATACACGTTCCCATGGGCTAGCTCACAGGCAGCTTGGCGCCGAATCCAGTTGTCCATATGCTGTGTGCTATGCTGTAGCAACCGGCTGGTCTAGTAACCGTGGGTTCAAACACAAAGAGGTGGACTGTTTTGCTTCCAGTGCGGACTGCATTGACTAAAATAGACTCTGCCCCACCATGATATGTCCAGTGCCTCCACAGCACTCACGGACAGTCACAGAATTCCACCGCAAGGGAGGTTTTGTACTCTCCTCTTCCTCCTCTCTCTCGTGGCACGGCAAAAGGGTGTGTGGCCAAAACGGGTCGAGTGTACAGTAGACCCATCAACAGCCAGCAGCAGCCACAGACAGCCTGCGCCCTTCACCTGTGGGATACCGCCACAAAGGTGGGCACAGGGGGGGTTTGTACCCTGCTCTTGCTCCTCTCTCTTGTGGCATAGCAAAAGGGGGAGTGGCAAGAATGGGTTGAGTGCTCAGGAGACCCAGCAACAGCCAGCAGCAGCCACAGACAGCCTGCGGCCTTCCCTGCGGGCTTCCGCCGCAAGGATGAGCACAGGGGTGTTTTGGACCCTCCTCTTCCTCCTCTCTCTCGTGGCACAGCAAAACGGGGCATGGGCAAAACGGACTGAGTGCTCAGGAGACCCAGCAACAGCCAGCAGCATCCACAGACAGCCTGCACCCTTCACCTGTGGGCTTGTATATTTGGTTTCTCAGGCTCCTGTAACCTGGATAGCTTTCATAGCCATCACTCACAATGTTTGTATCTCTCTCAATTCCCTTTGTGTAGAATATTTGTATATTCAGGTTTCTCAGGCTCCTGTAACCTGCATATCCTTCAGAAACATCATTTACAATGTTCATACTTTGTAGCGGTATCACGTAAGCTTGTTGGCTGTCCCTGCTGCTACTTGGCTCTGTACCTATGGTCTGACGGGTGTGGAGAGCGGGGACTCTAGTTCCATCATACGTTCTGGACTTGGCATCTGGTCTCGGCCTATCACCCCACAACTGCTTGCTAGTGATTGTGCCACCAGATGAGACATGGGGATCCCCGTCTCGGCTCCCTCTCCATCCTCGTTTCTTTGGTTAGGGAGAACTCCAACCTTCAGGCATTCAGCTCGCTACTGGCTCGCCCTCCTTGCTTCCAATGGTTCTGCAGCCCAGCATGGCTACGCTCCTCCAGGACATCAACGATGCAGAGGCTCGCCTCTACATAGTGGTTCTCTTGTCTCCTTAGGAGTTTCCTCTCTTATAAATGTCACATGAATAAACAGAACAGTGTCCATCTTTGCTGATCATGACATTCAGGCTGTGTTCAGCATTGCCTGTAGCTTATTCATGTAAAGAAGGATCTTTGTAAAATATAGTTGTTGCAAGAGATATGAAAGTATTTTCCACATCCTTACATGCATGCAGACTAGGTGAAACATATAATAAAAAGAAAAAGGAATTAGCTATATTAAATTAAATTTGTATGTGAAACCAGAAAGCGCAAATGCTCCAATATGGTAGTGAAAGAATGATGGCAGTACTTAGACAAAACAATAGTTGGAATATCTGCTCTATAATTAATACAAACACAATAGATCAAAATCCATTGAAAAGTAATTTGGTAAGGGAAGATGAATGGTGGCGGCATTCAACAAACATGTATGAAAATCTAACAAAACTACGGAGGTCCAAACACTCACAGTGGTTAGTAAAGTTTGACTAATTAAGAAGTCTTCTAGCTCTAATACAGCTGGACCTAATAGTTTAACAAATACGATTCTAAAGTCAAACATGGACCATTGATCCTGACTCATTTGTTTAGGGACATATTACATGTTGGTGCCACTCCTGGTACATAGAAGGAATCTATAGTTGTACCAATATTCAAGGAGGGCAATTGGTCTGACCCAAATAACTATGGTCTGATTGCCCTTATAGACAGTGATAGTAAAATATTTGCCCTATTGATCCTGGAAAAATTAGAAATATGGATTGCAAAAAAAAATATCTTACCCAGGAATCCGTGTGGCATCAGGAAAGGTCAATCAACAACACTAAATGGGCTTCTTCTGTCCGTCATAAAAGATGGCACTAAGAAAGAGGCGAGGGGACTCCCTAATCAAATGTATTTAGCACTAATTGATTTCTCTAAGACATTCGATCTCGTAAATTGAGATCTGCTTTGGGCGAAGCTAAGAAATTGGGGCATTCCACTTGACCCTTTGGCCATCTTGGAGTACATACATGAGGGGAAGTATGTGATGGTGAGAATGGACCCTGGGGGAACTCTTACAGAAAGATTTCAAATATGAAAAGGTCTTCGACAGGGCTGTGTATGTGCCCCATGTTTATATAATCGCTACTTAGCGGACCTAGGTGAGGATCTAGGAAAGGAGGCAATGATCAGTCCAAGGGTGGGTGGATCTTCCATTGGCTGGTGTTCATGTTCAGATGACGTGGCGCTGGTGGATAACTCACCGGTGGGACTACAAAGAATGTTAACAGCATTGAGAAAGTATGCAAAAGCCAACAATCTGATTATAAATCAGAAAAAAGTAACATCATTATCTTCGGTAATATGAAAATGAACATCAGAACTTTCATTTGGTGTATTAAAGAAACCACTGTAGAGATAAAAGAGATGTTAAATATTTGGGCTTTAACTTATATAAGTCCTTTACTGGACTGTTGCTTGTTGATAGCTTGGAAAAGAAAATAGACCAATTGGTTTATCAAATGAAGAGTCTCGAGAGGAAATACTGTAAATTTACAATCAAACCACTGATTCTCTTTTATGTTGGAAATGTAGTCCAGAAGATAATGTATGGTACAGAGATTAATTTGGCATCGCATACAGTCCATTGGGAAAGATTGGAGGGAAGACTATCGGAGAAGGATTTAGGGATGCCCTCCTCTCTTCCCAGGGCTTCTCTTCGCTTCGAACTAGGCCTCCTTTCATTGAAATACTGGCACAACTGGCGGATAATATTGCTATTTTACAAAAAAAGGGGGGGCCCTTGCGTGTTCAGTGAGAGTTCGGGGCAAAGCACAAAGTAAACACAGGGTTGTAACTCTCACTATGAATTGACCAAACAGCTATGGTCTAAGTTAAGGTTCAATTTTCCCAACCAATGAATGTTCTGCTTCTTAAGAAGTCAGAAAGAAATAGGGAAATACCAAGGAAAACAAGTAGGGCAAACACGAAAAATATATTCAGTCATACATATTATTTATTGGTATAAACAGAAATGAAGATTGGTTAAAATGTTTTCATTGTTCATAAAGTCTGCATAAAGTGAACAATGCTATGAGGATTTGCACACAAAATGTTCAGTGAAATTTTTAGACACAAGGAACAAAAAATGACCACTTAGATGGTTAACATTTACAGACAGGATAATCCAAAGAATGGACATAATAAAAGGAAAAGAAGAAAAACAAATAATTACACATTAGAGCAAACAAAGTACACAATTAAATACGAATGTTTAAAGTATTAAATCAAACTTTCTTATGAGCAAAGGTACCTATCCTTTGTGTATACTCATGATCAAATTCTGATCATGCTGGGTAAAGCTGCCTACGTGCCAGTTTTTAAACTGTGGATAAATGATGTAAACACAGACCATCAGTTATTACTAATAGGATTTATGAGCTGTGCTTGCGGCACGTTTCGGCTTGGAGCCATTAGTCTTGGCATTGATTGAAGAGTCTTCCTCGAGTGGAGACCCAATCTCAGGTGTGGTTTTATGGTGAAATCATAAAATAGCCGGCTATTAACACGGGCGCGACACAACCGCTCCCCGTTTGGTGCATCGCGCACTTCTGTCTCCTGCATTCATTGCCCGATAACATCCTGCTATAACGGGTGACACACTAATATGCAAGTTCCCAGACGGCCCCTACCACAAGGGCACGCCTACCCTGCGACCATTGTAGCGCATGAGCGCTCTTGA